>NW_028227258.1:8175000-8515000 GCF_978045245.1 Mus caroli | reverse complement strand
CAAGTAGGCTTCAAACTCACTATGTAGCCACAATTCACGTGAAATAAGGCCCACTGTAACAACCTCCAAACATTGTTACAGACATGAGCCACCATGCCTACACTCTATCAATAATAGCTTAATCAAGATTGTTCTGGAAGAAGACAGGAAACAAACAGGAAGGAGTTATAAACAAAAAGGTCCCAAGGTCCTCATAAGAGAGGAACTATTCTGAGTATGGGAAAAATTGATGTGACAAAAAGGGCTTGTATTGTGAACAGTGGGAGGCAGGGGGCTGGCCCAAATGAGTGCAAGTGGAGAAATAGTGAGGATAGCTCAGAATGGTGTGATCTCATAAGGCTAAGAGACAACAGTTCATTCTCTCTGAGACTGAGACATGATTTGCATAGATGAATCCTGTGTCAAACTGTATCCAATGGTAATTATTATGCTCCCTGCCAAACAGGGATTTACATATTAAAACTCTTCTTAACTAATGCTCTTAATCTTTAAGACATCATAAAATACTGAAATTTGTATGCTGACCCCTGCGATTTCCCCAAATGCGGGAAACTCGACTGCATAATTTGTGGTAGTGGGGGACTGCGTTCGCGCTCTCCCCTGTAAAAAAAAAAAAAAAAATACTGAAATTTGTATGTGCCACTAACACCATTTTGCAAAATAGCTCTGTATTTTCTGCTCCATGGAACACACGTTAATATTAAAGTGACTTTGACATGTCTTAGTCCTATAAAAGCCTCCGGGATGGCCAGATTCAGTTTTAGACTCCTTATCTGATGTGGTTTCCATCTGTGAGAGCTCTGAACTGGATTGTTTGCAGTCATTTCAGGTAGGACACCACATGTTCTTCGTTTTGATGACTCAACAACTTGGAAAATATTTGAATTTGAGCAGCAACACAGTTTGTATTGGATTTCAATGTGTTATTAGTTGCAGAATATGATTACATACCCAAAGTTTGGAAACTCTGAATTGGAGAAAGGAAAGGTATGCACACTCATTTTTAAGCTGGAGTCTCTTCTGCAAATCATGTTATCCAAAGTGCAGAGACAGTAACTCATAGTTTTGCTGAGTAAGAAATGTGAATCACGATTTTCATATTTTGCTCAACCTTTCCAATGCTCTCTGAAGAATTCAGTTTTAGGTAAACATTTTCTCCAATTTGAGCTCTAAATTTAGCCTTCCTTGACTGTAGCTGGTTTGTGAGACTAGACCAGTCATGGGGAAAAATTTATAATCAGTGCCACGTGCTTTCTGTTTCAAGGCAGGTTTTCCATCAGTATCTGGTTGGGTTAGTTTTGGTTTGTATGGGTTTTGTCCCCACAGTTCCTTTACTTTTAACAACTTTTACCAAAAATAAATAATTAAGGAAAGCAATATAGATCAGAACCACGAAATCAATGGTGTCTGTGAACTAATTATAAATTCTTTCAAAGGGAGAACATTGTGCAGCTAAAACTGAAAGCAAAACTGTACCATTGCTTTTAGATTGATGAATTTGAGAATGGATTGTATGTTTTGTTTATATTTTATTTTATAGTAATGTTGTGTTTATAAAATCAACATATATATTTACCACAGAAAAATGCGCGCTTCTTAAAAAGTGAAGCTGTAAAACATCACAGGAATCACCAATCTTTAAACATTAAATAAAATCAGTCAAATCGCGTTCCCATGCATGGAAACCTATAAAAAGATATTCTGGGTATTGTAGATAGATGATAGATAAGTAGGTAGATAGACAGATATATAAATGATAGATAGATAGATAGATAGATAGATAGATAGATAGATAGATGATAGATAGATAGATAGATAGATAGATAGATAGATAGATAGATGAAAGATGGATGGGTGTATGGCAACAGATGAACAGACAGACAGACATATAGACAGATGATAAAGATGGACGACAGCAGGCACTAGTATAAAATTTGTATTATTACCCAAACCATCTTTCATGAAAGGTAGCCAATCTCATTTTACCAGAAGAAAAAGGAAGCTAATTTAAAAAGAATTAGGAGAGCCGGGTGTGGTGGCGCACGCCTTTAATCCCAGCACTTGGGAGGCAGAGGCAGGTGGATTTCTGAGTTTGAGGCCAGCCTGGTCTACAAAGTGAGTTCCAGGACAGCCAGGGCTAGCTACACAGAGAAACCCTGCTAGCTGCTTATGCATGAAAAGATGGCCTAGTCGGCCATCACTGGAAAGAGAGGCCCATTGGACACGCAAACTTTATATGCCCCAGTACAGGGGAAGGCCAGGGCCAAAAAAATGGGAATGGGTGGGTAGGGAAGTGTGGGGGGTATGGGGGACTTTTGGGATAGCATTGGAAACGTAATTGAGGAAAATATGTAATAATATATATATATATATATATATATATATATATATATAAAAAGAAAAGCTACTGAAAAAAAGAATTATGATTGAAGATTTTTATTTTTAGCCATAATAAAAGATAATTTTTAAATAACTTTAAGCAAAATACATAGAGTGTCTACATAATTTTAATCCTTCCTTTTGATTCCAGATATTACTCTTGATCAGTTGGTAAAGAAAGAATTATTGTTCATTATGTCAATATTTTCTTTTTTTTTGAGAAATACTTTTTTTTTAATTAATTAATTTTTTTTTATTAGGTAATTTCCTCAATTACATTTCCAATGCTATCCAAAAAGTCCCCAATACACTTACCCCCCCCCAGTCTCCCACCCACCCACCCCCACCCCTTGGCCCTGGCATTCCCCTGTACTGGGGCATATAAAGTTGGCAAGTCCAATGGGCCTCTCTTTCTAGTGATGGCCTACTAGGCCATCTTTTGATACAAATTTTCTAAACAGTCACACACTTCTAATCACCTCCCTTAATGTTCACCTTTGATTCTGTCAGAGCTCAACATAGCTTTGCCCTAAATTTCACCATGAATTGACAGTGTGAGTCTGGAACTCTACTCTTTTCTTGTTTTTTAGAACATGCCCTGAGTTCACAGACATATTTCCTGAATCTTTGAATGCCTGTGGTATGTGACACCCTAGGTGCTGATGTGTCCTCTGTGGCCGTTTCTCCATAGCTGCTTGAAGCATCATCTGCGGGCTGAATTGCAATTGCTCTATGTCAATTCCATGTTTAGATTTCTTTTAATTCAGTAAAGAATTGTGTTCCCTGAATTTCAATATTATTGTTATATTATCTGTATTTTTCAATTACATAAAAGAAAGTCTGGCCGGGCGTGGTGGCGCATGCCTTTAATCCCAGCACTTGGGAGGCAGAGGCAGGCGGATTTCTGAGTTAGAGGCCAGCCTGGTCTACAAAGTGAGTTCCAGGACAGCCACAGCTACACAGAGAAACCCTGTCTCAAAACAAAACAAAACAAAACAAAACAAAACAAAACAAAACAAAACAAAACAAAAGAAAAGAAAAGAAAGAAAGAAAGAAAGAAAGAAAGAAAGAAAGAAAGAAAGAAAGTCTTTGTCACCCAGGATGTCCTCAAACTCTTGGCAATTTTACTTCCAACTCCTTGGTGCTAAGATTATAGGAGAGGGACAAATCACCCAGTTTATCCATCATTAGTTCCTAAAAGCAATTCTTGTTTACTCAGACTGGAATTAAAAGCAAGTGCTCTCCTCCTCCTCCTCCTCCTCCTCCTCCTCCTCCTCCTCCTCCTCCTCCTCCTCCTCTTCCTCCTCTTCCTTCTCCTCCTCCTCTTCCTTCTCCTCCTCCTCTTCCTCCTCTTTCTTTTTTAAAATTTACAGCATTTTTATCTCTTTACTCCACATATTTTACTTCAAGAATTTTTAGAGCTATCTCTAATCAGTTAACTACTTCATTAATTAATTTTAATTTAAAATAACTTAATTAATTACTGATATTTTTCACTCAAGCACTACTTGATTCTTTAAACTTCGTGTGTGTTTCTTAACAGAAGTTCTATCACATATTATAAGACTAGCACCTTATCTTATTAATGTTTACACATCGCTTACATTATATATTCCAGAAGTCACATTGTAAAGATCTCTAAATTCAATAATTTCTGTTCTTATCCTTCTTTACAAATGGTGGGATTTGGTTTGGGGGGCTCTTAAGTTCAATTTTGATAATAAAAGATTGATGGTAGACTTTGTATTTGGGAATTCTGTTATACCTAGAGCAAAGCTATTTCTATAAAGATGTAATAGAAATAATGATTTGTGTTTCCCAGGAGGTGTTCCACCCATACTAATTCCACCCATATTAATATAATCTGCTATTTATAAGCTTAGAGTTTCTATAGCCGAAGTTACTGGATTATAAACTCTTAAACGTCCTTCCTACACCCACTCACACGCAGCTTGGGTCATGGCAAATAACCTTATCTTTTCTACCATGCAATAGTTCTTTTCCTGGCCCTGCTATGGCTGGGTAAACTGCCCTTTGATGTCTCAGTTTTTGGCAGATGCCTCAATCGAAGCTCAAAGGACCAGTGAGCTCATCCTTGCCCTGAAAGTCTTTGAAGCTTTGTTCTATTGCCTAGTTTTTAACATTCTTTTAAGGTTTTCTCTCACATTGTTAGATTATGAAGTTACAGCTCATTATAAACCATGTTTTAATCAGGGATACATCTATAGCTAGTCCAGGGAGAGTAAAACATCAGCTTCTGAAGATGGAAAAGAGAGGAGAAAAACTTGATGACCTGAGTGTTCTACTAATCCACCCGGCAGATGATTAACAGATTGTTTTGTGTTTAAGCCACTTTCTGATAGGCTTTCTTGGCACTTCTAGGGGGGAAAGAAGATTGATAGGAAGCCCCACCCCTAGCTAAGGAGCTGGCAGATGCCAGCTGCTGGATGTGTCAGTTTTCTCTAAGGGTGGGGACCATGATAAGACAGCTATGCTCACTGGACACCCACAAACCCAGGAGTATATGTACAGGGCAAATTGGGCTGTTGGGTTACTTGCTTTGTTTTGTTTTGCTTTGTAAGCAAAGACACAAGGTTGTGTTAGTAGGGAAGCAGAGGTTGGATCAGTGAGCTGTTGCGGAAGAGGCAAATACGATCAAAATACAACCTGTATCATTCTCAGAGAACTAATAGTAATTTTTAAGAGCAGCAGCTTTTCATTACGTTGGGTGAACAGCATCTTACAGGACCAATAATGAACTTGTTTGCTTGCACTGCCAACTCCTGCAACTTATGGATTAAACTTAAGGCCATATTGGTAAAAATTGGTGACCTACCTTTCACGAAAAATAAAACAAATATTGTCCTGGGACTAAAATAAAAATTGGACCATATTTTCAAACTGGTTGCTTGAAAATACAGAAAATATAAATTTCCTGGGGATGCAGCTCAGTTGGTAGAGTGCTTAGCTAGCACTCCCCCCAACCCTAGGGTCTATGCTTAGTACAGTTTGACTCAATATGATAGCACACACTTGGGATGTGAAAGCAAGAGAGTAAGAAGTTCAAGGTCATTGCCTGCTCTTTAGGTACTGTAAGGCAAGCCTAAACTACATCAGATCCTGTCTCAAAAAATAAATCTAGTCTGGTGAGTGATATTAGATTTAAGTTTATAATTCTATAATGAATCGGCAAACTTAAAAAAATGCTTAAATATATCAATGGAAAATTATTCATGTCTCAATTTATTTACATATTATTTAAAAGACCTGAAGGGTTGAACACAACGGAAAATGAAATAAAAAACAGACAAATGAGACCAATTTTAAAGACTTAGAAATTGTTGAACATAGTGACGTGAAGCAATAATTACATTATATGTTGAACATACACTGAAAATGATAAAATGCTGTTGTTGTACGAAGAGCAAGAGAGAAGAAATTTAACAATGTAAATAAACCAACTTGTATTTAAACTCTATTTTGCATTAATAATTCATCGAACTTAGTTCATAATATGATTCAGGCATTTTAATTATGCGGGGTTGCACTTTATTAAAACTGAAGACAGCGAGGGCATTAGGTGGACTTTTATGTTTTGCTATGTGCTTTTCCTAAGTCATTGCCTACCCTTACATTTGTTTTCCTTTAGAATTAAAGTCATACCTGTGGCTTGGGGAAGCAGTGTAATTGGTAGAGTGTTTGCCTTGTGCTTACTGCAGTTTAACTCAATGTGAGAGCACACACTTGGAACACAGAAGCAAGAGAGTCAGAAGTTCATGGTCATTGCCTGCTCTTTAGGTACTGCAAGGCAAGCCTGAACGACATGAGACCCTGTCTCAAAACATGAAAACTATAAAATGTGCATACATTTTATGGTAAAAGTTAGAAGAACATTCAGCCAAAGCACGGCAATAAAACCAAGGAGCATATGCTGAGCACCTACTGAATACAATAGCTTTTCTGACCATGCTCACATTATCTCTATCAATTCATGAGCAGAAGTTCTGTGTCTTGTAAGTGAAAAAACAAGTAAGTGTAACTTACTCCATATGAATTGGCTGTGTAATAAATTATACACACAATAATTTGAAATGCAAAGCCAATGGACATATTAAAAACCACGACTACACGAAAGGTAGGATATTTTCCAGTCTTCTTTGTTGTGGGAAGCTAACATTTCATACTAACTAAGCTGTATTATCGCTTAAAGCGCTGAACTTTTGATCTCTGGTGATCTGGAGATTTTATTTTGGCTTCCTGGCCAGTTGGTCCTTTTTATTATTATTCTGACTCTCTTAGCTTTGCCTGACGACATGACTATTCTGTGGAGGGGTTTATGATGCACAGAGAAGCTGCTTTACAGAGAAGCCATGGCTTCCACTAGAGCACACAGATGTCTGAAAGATTCAGACCACACTGGTAAATAACTGTTAGCCTGAGATACTTATAGGAGAATACAGTAAGAGAACAGTGTGTAAGGATGGTGGCTGTACATGGATGGCCCTGCTGGCCTCAGAGCTGGGGTGGTGCTCATGCTAAATGTAGCAGGATGGAAGTATACTACATAGCTCAGGAAACCATTAGGGCAAGAGTCTTAGTGTGAGTGGCTTTAAGTGCTCCAAGGAGCGGCCAGAGAAGTCCTCACAGAGAAGCCCCACCTTCTAGAGGCATTTAAAATAGCATGGTTTCTCATGTCATACATTGATTTAAACATGAGAGATGCATGGCAAGGCCTTTCCACATCACCTTGCAATTCTGTAAAGAAAAAACTATTTCCTAAAAACTACTTATAAATTCCATTAAACTTCTCTTAGTGTTCTCAATGGTAAGCTCTAGTGAGGGATTTATTTTTCAGATTTTGTAAGCAAACTGTCAGCTTTTCAGTGGCTATACAATTTCCTCTTTCACAAATATTAAATAAAATTATTCTAATCTTAGAACTAATCCCTGTTTTAACATGAAATTCTCAAATGGACTTGATTTTTAGATCTCTGGCAAAGTGATCTAAACACTGTGAACAGCATTATGTTCTGTTTTGTTTTACTACCATTTACATGTGTTATCTGAGCCAATGGCAATTACATATGTAAATAAAAATATCTGAAATTCAACATGAATAAGCCTAATAAGGCAAGGTAACCATTAAGGGGAAGAAGGTATGTGTGTGCGTGGGGGGGGGGGGGAGGAAGAATGTGTGTATGCCATGTATATGTGTGAGCACGTGTGTGTGTGTGTGTGTGTGTGTGTGTGTGTGTGTGTGTGTGTCTGAGTATATGTGTATGCTCTGTGTGAATGTGAGTGGGTGTATGTGTGTGAGTAATTGTGCATATGAGTGTGCTTGTGTGTATATAAGAGAAAAGGAGAATGTGTGTACTCTGTGTGTGAGAGAGGGTTTCTTTTATATGTATGTGTGTGAATGTATATGTGCATATGTATTTGAGGATATGTGTATGTCCTATGTATATATGAGTGAGTGTATATGTATATTTTTGTCTGTGTGTGAATGAGGAAGGGATGCTATGTGTGTGAGATTGTGTCTGCTATGTGTATATGTGTGATTTAGATGTGTGTGTAGATGTGTGAGATTATGTGTATATACTGTGCTTTATATGAGTGTGTGTATGTCTATGAGTGTTCTCTCTCTCTCTCTCTCTCTCTGTGTGTGTGTGTGTGTGTGTGTGTGTGTGTGTGTGTGTGTGTGTGTGTGTGAAGATCAGCATGTATGGCAGCTGGGTGTTGAGCTATATCCTACAAGATTGACACTCTTTATTAAGCGAGGTTAAGAGACAATGACTTAAAAACCATGTTTAGTTGTCACAACGATGAGTGACATGAGATATTTAAACATCCTCAGTTTTCCTTAGAATACACAGAGAGAAGTCAGAAGGAGAGAGGGGGAAGGGGAGTCTTGTCGAGGATATATAAATGTTGAAAGGTAGGCTGTTTAGGTCATAAAAAGACGATTCATATTTTGAGATTATTGCTTTTCTATCTGAACAGTGTTTATTTTTGAAGGTTTGATTCCTTGTTAACCAACTCTCATTATAAATTGGATCGATTATTTTCTCATACACACATAAAAACACACATACATGCACTCTCATATATAGAGCACATACACATATCCTCAGACACATATACACATATACATTCATATACACACATATAGTGGAAACCCTGTACAGGTGTGTGTACAGTGCAATCACAGAGCCTAGAGTGTATTGCCATGCTCCTCTGTCCTTGTCTAGCTGCATTTGGAGAGATGGCTACACAGAAGTTTACCTGTCACCAGTTCTATGAGTTAAAGTTGTTGTCTACAAACACAAATACAGTGGTGCTGCACACTCCAGGTGTGTGCTTGTTTTCTGAGCTATAGCCCCAGGCTCTTCTGTTTGTAAAACTGTGATGCAGGGCCTCACTATGTCCCCCAAGCCAGCCTTGAAAATGGGCTGTAGCCCCGGAAGGCTAGAATTTGAAATCTCCCTATTTCAGTCTTCATACTAGCTGAAATCATAGACGTATATCATAAGGCCCAGACATACTTTCAGTGTAAAATATTCAAATGCGAAACACAGGGATTGAATCATTAGTCCATTTATAGATAACATTATATGAAGAGAGAAATTAGAACACATTTTTTTTTGCCTTATATCACCTTATATTTCAGGTTTTCCCACTTTTGAGCATTTATGTCTTAGACTCCAATTTTCTAAGTAGTGAAACAACTCATACAATATAAAGAATAAGATTTTTTGGTGAGGACCATTTGAGACAGTGAGTGTAAAACACAGAGAATCCAATACTGAAGTGTCACTATAGTAATCCTCTCTTCTGTGGTTGTAAAAATATACTAATGTTTTGTGAATGATCTTCAGAGAAAAGTATGTATTGTGCATGCTGAAGAGCATTGTAATGAAGAAAGTATAGATGTAAATTTCCAATGGTTACCTGAATAATGGCACAAGAGTTGGATTCACGAGTAGGGTGTTGTGTTTTTATCTGTAGATTGCAGCTTTTCATAGCCTGTGTTCTGGACCAAGACAACATGCTTACATTTTCAAAGCTCCACCTATGTTCTAGGGAACAAGTTCTCAAAATAAAATTAGAATAAAACACTCTATTGCATGTTCAGTTCCAGAAGGCTAGACAGTCCCCTGACAGCCCCCAAATCTCCAGAACTCTAGAGCCTTACAGCAGATGCAGAGACCACATGTTCAGAGATGTTTCCAACTGGAGGAACCTGGAATCTTGGGAAGATTTGATACAGTAGAAAAAGTCACAACATTGCATGCCAAAGATCTGATCCCCAAACCTCTCTTACATGTTCATGGTAAACACTGGAGGTGCATGTCGATAATTGTATGGAAGCAAAGTTTTAGTATGCAGTACTGACATTTTGAATTTTAACTTAGAAAAGACTTCATTGCTCAATGATTTTCTTTCCAAGTCTGCCAGTCTAGCTGTGAGTGCTGGTGCCGCAGGGTTAAAGGGCGAGAACTTCCCCTGCTGAAAGGGCTTTTCCTATTAAGTCTAGCTGATGGTTAATATCAAACTACCCATTGGTGTATATGGGTGATTAATAGCTAGGAACTGGTATTGCCAGTTCAGACTCAATACATAACCTCCAAACTGTCACTTTTGCATGTGAATTTATGTCTGAGTTCATATTCATTTTCCTCTATCCTTATGCCAGCATCATTATCTTGTTGGTATTGAAGCATACAACTTATGTTCCTATATTAAGGGATATATTATCAAGGTATCTCTTTGAATTTTACACTTTTACTAAGTGTAATTAGCATGCATTCATCATGTAATGAGGCTCTGTAAAATGCTTAAGTCATGGATTCAATATCAATATGGATATTGGATATCCATATCTAATATATCTCATCACCTCCAAAAAAACTTTCCATGCCTCCATAACTCTTTCCCAAATCTCAAACCAACTCTGAGAATTTCTACCTCCAGTCTGCATCTATAGCAAACACACAAATCTTACCCACAACTTCTTAGCATAGTTATTTTGGGATGTATTTATCCTAAGGATACTCATTATGATTATTTATGGTCTGGGAACCTTACAAATGAAGTACTTGTGAACATTGTATACAGGGGTCCATATAGGCACTTACTGATACTCTCTCAGGCAAATACCTAGAAGTAGAACAGCCAGGTCATGGAAAGTACCTCTTTCATTATACAACATAGAGACAAATGGATGAACCCATGTTGCTCTCCCATAAGCAAGTTGGAGATATCTACTTGTGCTACATATTTGGTCCAACACTTGGAACAGGAAAGTGTTATAGATTAAACTCAAGTATCTGTATATGCTGGTCAAACTCATTTAGATCCATACCTGAAATTATCATTCATGATTCCAATTTAGATTCTATTTGTGTTTTAAATTTTTTATATTTTTGTTTATTCTTCAATTACATCCCAATATCAGATCCCCTTTCTTCCCCTCTCTTCTCAGTACTCCTCACACAGATCATATGCTCATTCTACTCTTTTCCTCTAAGAAGGGGAGCTCACTCCCTCTCCTCCCCCTCCCTCTCCCTCTCCTCCCTCTCCCTCTACCTCTCCCTCTCCCTCCTCTCCCTCTCCCTCTCCCTCCTCTCCCTCTCCCTCTCCCTCTCCCTCTCCCTCTCCCTCTCCCTCTCCCTCTCCCTCTCCCTCTCCCTCTCCCTCTCCCTCTCCCTCTCCCTCTCCCTCCTCTCCCTCTCCCTCTCCCTCTCCCTCTCCCTCTCCCTCTCCCTCTCCCTCTCCCTCTCCCTCTCCCTCTCCCTCTCCCTCTCCCTCTCCCTCTCCCTCTCCCTCTCCCTCTCCCTCTCCCTCACACACACAGATCATAGCACATCAAGTCACTGCAAGACTAGGCACATCTTCTACCAATGAGGCCAAGGCAGCCCAATGAGGGAAATAGAACATAGACATGCAACTTATTCAGGGACGATCTCCACTCCGTTTGTTGGGAGGCCCACGTGAAGACCAAACTGCACATCTGCTACATGTGTGAAAGAGGCCTAGGTCCAGCCCATGCTCACACTTTGGTTGGTGGTTCAGTCTCTGGGAACCCCCAAGGGAACAGGTTAGTAGACTTCGTTGATCTTCCTGTAGAGTCCCTGTCCTCTTCTAGTTTTTCAATTCTTCCAAGTCTTTCACAGGATTCCAAACTCCATCTAATTTTTGGCTGTGGGTGTTTGCCTCTGTTTCCACTGGCTGCTGGATGGAACTTCTCAGAGGACAGTTATGCTAGGGTCCTGTCTGCAAGCATAGCAGAGCATGATCAGTAGTGTCAGGGATTAGTTCCTGCCCATGGGATAGGTCTCAGTTTGGGCCAGTTATTGACTGGCCATTCCCTCTGTCTCTGCTCTAACACTACCCCTGCACATCTTGAAAGCAGGACACATTTTCAGACTAAGGTTTTGTTTCTGAAGTCCTGCCTGTCTACATGAAGTGGCCACTTCAGGATCCATATCCCCCACTTCTAGGAGTCTGGGATAGCTAGAGTGCCCTCCATAGACACCTGGGTTCTGCCCAGACCCCCTGCTGATTTCCATGATCTCTAGCCTCCTCTCCCATCCAGTTCCCTCCCTCAATATAACTCCAATATCTATTTTATTTCCCCTTCTGAGAAAGACTCAACCATCCTGGTTATTTGGCTTCTTGGAATTTGTGGATTAGAGTGTGGTTATCCTATCCTTTATGGCTAATATCCACTCATAAGTGAGTACATGCCTTGCATGTAATTTTGGGTCTGGATTACCTCACTCAGATTTATGCTTTCTAGTTCCATCCATTTGCCAGAACTCATGATGTCCTATTTTTAATAGCTGAGTATTCATTGTGTAAATGAACCACATTTTCTATATCCATTCTTTAATTGGGGGACATCTGGGTTGATTTCAGTTTCTGACTATTAAAATTAAAGCTGCTATGAACATAGTTGAGCAAATGTCCTTGTGGGATGCCAGAGCATCTTTTGAGTGTATACCCAGGAGAGGTATAGCTATGTCTTGAGGTAGCACTATTCCCAATTTTCTGAAAAATTGCCAAATTGATTTCCTGAGTGATTGTATAAGTTTGCACTCCCACCAGCAATGAAGGAGTGTTCTTGCTCCACATCCTTGCCAGCATGTGCTGTCATTTGAATCTTTCATCTTAACCATTCTGATGGATAGAATCGCAGAGATGTTTTGATTTGCATTTCTCTGATGACCAAGGATGCTGAACATTTCTTTAACTGCTTCTTCGCCATTTCAAACTCCTCTGTTGAGAATTCTCTGGTTAGCTCTGTGCCCCAATTTTGATTGGGTTGTTTGAATTGTTGGTGTCATAACTTCTTGAGTTCTTTATATATTTTTTGATATTAGCCCTATGTCAGATTTATGGTTAGTAAAGATATTTGCCAATCTGTTGGCTGTCATTTTGGCCAATTATGGTGTCCTTTGACTCACAGAAGCTTTTCAGTTTCATGAGTTCACATTTATCAATTGTTGATCTTGGTGCCCAAGCCATTGGTGTTCAGGAAGTTGCCTCCTGTACCAATGAGTTCAAGCTGTTACCCATTTTGTATTATATTAGTATATCCAGTTTATTTTGAGGTACTTGGTCCACTTGGATTTAAGCAGGATGACAAATATGGATCTATTTGCACTCTTCTACATGCAGAGATTCAGTTAGACCAGCATTATTTGTTGAAAATGCTCACCCTTTTCTATTGTATAGTTTTGGCTTCTTTAGCAAAAACCAAGTGCTCAAAGGTTTATAGGTTATTTCTGGGACTTCAATTTGATTCCACTGATCAACCTGTTTGTTTCTATTTCAATATTTTGCAGTCTTTGCTATTATTGTTCTGTAGTACAGCTTGGAGTCAGGGATGGTGATGGGTCCAGAAGTCCTTTAATTGTCCAGGATTGTTTTAGCTCTCCTAGTCTTTTGTATGTCCATATGAAGTTGAGAATTATTCTTTCAAGTTCCATGAAGAATTGTGTTGGATTTTTCTGGGAGTTGGTTTGAATCTGAATATGTAGCTTGCTTTTGGTAAGATAGCCATTTTCAAAATAACATTTTGATTTATGTGTGGAAAAAAATAACAAATAGTTCTTTGGAACTAAAGTCAATCCTCTGTCTAATTTATGTAAGTATGGTTGATGTTCATACTCCTATCTATATAAGTAATACAATATATATATATATATATATATATATATATATATATATATTACAGTTCACATGTAGTTAGAGGACACTGAACCTGTCCTCTGAAATGGAAATTAACTCATTTTTTTAGAGAAACAAACAGGGGCTGGAGAAAAGGCTCAGTAAATTAAAAACTTTACTCCCTGTCTTAGTCAGGGTTTCTATTCCTGCGCAAACATTATAACCAAGAAACAAGTTGGGGAGGAAAGGGTTTATTCAGCTTACCCTTACATGCTGCTGTTCATCACCCAAGGAAGTCAAGACTGGAACTCAAGCAGGTCAGGAAGCAGGAGCTGATGCAGAGGCCATGGAGGGATGTTCTTTACTGGCTTGCTTCCCCTGGCTTGCTCAGCCTGCTCTCTTATAGAACCAAGACTACCAGCCCAGAGATGGCACCACCCACAAGGGGCCTTTCCCCTTTGATCACTAATTGAGAAAATGCCTTACAGTTGGATCTCATGGAGGCATTTCCTCAACTGAAGCTCCTTTCTCTGTGATGACTGCAGTTGTGTCAAGTTAACACAAAACCAGCCAGTACACTCCCACAAAGTAAAGGCAAAGGTAAATAAATCCTTACAAATAAATAATTAAAGAAAAAAAAAAAGACACAAATTTGGCAGTAAAAGTGGGGTGTTTTATTTTGTTTTAATTTTGGTTTTGGTTTGATTTGGTTGTTGTTTTGTTTGTTTGTTTAAGTCTATACTAGGAGTCAAAATTTGGAAGTTTTTCCAATGTTTTGAAACTGGCTTCTGAGGGGGGAAGGGATGGCTAAATCCGGAGGGAAACAGAAATAAAGCAGAGGAAGTGACATTTCAGAAAAAATGCAAATGCTGAAACCTAAGGGTACCCACCTGTCTGGCTTCCCTTAAAAAACACAGAAATATGTGCTGTGCAACTGAGTTCTGTCTAATGTCCCTAGCTGAGAGGCCTGCACCTGGCAAGAGCTGGTCCACTGGCAGCCATAGTCGTCAACCAAGCTTCTCACGTTTTCCTGTACCCTGGGATAGCCAACAAGAACAGATGGAGGCTGCTGTAACATAAAAAACATTTGCTAGGAACCAGACACAGATGCGTGCCGGCCGCAAAGTTGTGTGGAAAGTTTTATAATTTGAGAAATTAATCATAAAATAGAACCATTGCTGAATCAGGAAGTGGAATTGCAAGGACGGAGGAGAGTTTTGATGCTGAGCAGACTCCACTTAGGAAACCAAACAGTCAACACTACTATCCACATTTTCAAACAATGACATGTGTCTGCCTCTAACCTGTTTCTTTTTATATTTGATGACTACATATCAACATACTCTATATAATTAAATCCTAAGTGAATATATACACTATATAATTAAATCTTAGAGCTAACTATCTTGCATTTTTTCTCTCTTAATTCATCTTTTTCATGCTTTTGGATTTTATCCTTTTTTTCATCTATTTGTAATTTTCCTTTATGCTAACTATACAAAAGAATGTCAATGAATCAATAAGATTAATTAATTAGACTCTTAGAACTACCTCAAAACATAAGTCTCAGATCACTGCCAAAGTGAATAGTCCCTATTGAATGTGAACATTCGTACAGACATCAAGTCCAGTCATAAGGCCCCATTATGGCACTATGGGACCAATAACGGAGTTCGCATCACCTAGGATTGGATTTGATATCTCAGATGTGAGTTAAAAACGACTGTGAAGTTTCTCCTACCATGACCTAGCAGCTTGCCTGGTTTATAGTCTGTTCCACTGGTGCAGTCCCTGAGGTGTGCCTGGTACTATCTGAGGATGCTCAATTCATCCTAGTTCTTCAGATCATCCTATTGGAGACCCTGTTTTCTTCACTTTGCAGGTAAAGAAAGTCTAGAGAAGATGCAAAGCATTACACTTGCTCGCGATGTGTCATTTGTCAACCAGAAATCCACACATGCATGCTGTTTAACTATTTGATCATGTTTCTTTGTTACCAGCAATATCAATGTTAAATATTATTATTTTCCCGTTAAAGGGCATTTATTTCTCTTAGCAAGATGGATATTTGGAGGAAATCTTACCAAACATTTTCCAGTGTCAATACAGATCGTGGTTCAGTTTTTAAAGCTTGCTCTGACAGTCTAACCCTATGTCCTGAGCTGCACAAGGTCTCCTTTATGTCTTCCCATACTGCCACATGGAAAATGGGGCAATATCATTACAGAGGTTTCCTTTCCCATTTAAACAACAGTTTGGCCTAGAACTTAAGTGTGCACTTGGTATCAGGGACTTGGTCTCCTAAGGGAGAAGCGGGGACTGATTTGATTACGTTCAATCTGCATGATACCTGGCTGCTGAGAGCTTTGCATATTTAGGAAACTTATTGAAAAGAAGACTCTAGTCATATTTGCTTTTGTAAGCACTTGTGTTTATTTGTGATGTAAGCAGTGGCCCTTTTGTTTCCCAGGGACACCGGAGCAACTCAACTGCTAATGTGTTGCTCTCACTTTTCTGTTAGCTTGTAAGGTTTGCCTGGGATATATATTCCTGCACAAGGAGGCAATGCTCCAAACACTTCTTGTTCAAGCATAGTTAACATTAAATGATTAGTCAAATTTCTGTTATCATTATAGAATATCATGTAAACTATAGTCTTAAATAGTCAGATTTAAGGACAATTTTCTTTAACAAAAATAAAAGCCGGGCGGTGGTAGTGCACGCCTTTAATCCCAGTACTTGGGAGGCAGAGGCAGGCGGATTTCTGAGTTCGAGGCCAGCCTGGTCTACAGAGTGAGTTCCAGGACAGCCAGGACTATACAGAGAAACCCTGTCTCGAAAAAACCAAAATAAATAAATAAATAAATAAATAAATGAATAAATAAATACATACATACATACATAAAAATTAAGCTAACATTTTAGTCTTTGTATTTAAAACAACAATGAAAATAAACATTTGCATCAAACTAGAAATCTGGATTTGATAGTCATAAACAGCAAGTAGATTTCTGTTTTATGATTTAATTTTTCATCTTTAGAGATCAATTTTTTATTTTTATCTTATTTTGTTTTTCTTTGTTCTAAGAAAGGTTCCTCTGTCGACCAGGATCTGCCTGCTTTTGCCTCATGAGTGTTAAGATAATAAAATGCTGTAAATATTTTAGTTTCACAGTTCTGTTGTTTTCTGGGTCCACTTTTCTACCTCACTTAATGCTAAAGGTAACTCTCCAGAAACTTAAAGATACAGCATGAGCATTGTGGAGGATTGAGAAAACCAGACACAACGTGGAGCTTAAGGTCTTGGGGAAAATGCACACACACACATACACACACACACACACACACACACACACACACACACACACACACACACAGCAGGTTGTAAAGAAACAGGAACTGAGGTTGATCCCAACTCAAAGACATCGGGACAGTCAGCAAGCTACTTTCTGACCATATAGTTTTTCTCTTCTACCGTCCTTACTCTGAGCCCTTTAGCCAGAACCCCAGAAATACTTATTTTCAGTAAGCCAGCACCCAGAGGCTCACTCTGCATAGCTGACTGCTATTGCAGCCATCTCTTAACAAGCATTTCAAAGGAAGGACCTTGATTCCATATTAGAAATCTTCACGACAGGGGGAAAACACTATTGTACTTGATGAGTTTAACAGTATCTCAACTAATAAATTGGCTGTCATCCTTGTACTGCATAAAGATAAGGAGACGGGGACATGAAGATGCCCTTTTTAGCTTGCCAACTTGCAATTACTTCATGACAGAGCACAGTTTTGCCTTGATTGATGAAGAGCTGTAGGAAGAAAGCTTTAAGTGGAAGAATTTTATTAGGTTTTGAAATGACATCTCTAACAGTTGTGCTAAGGGAAAAATAAACAGAAACATCTTAAGAACACAGACCCACACGCTGCTTCCCGTGTCCTTGTTTTGCCTTGCTCTGCCATTTTAAATGGAGAACGACTAAGACTCCGTGCAGCCTTTCCTGCTTTGCACTTTGATCCAAAATAACATGTGGAATGAGAATAAGATACCTTTACGACTTCAGCAGATTGTCATAAATGCTGTTGTTGAACATTAAAACATGCAGTAACCTCACACTCTGAGGTAGAAGAGCACTGGACTGTGATAAAAAAAAAATGTACATTTTACGGTTCTCTCGTAATCACTCAGACCCTTGGCAATCCTTGCCGAGTTGTACGGTGTTTCTGAGTCCCTCCCCTTTGCACTTATGCATCTTATCTCAAGGTATCAGATCGGTTTTAGCACCCCACGCTGGGTCAGATCACTGGTCCAGAAAATAAGGCCTCGTGTCTTTTCCCAGGGTCTGAGGTATTAGTTGACTCATCTCCATGCAGCTGGGTCTCCCTTGCCAGTGTTTCAGGCTGCAGAACTGTTGGAGGAAAACAATTTCCATCTGACCCTTGAGGCAATTATTTTCAGGCCTGGAAACCTGAAATTTGTCCATACTCAGACCCGTTTTCTATTTAAATAGCAATAAATTACTAAAGCCTTGTTTGAAAAGTAACAATTTTGAAATCAATGAGGTCTTCTAAGATGGCAGAAATGTGCATAGTCCTAAAAGCAAAACAAGGCTCCTTTTTCATGCTCTAATTTCTTCTTGGAGCTTGTTTTATGTAAAAATTTATTTTTACCTAATTCTATGAAAAATAATATAAAACTGCTGTAGGACTGATACTTTGAGACCAGCCAGACATAAAGAATAAAACAATATTTTGTAGCACAACTTTAAGGATAAAGCATTCTTGTCTTAAAACACAAACCAATGTTATACTTTATCTTGCTAGCATGCAAATAAGAAAATCACGATGCAAATCTCACTGACAAATTCCCAGGGTCGTTTTAAAATGGACAAATCCGATGAGATAGCGCTGTCGATGGGGATTCCAAAGGCACAGAAAGACGATCTTGCTTGTAGCCTAGCTTGACAATGCTTGCAGCTCAGTATTTCTCTCAGTTTCTTCCAAGGTTCAGTAGAGTTGGTGCCAGGTAACAAAGCCTGTCGGAGACAAAGGGGAGATGAAGTGTGGGTTCTTGCTGAACAGCACAGCTCCTCTCTGCCCTGAGGTGAAACATTTGATGGAGTGATACTTCTAAAGATGTATTACTTCACTGATGTAACAGGGCTTCTTGAGGATAGACACCTGAAGCACTCAGCTATCCAAGAAAGAAAACTCAACACTATGGTTCCCTCATCGTACTAGAGTTTGCTGTGTATCTCTGACATGGCTACCGCATACACATTCCTGACAAACAGATATTTTATGGCCTTCTCACTTGAGAATCTTGGTTCCAAACAGAATAAATTTATAAACTATTTGTCAACTTCCAACAGTGAAACAAAAAGAGATTTTATCGCAACATAGATTCCATGTAACCTTTCTAAAATTCCGTGGCCATTTTTTTAAATAGATTGGCAACTTCATTTTATACTAATCATGGTTTAGTATTTTATTAATTGTATGCAGCCACAGAATTTAAATCTAGTGTCACTGTTGTTATTACTTCATTTTATGGATGGTGAAATCATTGTTGGGTGGAATTTATTGCAGTCATAAGTGAATCTAATATTCCAACTGGAGACACAGAAAAGAACCACTGAATTCTAATTTCTGTATTCTATTCTTTGAACACATAGATATTTTTCTACCTACTTCTGTATAGTTAGAAAACAAAATACATGAATGTCATTGCACTACCATTCTGAGGGTGCTTAGATATCTGTGGGAAGTAGATAAAGAAACAGATAACTTCTTGTTTGTTTGGAGAAGATGGGATGAAAGAGAAATAGAGATGTCATCAGAGTGGACACAGAGAAGGCTTGCAAAACCATGGCATGTCAGGAGAACACTAACAAGGCATGGTGGCTGCCATATCTGAAGAGGAATATAATATTTTACAATTTGTCATACTTAATTCTAAAAAACATTGAGTATTGAAGTAAATTTCCACATGTAAATTTTGCAGAGATTGAAGTAGTATGCATAAGCAGTTAGTCATTATGGGAATGTGAAAAATATGAGATATCCAAGGCAGCAAAGATTAAAGATAATGATTAAAATAATATGTCTGATTTCTTTATAACCTGTCTAACACCCAGTTTGCCCTACTGTCTTCATGGTATAAGGATAATTTTGATAATTTTGTTTAGTGGGTAAGGCTGGAAGTACTGTTCGCAAACCATGTTTTTTTTTCATGTACTTATGATATGTTTCAAAGACTTATAATTATCAGGAAACTAAATGTTTTATTTTCTTGTGGTTGGATGATAATTTTAAAAGATAAATATTATTAACAACACTTATATCATGGAGATAATTATCATGGATTCAATAAAATACCAAGTCTTCTAAAAAATGTCATGTTTTAGAGAAATCATGATACAGGGTGATTCTTGACACACAAATGCCACATTCACATTCAGATGAAATGGTATGTATAAAAGAAGTGCCCCTAAGTGTCATTAGAGAAAGGTGTGAGTGATCCCTTCAATCAACTAGGCAGTCATCAATTAATAAGCAATAGGAGGTGGATGCGTCTTTAGTCTTCAGAACGTTTCACCTATTAAACTTATCTAAAGTCAGCCAATATTCTTTAAAATGTTTCATTCAGTAGCTATCAATTCTTAAACATGAAAAACAGACTCAGATTTTAGAATGGGATACACTGTTCTCCAGAATACACACACACACACACACACACACACACACACACACACACACTCACAAGCACACCCCCACGCATACATTTATATATAAAGAACAGCATTTCCTATGCTAATACATATCTACCATATATATATACATATACATATATATATATATATATATATATATATGCATTATAGTCCACCCTAAGCAGTGACCAAAGAAAAATTAGCCCACAGATCCTATTGTGTCCAGACTATTTATTACACTACCCTCTCTGTATGGATTTCATTAGCAGACTATTTAGCACCTGTAAGAAGTTCTATCATTGCTCTCTTTCTGTGATTTCAGTTAACACTGGTTAACAATGGCATGTAGATAGCAAATGGAAAACTTGACAGATGAGTAACTGGAAAGGTTCAAACTAAGCAGGAGAAGCCTGGGATGTCAGCCTTCAGATAGGCATCATCTCCAAATACAGCTTTCCATGCAGTGTGCCCTGTCTGTCCATCACTCACTAGTAATCTCAGCCAATGATAGAGAGGCATCTTAGACCTTGTGTTCAAGAACCACTTATTTGACCTCATAGTGTAAAATAGGAATGCTAGGTGTTCAAGGAGATGCATATTCCCTAAGTGGAAAGGAGGAAATTTACAGGTTTAGAGAGAAAAAGTAATCACATACGTTCATAAAATATTTTTATTGTGAAGTTGCCAAGAACTATTGTATCATAAGATACTCTGACAGAGACATAGCTCCTACTGCAGAATCTTGTTGGAGATGCCTGCTTTTATTACTGTGATTTCTTTTGTTCACATCTTACTTTGTCTAGTGTGTAGGTTAAGCTTTCTCATTATAGTGTACAGGCAAAATACAGCACAGCATACCGAGTGCTCACTACAGCTTCACGCGTCCAGCAAGGGCATCAGCGGAAGCAGACACGCTGTCACTAAGGAGATATGGCAGATTTTATGTTTATAATCACATGGGCATCATCCCTGTAAGATTTACACGTAGAGTTTGTTCCCTATGACTTGTACCACACTATCTAGCCTTTACGTGAAGGTCTGAATTTCCTTACGTAGCCTTTATTAATCTTTCCTCTCAAACTTCATATATGATCCACTGTGTGCACCCTGTATCTTTGTAAGTGTCTTTCGGCAAGACGAAATGTTTTAGATGATTAGGGGATGATAGAGAATAATTTTATCTCAGTCTCTTAAACACACACGACTCTACTCTCTCTAAACTGCAGACTCCGAAACTCGTCTGCAGCAGTCCTTTGTAAACCATCAAGGTTTTCACATTGAGAGCTTGTAAGACCTTTATATCGATGATTTGATTCTCCCATTGCATATGTATCACTCCAATGATTAGAAACAAAAGTCAATAAAATGAGTTTCACAGAAGCGACTTCATAACCATCATTTGAGTCCCAGAGAGATTATGAGAATATTACTCATCTTTACTATCATAGCTGATGGGTACGAGAGAATGAAAACATTTCAGAATCACTGATTGATAGTCTTAAAGAAATGTGTCAGGATTTTGTCCCATCCTCGCATCCAATGAGCAAGAGAAACGGTTTCTAGTGTGTAGAAAAATAGGACTGTTTTCTCTTCCATCCCCCTCTTCTACTTGTATTCAGTGAGCTTGTTTTTATAATATGTGTGCATTAATAGTTCTGACAAAGAGAAGACCAAAAATGATAGGAGCAGAAAATGGGAGTATTTTCTTAAGTGCTACATTTTCCTTTAAAAAAAAAAGTAATTGCAGAAACTGCCTCAGAGGAGGTTTCGGGCTTGCGTTATTTGTCTTCACCTCCCCCAGTCCCAGCTTCTGCCAGCCCATTCGAAAGCAGAGCCATCTTCAAAAGCATATTTTTCTTTAAAAAAAAATCTTGGAATAATACTTGCTGTTTTGAACAGTTTAAAAATCACATTTCCATTAAAGAAGATCAAAAACACAAACACCTAGCACATTTTATTCTCGAATAAATCTGCTTTGTTTACCTTGCAAATTGTAACTTTTTCCCCACTGGATACTTTTGGCTTTCCCTTTAGTATTGGACTTATGGAAACCTTTAGTCAAAGAGATGTTAGCCTACACTAATGCTTCATGTCAGCAATGAGGAAGAGGAGAGCATTGTCTTCAGTATTGGATTACAGTCCCGTGTGTCTTGTCAATCAATTATCTAGCAGGTGCAAGTGTGCATGCATAGACGATTGGATTATTATGCATTGTATTGAATTATTTCCTTCCCCGAAATAGTGAGAGGTCAAAGACATCCCCAGGTGGGAGGAAGAATATGTTTATATTATTCTTCTCCATACCCTGGCTTGCATAAAGCAGGATCTTGACATCAGTTATAATGTGCACACAGTAAGGATGTCATGTGCACACAGTAAGGTCATCAGCTGTCATGTTCACACAGTAGGAACATCAGCTGTCATGTGCACACAGTAGGAACATCAGCTGTCATATGCACACAGTAGGAACATCAGCTGTCATGTGCACACAGTAGGGACATCAGCTGTCATGTGCACACAGTAGGGACATCAGTTGTGGTGTGTACAGGTGACCCAGCTCTTCATTAACTGATTGAAGCGTTCTGTTTTCACTGTGGTTCCCATTTCTTCCCTCTTGGTGGACAGGTCCTTCCCTCTTACCTCTTTACCTATATGTTTAGCTTGATGATCACCACAAAAATGCAATCCATGGAATGTAAAAAATTGAGGTGTCTGAGTGATGATGTTTTTACTACATTCTAAGTTCTTTAGTTTTTAAATTCTAAGTTTTCTAAGTTGTAAGGACTTTTCCAGTCCCACTGGGGGTAGAATGAACTGAGCAGCTGCCTGAAGATAAAGGGATAGACAATAATGCCTTTTGTTTTGCTCTGACCTTGACACACGGGACCTGCTTCATGCAGAATCACATAGTGGTGATGGTCATTTTAATGTTCCAATTTACAGAGGAGTACTTAGCAGTCATGACCAGAGGTAAGACGGGACCAAGAGGAAAGCTATCGTTCAAATTCTGTGCCTTTCAAGTTGTTATAATCAATTTTGAGCCTGGTCAATAGTATCTCAATTTTAAAGTCGTTTTCCTTATCTTTGGTGATTACATTTGAAAGTAGAATACAAAATAAAACAGTATTTCAGAGTATCCATGACCTATAAAAGCAGTAAAATTCACTTTTATTACCAATTGAACCATTGTAGTCTTGTGGTTTGTAGCCCCAAATCTGCCATCACTACCGTTCTTGAGACCCTAGGACTTAGAGATTTAGATGCTTACATGTTCCTTATTTAGAAACATTATTATGTTTGATTTATTATTATTTCTCAACAACGCAAAAACCACTATCCTTGAAGTCAGACAAAAAAAAAACTATGTCAACCTGATTCTGCCTCTATGCTGGTCTCATTTTAATCATCCCAGGTGGGCTTTCCTAGTAAAACAAGGAGATGGCAGCAAGCATCTTCTTATCATGACAGTAATTAAAATGCCCCAGTTAAGAAACAGGACCTGAAACACATGTTACTTTCCAGCCTTTGAATTATTGGTATAAATCATGCCGATCTAATCATTGTTATAACCCAATGACAAATAAATGATTGACTAGCCAATAACAACAGGAATATGGTACCCAAGACACACCCTGAAAGGATATTTCAGATGCAGTCATCTGGCTTTTGCTTCTGTAGTTATTGATAAGGTGGACTGAACCAGGTAAAACCCCAATGATTCTTGTAGTTACTGTTGAAAAGAAAAACAAAACAGGTGGAGGGTTCTTTGTACTCTCTCTGCCTTCACATCTTAGCCCGTCTTCTGGGCCTTTGTACTTAGCTGATTACAAAGAGAATAGTCTCCAAGCACCAACAAATTCATAAGGACCAGCAATATATGCTCACAGCTGCATCCACTGGAACTGAGGAGTCAGATAGAGAGAAAGAGGATGCATGCAGTGGGAAGTACGAAGGGAACAGTGGGATTCCCCCTCTTCTGGAATCTGACAACCTCAGAGAGAAAACAAGAAAGGCTTCAGCTCTCCCTCAGAGGCCTGTAAATTATGGCCAAGTGGTTATTATCCAATTGGCGACACCCCTGTCTATCTGAATAGCCGCGATTCATCAGAGCACCCTGATCTATACATTGTAAGGTAAATCTGCTCTCTTGGCTTGTGAAAGAACCACTCCTTCACTTCACCTATTTTTCTGCAAGTTAATAAAAAGGGAGTTATCATTTCTGCTCCTTTCTCCACAGCCCACTGAAGTATCCAGTTAATCTCTAAAGTACACAGATATCTTAAATGTTACGTCACCATGAACAAAACATAAAAACCTGCATTATACATCATCCCGCACAGTTTTCAATTCACATTTATTCTGCTTTGACCCCACCCATGTGTTTTGGGATGGGGGTGGGCCACTGACGTCAAGTTTGAAGTAGTGCTGAAGTGTAATGTGCCTCTTCCTTTACTCTGCGTTGGCAGCATCTTCAAGCAGATATGGATAGGTTCTACAGAGAACTTCACTAAGGATTCTTATGATTCAAAAACTGCTTGCATACTCAAATTCAATCTTAATTTTCTACTGCATAGGGTCTGTTGAAGGCCATCCTTGACCTAGTTCCAAATGCTTAGCAAGTGTTTGCCCACCTTGGTGCCACCTTCTCGTACTTCATGTTCAATAATATAATTCTTCTTAGTTTTTGCTAGCAGATATTTATGAAAACTCTTTTCCCTGGTTAAGTTTATTGTCGAGATAACTTTTCTTCATCCAAACAATTAGCTATAGTGTAATATCTGGTTCAGCTTACTTTCTCTTTGAGACCTCTGCAAATAACATAAATCCTGATGTCCAGAACTTGTCCTAAGGAAGCCATATCCTTAAATATAATGAATTAATGTAGAGATAAATTCAACATAGAGTCACTGCAAGTTAATGTAAGTGGATGAGATTATTAAAAACAAAAGAATCAGGTTTTAAATATGCATACATGTTATTGTGTGTGTGTATTTTATATATGCAGATATATGTATTATGTGAATGCATGTTTACCTGTATGTAGACATATGTCCATGTGAGTCCCGGTATTCATGGATGCCAGAGAAGGGTATCAGATCCCTCTGGAGCTGGAGAAAGAGATGACTGTGAGCAGTTTAATGTGAGTTCTAAGGACAGAACTGAGACTCTTTTCAAGACAGTGTGCTCCCTTAACCACTAAGCCAAGTACCAGCCCAAGAAAACAGCTTTTGTTTTCCTATAGTCTACCTATCTAAAGGAAATTTGTCTTCAAAGGTTAATTATAAAGCTAGACACTGCAATATTTAAGGGTATTTAAATAATTCATATTTATATATTAACTCTAAAAATAATTTACCTATCCACTATCTGGAGGTTACTTTCAGATTAATGGTGTTTTATTGGACAAGATTTGAGTAGGAACTTCAGGGAGTTTGCCAGTATAATATATCCAGTTTGTGAAACTCAGACATAGCAAATATGTTTAATTTCCTAGTTCTTGATAAAAAAAAAAAAGCTATGAGGTCAAGTGTCCCAAGCTATGCTTAAAGAACAATCCAAACTCAGTATCAACTTTTTTGTATTAATATGTTTTACAGTATTAATAAAGACATGTTGCAATTAAATAGCACATTGATATGTTAATTTATTTTAGAAACCACTCGTTTAGGCAATGTAACATGGCTCAGTTGCATAAATCTGGTACTTCACATCTAGTCAACCCTTTCCCTGTGCATCTCTGCATATTATTTTTGTAGCGGTAGCCCACATGGGAGTCTAGCCTCATCATTTTCTATATCACCAATAACTGATCTGTTTAATATAAACTTCCCCCAATATTCTGTGACAGGATTCAAATTTAGAGATATAAATGAAAACTTTTATTTTAATAAAAACTCAATTATCTGCTTGTGCGGGAAGTTACCTTCAGAATGTGAACTCTGACAGGAGGGCACAGATCCTGACTTTTTGATTAATTTTTACTGATTTCCCAATATAGACATTCACATTTGGGAACCCGGAAGCCTCCATAAATATTTCAGTAACTAAATGATTGACTCAAACCCAATGTGGGAGACATATTTTCCATTAACCCAATTTAGGCGCCTTGTGTGCAATTTATGGGGTACTCTCAGTTAATTTCATGAAGGAGTTTAGCTTATGTTGTATGTAGGCATGTGCACAGGCATCTGTGTGTGTGTGTGTGTGTGTGTGTGTGTGTGTGTGTGTGTATCTGTGTATCTGTGTATCTGTGTATCTGTGTGTCTGTGTGTCTACACAAATTTAAGTGCACATGTGTGTGCATGTGTGTGTGCGCATGTGTATGTGTGTGAATATGTGTGTGCATGTCTTAATTGTATTATATGGATATAGATGTGCATATTTCTGCTTTCAGAGAATGTATATATTTGCATAATAATATATAATGATTAGATAAATGGAGGCAGCAAAACTTTAGCTTATGCGCAGGCACAGTGAAAGACTCTTCTACATGCAGGCATTTGAGTTAAACAGAGAAGTGAAGTCACAAACATATACCCAGAAAGCAAATTTCCAACTTGAAACTTAACTGGATGTAACATTTGAACCTTATCCCACCCTACTCTATGGTGGGTAAAGCTCTGTCAGGGTTTGCAGTCTACAAGACAATCCTATTTCTCTCAAAAGCTGACTGAATTTCTCAGTACTATGTTCCAGTTGCCGGTCCTCTTAGACTCCCACATACCACATTTTTCTGTGAGGGGTGAGAATCCCCAAGGATTACGCACCTCAGGAAACAGTAGTAGCGCTATTCCAGATATTGGGGGAGCCTAACAGGTAATACTGTGATTAAAGACAATTTTAATTGTGTTCTGTTTTCTAACTCCTCGGTCTCCAGAAAACTTCTATCGTCACCTCATTCCAGGTTTACTTTTAATATTCTCCAATTCAAAGGAGACTCTATTTTCACAGACAACAGAGAAAACAGACACACACAAACAAATGAGTAGT
The DNA here is from genome assembly GCF_978045245.1 of Mus caroli. Lineage (NCBI taxonomy): Eukaryota > Metazoa > Chordata > Mammalia > Rodentia > Muridae > Mus > Mus caroli. The sequence goes on along the minus strand of NW_028227258.1, from coordinate 8,487,749 downwards.
ACGATCTTCAACATGGTAAGAGGAGTAATCATTGTCATTTAAAACCCTTTCTTCCAATCTTCATTTCTCCTGAGATGCTACAGAATGGGCCGAAGCCTCAGCTAACTCCCTTGTAGCTCTTCTAGGGAGTTTGTAAACACAGTAAGTGTAGCAAAACCCAATCCTCAGTCCTGAGCCCTATTTTTCACCTGTTTCGTATGATGGATTATTCAGTGAAAAACTCATTCTCTGGAAACAATGTTATTTCTCACCAATTTTGTGGTCCATAAGGATTATGCTTGTCTGAGAAGCTACTGTGCAACTCCATCCACTTTCTCAGGTTCTATAGTAATTCTCATTGTTCACTTTGATAATCCTGAGGGAGTTCATACAGAGCCATAAAGCTATTTCCTCTTAGTATTATTGTCACCTTGTAATGTAGTGCTTCTGACAGGCAGTTCAGTTAAATCTTAAATGTGACGTATGTAGCAATCATAGTTATTAAATATCGATTAAAAGAAAATGAGGTTTCCTACTCAGAGCAAGAAGTGATTCAAGAATACTTTAATGTTGGTATGTACTTAAGTGCAGCCCCTCACACATGACGTAATTGTTGCAGGTAGGTGTGGGTGAGAGCATTGTGAGTTATATCCATTCCTCTGGAATCACAGCAAAACAGAAAGTCAGGTACTCAGCTCCCAGGATGAGTTGAAAGCCAGCATGGCAAAATGGGGAGACTTAAGCACCAGAAGTGAAAGCTACTAAAGACTGAAGAGTAGAGATTATCATGGCTCCCTTACCCTCTCTCTGCAGCCACGCTTGCTACTCATGTGGTTTTATTCTCTACTTATCTTGAATTTTCCACAAAACTGTAGAGTTTTTTGTTTTCTGGGAGTTGAAAATACTAAAATCGAATCTCATTTTCATGAATAATTTCCAATAGTCAAACATTTTTGCCTTCTGCATTCTGTAGACAACATTAGAAAATTCCATCCTTAACAATTTTTGTCAACTACTTATGACCAAAGCCATTGTATAATCACACTTTGAAAGGAGATTACAGTACAAATGCTGTTGGATTTACCAGTCATAGATATGGAATACGGCATGTCCTTTTAAATTAGAATTAGTAAATAACTTGAGATTGCGAAGGTTGTGCCTTCTTTTGAGTAATTTTGTATTTTTAGTACAAAGTCAAGGGCTGGTAGTAGCAAGGAAATAGGGCCAGTTATTAAAACTTCACAGTCAATCTTAGACAGACACAGCTGAAGTTGAACTTTCATTAGAATGGAGGCCAGCATTCTTTATCTCTTAGACAACTTTGGCAATTACAACAACATGACATCCTACGGACTCATTCCTCTGCATCCTTCAGCAAACACACACTCAGGGCTCCTGCAGTGAGGACCTCAGCAAACATTGAGGTATCATTGGTAGCCTTGGTGCCACTACTACCTGTACATGCATTCCCTCATCGTTGTGATACACAGCACTTCTGCATTGTGTGCATCTGCTTACTGTGTTACAGGTACAGTGTACAAAAGATGGTTAGGATATAAAAGCAGTAACCGCCATTTTCTTAACTCTAGAAAAGTAGAAACAATGTAGATGTGTTAGGTTCAAGCCATTTTGTGTGGGGCAAGTGGACTGTGCCCCAGACAGAACTGGAAAGGTTGAGCAGGCCCAAACCCCAGGGAACCTCAGAATTGAGAATGAGACCAAGCTCTACTTGTTCTGGAACAAGTAACTATGACACCCCACTGAGAGGGCCATGGCAATCAGTCACATAGGAGCAATACCTGAAGTCCTTACCCATGCAATTAGAGCATCCCTAACATCTCAGAATAAAATGGGAAGCATTTACCCATAGATCCCACCCTACTCCAAAATGTGTATAAAGTCTCAATCCACATGGAATGTAGGGTGCATGAGTTATTTTACCAAGAGTCATATGAGAGTGGCTGTTGTATTGAGTTGCAACACTCGAGGGCAGAGTTTTCTCTCCTGAAGCATTCACTGCTGGACCTTGGATCCAACCAGCAGGCTGGGCTGATGCCCTTGATGCTGGCCACTTGTCTAGAGTCTCCATCTGTGGTTCTTGGCTGCTTGCTGTTGTTCACCGCAGCCACTATTGTGGCTGGCATTAGCACTGCAGGTAGCAAGAGAGAACCTGGCTACCTGCCCTTCAGGGTCTTTCCTTCAGACAGCTGCAACACTTTGGTGGATACAGCCAGACCAGAGGCCCAAGGAACCTTTTGTTCCTGCCAGACCAGAATCCTCGAATTTATCTGTTCTTGTTCTGCAGAGAACACCTGGAAACCCCTGGAAACACCTATCACAGACTGAGTTCTGCCTCCCATGAGAAGCCGTAACACCCTAAGCAGCATGGGAGCCAGGCAGCCAGGCAAAATTAGCATGGATCTCGCTGCAAGATGGACCATTTTTATTTTGTCTATATCTACTTCAGCCCATTCTGAGGTGGGACGTTTCTAAACCATGTTAGGTAGAAGACAGACACAGTGAGGTCCTGAGGACAGTAGTTCCTCTAACTGCTCAGACATTCTATGTGGACTAGCACCTACCATTACTGTGTTATCTCGAGCACTTCCTCCTGGAAAGCATAGAGCAACAATATCAAATTCAGTAACGCACTTCTGATTTTTTAAAGGACATTTACATTTTTATTAATCTAATACATACCAACTACTAACAATAATAAGCTGTCGTTATGACCTTTTTCTCAATGTATGCAATGTATTTTTATCATATTCAACTCCATTATGTGTTCTCATTTTTTTGTTTTTTGGGAACGCCATGTGTAAGCATTGCACCAATGCCACTTGTCCCTTTGTAACGCTTCTGAGTCCCCACCTTGACTCTCACCCAAACTTAGTCTTAGTTAATTTCCTGTCATATATGTGTAACAATAATAATAATATATGTGATTGCGTTTATATGCGTGTTATATGTTATATGTATGTAACCATTGTGTGTCAGTGTGATTGTAAGAGCCACAAGATTAGGGTGTCTGCTACTAGTGAATGTCCTCTAGACACTACAGAGAAACTGCACCCATAAAATCTCAACAGTATGATTGCCAGAACAAGACATACATAATGACATCACCAGTTGACACATCAAGGCGGATGAGGAAAATCATGAAAAGTCCTGCCTCTAAGTGAGAAGCCACAAATGGCTGCTGAGAGGAGGTCATCAATCAGCTTGCCTCAGCAATGAGCTCTCACCAAGAAAGCAGTCCTCGACATACACATCTGAGCAATGCTGCATGGACGCATATCCACCTTTGATTGAAATGTATAGCTAAATATATACATCAGACTAAAGTTCAAGAAGTATTAGTTTCAGAGGATAGCTGACATTATTTCATAAACTCTTAGTGCTAAATATAAAAACTTTTCATGAGCTTACTCTTGAAAGCTAATAGCCCAGGACACTACTACACTACATTATTGTAGTTAGCATTATTAGACTATGATATTGCCAGTTTATATATTCGGGAGCTGACATGCCCTATTTGGTGATAGGATGGCAGCCATCTGGGAGGACATAGGTGAGAGGCTATCAATTAGAATGAAGATTCCTGTGGCCATGGTGCCTATGAACTCACAGAAGTTTGATTTACTACTTAAGGTCTTCACAAGACCAGACTCATCCACATTCAGTTGTGAACAGAGGGAAGGCACCATGGGGTCCAGCCCTCCCTTGGGAAGCTGCTGGCAGAGGACAGCTAATGAGGGAAGGCGAGCCATTGTCCTCAGGGGTGTCATGACTAGGAAACTGTTCGTCAGTGAGCTCCAGGGACTGCTCCACACTTTCTTGTATTTGTTGGTGTGAAATCACTAACCACGTGTAATATTGTTATGAGGAAGCAAACGAGTAGAAGAACACTAATGTGAGAAATTGCTTCTGAAATATTTGCAGATATAGATGAGTGCAGCGAGTCTTCTGTCTGCGGAGATCATGCTGTGTGTGAAAACGTGAACGGGGGCTTCAGCTGCTTCTGCAGGGAAGGTTATCAGACTGCCACAGGGAAGTCACAGTTCACACCTAATGATGGCTCTTACTGCCAAGGTAACTTATAGCCTTCAATCTTAAACTAGATAAAATATTTATGGCATGTTTGTAGAGTATCAATGAGGCATACTCCCAATGATAAACAAGCCAAGGTTAAAGAAAGAAAAGGTCACGAAGGAAATCAAAAACAAGGAGAGGAGATTGATAGTAAAATGGGAAGTGTATGGGAAGAGGGCAGGGAGTGGGATCAGATGGGTGGATGAGAAATCAGGATGAGAGCATATGACATCATCAAAGAACAGGCTTATGTATGACATCATCAAAGAACATGTTCATGTATGACATCATCAAAGAATAGGCTCTGGTGCTGCGTAATGTCCTCTGGACATGACATAACTGCTGCATATACAAACTCACAGCACCTCTGGTTTCTTACACAAGATCACTGCAAAAATAACTAGTTTAAAATTCGACCGTGGATCACAGAGGGTCTCCAGGCCTGACTTCTGTGGAAGAAGCTGTTGGTAGTTGATGGCTGCTGGAGGTGAAGAGTGACTCTTCCTTAGGAGTATGGCCCCCTGATAGGTTCCTCAAGTTCCAGTGGAATGGTCCACATCTATACAGACAAGCATAGCAGCACCAATTGAATGCATAGGCTAAAATATGTGAAAGAAGGGTAGAGGGAGAGAGAGATGAGAGACTGAGGCGCAGGGAGAGAAACATGAAGGAGAGTCTTGGTGAGAAGTGGAGTGGAATGGGTATGATCAAAGTATAAATCTATAAATTGTTCTAAGAATGAATATTTTTTAAATAAAAAGAAACCCAAGACAGTATTGAAGAGACATAGGAAGAAAATGTGATCATTAGACATAACCACCATGTGGATTTAAAAGCCCCTGCACCGCAGGATGGAGAGAGTTGAGTTTACAGAGGAATGTTCTTACATTGCTTGCAGGTCGGTTTTAGATAAAGCTCATGATAATGTTGCACGTTTAAGGAAATCAATTTCTTGTAGAATGGACACCTCTAACATGACAAAATACTGATAGAGAAAGAATGTGTTAACTGCCCACCCATGAAATAATTTGAACTGTCTGTGGTGTTTAATGGGTCTGCACACAGCCCCATTTGGGCTGCTTTGCTATTTGAGTGCAATATGTGCTTCTAACGCATCACTGGGAGAGGATGGGGCTCCTTGGTGACAGTCATGGCTGCCGGCCTGCAATCACTGAACTTGGAAGACTATGGCCAAACGATAGTCATGCCATCAAGGGTTACATAATGAACTCTAGACCAGCATTGTGAGAAGTTTGTCTTATCACAAGATTAAAAAAGACTCTATGGCTTGAACCCCACATTCCCCACCTGGTTGACTTTATCTTCTCTCTTGTCTTGTTCTTCCTACCTTCTATGTAGCTTGGAATGCACGGATTGGTGGTTCCTTCGATCCATGAGTCAAAACTCTGGGTGGTTCCTTCGATCCATGAGTCAAGACTCTGTAGCTTTTTCCATTATTCGTCAGTATAGGATTAATCTCTGTAGAATGATAGTCTCTGGGCCTACAAAGGAAAAATAAATGAGAGTGTTCTTTTAGAGGCTGTGTGCTTGAGTTTCTAGATAATGCACACCATAGATATGTAGACAAAATCAGGAGAGGGATTTTCTAGCCTTTCACCCTGGTAATGTTCCTTATAATCTAGTACCACCACCACTCTAGCTAATGTAAAGGTCTTCAAGAACAGAGCACAAGGCTCTGTACTGACTTTCTTTTCTGTGCTTTGAATTCCACATTTTCCTGTTGTATTTTTAAATGAAAAATTGGGAACAGCTGAATTTAAGACAACAGCCTGATGACATTTTAAATTAGACTTTAATAGCCCCCTTCCTTTTTATTCTGGTAAAATGGTACCATGCCATTTTGTTATTTTAATAATCAAATTGTAAATTAAAATTGCAGGTTCATTCATTAATCTAATAGAAAGTGTTTCTAAGATGCCAGAGCTGGGCTCAACACACACACACACACACACACACACACATTAATTTAAGGTAATGATCTGGACTATTCAGTTCCTTGGAATCATTCCCCAACCTGGCAGCATATTTATATTGTATTTATAACTTGAAGGCACATTTCACTGCAGTGTGTAAAATTTTAAATTAAGAATATAAATGATGTGAGCCTAAAAACCCAGCACCTTTATTACAGTGTCAATATATAGCTACTAAGAATTTCTGACTTAATTCTGTGCAATTTATTACTTCATCCATACTCAACTATGATGATTGCATATTAGAATCATAGTCCAAATGTAATATGAACAAAAGTAATCAATCGTAATAAATCTTAAGAGAGTTGAATCACATAATGTGCTGGACCTTAGTTTTCAGTTAAATCACACCCAGAAATGAAGCTTCAAAGAGAAAATGGGCCCATCTTTCTCCTCCAGATTCCTTTAAACTGAGTTATCATCAGTTCAGCCTAAGACTAGCAGGCAAATAATTTTAAGTGCACTTTGAAAAATGAGTCTTTATTAAATTAGAACTAACTGTTACATCTTAGATGATGGGAATAGATTTGCTGACTTTGTTGATGAATCATGCTACTCAGAAAACAATTTGAGAGTACGGCCCATGAATAACATTTTCAATACTCTGCCAAACTGGATTGGCCAAATTAGAGTTAAGAAATGCATGCAGCCGGTTTGTTCTCTCTTTCCCCACATGATGGGATTTCCCCTGCTCTCCTATATCTTGTGTTTTGGTGTGAAATCACTAGCCACATGTAATATTGTTATGAGGAAGCAAACGAGTAGAAGAACACTAATGTGAGAAATTGCTTCTGAAATATTTGCAGATATAGATGAGTGCAGCGAGTCTTCTGTCTGCGGAGATCATGCTGTGTGTGAAAACGTGAACGGGGGCTTCAGCTGCTTCTGCAGGGAAGGTTATCAGACCTCCAAGGGGAAGTCACAGTTCACACCTAATGATGGCTCTTACTGCCAAGGTAACGTATAGCCTTCAATCTTAAACTAGATAAAATATTTATGACACGTTTGTGAAGTGCCAATGATTAAGAAAGGTGTGTTCTTTTTGCTTAGTGGAAATGGGTGCACCACATTGAATGCAGCTCACATTCATTCCTTCTTCCTTCAACTACTTTCTTCCATTTTCAGTGATACATTATATATTCTGGAACTCAGATGGATTCTCGAATGTTAAAGGATGCATTTTTAATGTTTAAATGAACCAAATCATCCAAGTCAACACGATCAGCTTAGGAAAAATGGTTTGTAGACTCACTGTGGAATGTGTTTTCTTTTTCTGCAGAAAGCATGAATTCAAATTGCCACTTAGAGCATGCCTGCATCGCTGCAAACATTAATAAAACTTTAAAAAGAGTAAGTAGACACTTTAGGTTGAAATATATTTTATTTTGACATTTTGATCTCAGTTAGAAAGTGCTACCAAAGTTCTACTCAAAAAGATCAGCAGTTGGACCTCCTGTAGAACTGAAACTGTTTTCACACAGCCATGTAAGTATGACTTACATTGCAGATAGAATTAATTCGAAACTTCCAAAGCATTATAGAAGACTTTATCCTGCTTAATTTATGCTTTTTTTTATTATTGCAAGTATTGGAGAATTATTTTCAACATGAAAGGAAGTTGTTGGATAAAATGGTAAAAACACACATAGGCTCAGATCCAGTACCACATTCCAAGGAGACATCGTTTAATGCAACCAGATTCTGTACTTCAAAGTGAGCACTTCAAAGAGCAAATAAAGTAGGACATTCATAAACTTGTTGTTATGCGACTGAGACTGGGGATCACACCATTTGGAGCGAACTCTCAGCAAAGCTACTTCCATTTTATCAAAAGCTAAGGACCGCTGTGGTGGAACATAACCAGATTCAGATTATTAATTAATAACTTCTTACTTTTGACATCAAAACTGATAAGAACTAATAAATCTAAGTATTGGGAAGGGTTTACTGACTAGGATATATGCTGCAATAAGGATGTTATTTTCAAAATTATTTTTTTCAATTATCCCTTCAAGTGAGCTCTGCTTGTCTCTGAAGTATACTCAATAATTCCCAGTTACTTGGGAATTATTTCTAAATAAATTCTTTTTTCATTGCTACATGTCATGATTTCATTTTAACCTGATAACACATTGCTCACATAAGACAAGAAAATCAACCTCTGTGCAAACTTGATATGTCTCATTCTGCGTTTTAATGCATGTGGTCTTGTGTCTGATATATATACAGGTATGTGTGTCACATATGTGACTGCCATGTGCATGTGGAGACCAGACATTAATGCTGTATGACTTTCTCGATCACTTTTCACCTTACTTACTGAGACAGGCTCCCCTCCCCCTCCCCCTTCCTCTCCCCTCCCTCTTCCTCTCTCTTCCCTCTCCCTTTCCCCTTCCTTCCCCCCTCTCCCTTCCCTCTCTCTCTCCTCCTCCCTCTCCCTCTTCACTCCCTCTTCCCCTTCCTCTCCCTTTCCTTCTCCCTTTTCCTCTCCCTTTCCTCTCTCTCTCCCCCTCCCTCTCCCCTCCCTCTCTCTATTTACTTCCTTTCCCTCTTCACTTCCTCTCCCTCTCCCTCTCCCCATCTTTCGCCCCCTCCCTTTTCCCCTCCCTCTCCTTTTCCTTCTCCCTTTCCCTCCCTTTTCCTCTCCTACTCTCCCTCTCCCTTTACCTCCCTCCTCCTCGCGCTCTCCTAGATAGACAGCTTGCCCAGAGACCTTGTGTCTCCACCTGTATAGACTGTGATTACAGGTGGACTACCACGCACAATGTTTTTACACAGAGTCTGGCTATCAGAAGGTCGGTCCTCAAACTTAGATATCAAATGCTTTCCTCACTGAGCCAACTTCCAGACCCCTTAAATCTTATGTGTGAAATCCTCCGACAGAAATGTGATTCTCCCTGTCTGTAACTCACTGTTTTCTCAGATTGGACCCATAACAGAACAGACAACTTTACTCCAAGAAATCTACAAAAATTCTGAGGCTGAGCTCTCTCTGATGGATATAGTCACATACATAGAGATCCTAACTGAATCATCCTCACTACTAGGCCACCTGAACGGCACCACTTCAGCCAAGGATGCCCACTTCAACTCAACTCTTACTGTGAGTATTTAATCTTCAGTGGAGGTGACACTTAAATTGTTTCCTGCATTTCTGTTCACTGTGATATAATAATATTTTTAAAGGTCTGTTTTTCCTTAAATAGGAATTTGGGGAAACCATCAATAATTTTGTTGAAAGGAATACACATAAAATGTGGGACCAGTTACCTACCAATCACAGAAGACTTCATCTCACAAAACTGATGCACACTGCTGAGCTAGTCACCTTACAGATCGCTCAGAACATCCAGGAGAATTCTCAGTTTGATATGAATTCTACTGACATGGGTAAGGCATGGGAGTAAAAGGTCTGCTTCTAAGCAGGAGCATTTACCAAGCCCGACAGTAAGGAGAAGTTCTTGATGTGTTTTTCAATGTAGAAATGAATGTTGGTTCGTATCACCAGAGCACTATGAATGAAGAACCATGCTGGTACAAAGGCTGATGTTCCCCTGTCTTTATTGCCTCCCCTTTTCTAGTCATGAACGATTTACCATGAAAATTAGCAGAAGGTATAGCTCCCTTCTCAAACTCACTCAGTGATCTCCTGACATTAACCTACAATATTTACATTAGAAATTGTGGATATAACACTTTTAAATTTCTCTTTGGAAATGCTTTGCCTTGTGATAACATGAGGCCATTGTAATAATGAAGTACAATTTTATATGCTGTGTAGTTTACTGAAAAAATACTAAAGTTAGGGTTAATGTTGAAGATGGTTATAAACAGTTCTGAAGAAGCAAAGTATTCTATTAAGAAATCATTCTATGTGTCTATATTATATGTTTGGCTGATATCCTGCTAGACAGTAGTATATTGACAGAATGAACGATCATCTCATTGGCAGTCACTACTTACCCAATTTAAGAATGAAAAGGATGAGGTTAATATGTAGGCATACTATGCTTCTTTGTTTCTGCATAAAGGACATGCTAATGTACCCCCAAAGTAAACTATTACTCAAAAATCTAATTCTTGTCCCTGTTTCTTTCAACAGTAAGTCGTATTTACATTGTGGATAGTTCACAGGTATTTCCAACTTTTTGACATTGTGGCAAGACATTGTCATCTACAAAGCTCACACTGAGAAACAAACAATCCAGTTGCAAAAATGGGGGGGGGGAAACCCTGAAGGTTTTAACTAAGTTACTATTTTGGGTGATGCCATACTTATAGCTTTTCTTGGTGAATACTGCCTACAGGCTGTAGGTGAGGCAGACCTACAAGACACTGCTGTCCTCACTGCTTTAGGAACTAAATGTGGATGCTCTTGCCTGTGTAAACATTTTCATTTTTCTTTGAACTCAGTAATGATTAGACTATGAACTCAATAGTCAACAGAAAAAAAAAAAATTCCGAGGTTTCTATTCTTTGGGAGATTGTGTGCTGTACTGTCCAAAACTGAAACGAAACTGTATCCAATGCAATTGTCTCTAAATTTAAAACTTACATTGGTTAACCTAATTTTCTTATTTCAGCTCTCAAGGTTTTTACTTTTGATTCAACTCACATGAAACATGCTCACCCCCACATGAATGTGGATGGAGGCTATGTGAAAATATCCCCAAGGAGAAAGGCTGCACATGGCACAACTGGTAGGGTTTGAACATCTTATGCATCTTCATGGATTTCTAATACATACTTGATATGCACTTGGCTATCTCACAAATATACAAGCAATTTCCTATAGAAATATTTAACTTCATATACATGTTATCTATGTTTATACTTGAGATTTCATTCAGACAACACTACCAGAGGTGAAGTTTAACCAATAATATCCTGGTTTTTCATCATGAAACCAAATTTGTGATTGCAGATAGGGATATGTTTAGTCTTTTCTTTGCATCCACCCTTCCTCAGCTTTTGTATAGTAAACTCTAAGTCATGCAGCTTTAAAAAAAAATAAGAGAGAAAAATAAGACAGAGAATGCTAGTAGCAAGCAATTTCGTGATTATCTAATTTAACAATCTCATTTGGTAGATAATGGAACTAAGGTACGAAGTTAACGGAGTTCTCCCCATGTTTATCAGCAAATAGTTTTGAGCAAAACTAGGAAGGAAGAAGCTAATAAAGAAATCAACTCAACAGACTTTTACTTGTCACCTAACTGGGGTCAAGCCCATTCTTACTATTTTAATTTATATTACCATTCCTCTCCTCTTGGAGCAATGTGCACAGAAAGGTTCTGCAGGTCATAGCATAACTTCGGTGGTAGTTGTTCTCCCATAGGCAAAGATATATTACTAAGGGTAAGCATGAATTGGGGCCTTTTCCCAGAGTCTGTGGTAATCACAGATATAAATGAAAACTACACAGTAAATACACATAAAAACTGGTTTATTAACAGATAGACTTTATTTTTAGCGACCATTCTGCAAGCCAGCCTCGTGACATTTTCTTTGTTTAGATTCAGTTCATTTTGTTTTCCATTGCTTGGGAATTTTCTTTCTCTATTCATTATCCTCACTGTTTTTTATTTTTCTGGTCAAAGTGAGAAACATGTAGTTACAAAACAAATGAAAAATAACCATGATGCATTGCCACTGAACCCTTAGCACTTGTGCTGCTAAACCATACTGTAATCAATGAAGCATACATATAGTATTTATGAATATATTCACGGAACCTGTTAAACAGTTGAAATTTCAAAGACAATTTTAATGGTGTTTAGAAGTCATGGAAAACATTGAAAATAACTATTATGGTGACAAATGATGAAATTGTCACAGAATTAAAATCTCAGAAAGATGCTGACTGATTGTATGGTAGCTTTGTTATGTTTAATGATGGCACACAGAAATGGACAGTTGAAGGGGGTAATATCAGATCTCAATAAGTCAGACAGAGAAAATGGCTTTTCCTCAAGGTTAAATCTTAAAAGAAAGAGCAAATATACAAACTGATCTCACCTCCCAGTGATGTCTGTATGTGATTTCACTTCTGAAATTCATTAGAAAAGAAACACAGTACCATTGGTAGGATTTCAGAGGAGATCAAGAGACACAGATGGGTTTTTACATTATTTTGTAAGCTGAATTTAGAACTGTGATAGGGACAAGGAGGGGTCACAAAACAAAATTCAGTGCTCTGAACCATGGTTTTACGATAAAAATATAATAGCCTTCTGTTAAGGAATTCTACATACTTTCTTTTAAATACTTGTGAAAGTGGGATAATAGTCAGACGTCCAGCTTAGAAGAACCTTTAGCATTCCCCAAAAGAAAGGATCAGAAAGGCATTTGGGAGGAAGATTCTTAAAGAAGTCCATATTGGAAAACTTATTCCTGAAATGTAAAATGCAGGGAAATCTTAACTTGTTTCTCCCTGATACTTTCCAGCAATCTAGCATGCTAGTTAGAGAGTTAGACTTGTATCACTCAGGAAAGACATGATTGCTGGAACTCCCACAGGAAAAAATAAAGAAACAAATAAATCTAAGGAAAAATCTATAGATACTAACAAATATATATATATATATATATATACACACACACACACATATGTATAGGTATATACATGGACATGTATATGATGTATATGTGTGTTACAAATGTATGTACATATATAATTTATATTACAATTATATATATATATATATATATATATATATATATATATATGGAACTTTAACATAGTAATTTGCATGAAATAAATACTTACACATTTGTTCTAGAAATTGAATGAAAGGAAATTTTTTGTTCTTAGAAAAAGTTATGTTAATACTAACAAAATATAGATGACAAAAAAGCATAAACATCATAAGGCAGAAATGAGAGCAGATGGAATTCAGTATGAAATGATGTATTCTTTACCCATGAGTCTGCATCTGCAACCCATTTTCTTAGTGAGTGAGCATTATATTTTAGTTTTGTTGTGTTAGTTACAGGATATCTGGCAGGGAAGGGCCCATCTAAGTCAGCCATTGTGCTGCGGAAGGCTTGGAGGAGCTTATGGCACAGGGAAGTGGACTGGATAGAAAATTCCATACCTGCCAAGAAGTGAGGAAGCAGGCTGGTATAGGGAGTAAGAGTAGCCTTCAGAGCTTCAGGCCTGCTGACTTACTCCTCCAAGGCCAGTAGCAGCTCCTAAAAACTCAGTAGCCTTCAAGATATCCCCAGCAGCTGGAGACCAAGCATTCTAAACACAACTTAGTGGGGGACATTTTACTCTCAAGTCTGGTAAGGAAGATCAAAGATCAATTAGTCCTAAAATTAGCAAGAAATTGTCAGAAGTAAACAGGTTCAGAATTCTGACTGGGGGTAGAGGAGAGATGCTCATAGGATATTTATTCATCAAGGAAATCCAGTGGCAGGGGCTGGAGATTTCTCTGGGAACCCTTGTCCGAAATCACAAATTGGTGTTTAAAATATCATTTCAGAGTGCAGCAATTAATAAAACAATTTAAAGTCACCTTTTCTTACAACATTTTATTTCAGTTGGGACCAATTCTTCCTATAACCCCTAAGATACAATCCCTCCAAGTGGGCTTGATGCTTCTGAAGTTTAAAGTTCTTCCTTCAAGCCCTAGTCAAAGGACAGAGAACATTGTCATCATCTCTAAGAGTCTTGATGTCACTAGCTCAGATACACCACACCGTCCTACTTAGGATTCTATAACACTGCAACTGGGGGGGGGGGGCAGTTGTGGAGGAAAGCAATCGGTTTGCTCGCCCTCAAAAGCAATTGGGAGGAGGAAATAATGTATTGGACTTACAAGTTACAGTCTATCATGAAGAGAAGCCAAGGAAGAACCTGGTGGCAGGAACTAAACAGAAATCGTGGAAGAGGTCTGCTCATTTGCCAGAATCCAGCCCTGGCAGGGTTCAGAACCCAAAGGAGGACTGTGGAATACTTCCTACATTTAACAACAGTGTGTACACCATATGTTTTCCTTCCCTCTCCTCCTCAGTCCCTGCAGTTTTCTGAATCCCATAATCTATATGGCCCCAGTAAGCAGTTAATATTAAACTCAGCACATGTGTACTCAACCAAGTGACTATGGTTAGTAGAAATTGTGGTTAAGATATAGAGAGCTGATAGACTATATACCCAGGAAATTATGATTTAATTATCGGTGCCTGGCTTCTCACCATACCCTAATCAGGAGATCTAATTCATCTCATGGCTGGGAATCTCAGCACAGCAGTAACCTATGTCAGTTCCTCACCGGTGCTTAGCTCACCTCTGAATGTTTGCTTTAAATCTTTGAACCAACAATCCAGCAAACCATTTCTAACCTCTTGATAAACATCTAGCTGTTGTCTGGAACAGGATGGTGGGCAAACTGTTGTCATAACTAAGCTTCCATTGGAAGACAATACCCAGATGTTAGCTGAAATACCCAGATCAGGGCCCTGTGTTGATTCAACCACATCACCATTATTAACAAACAGAGGAGTGGTGATCTGTTTTCTCCCACAATCCTCAGAGACAAGCAAGAAGGAATCACAGCCTTAGCTTTCTTTTTCTTCTGATTTTGAAGAAATGTTAGTCACAGACAAAGTGAAAGTAAAAACTGCATTAGCAACGTCAAGAGTGCAAATACAAGGCAAAAGTGAACCAAGAATCCCTTCGGGAAAGGCCTGGAGATTCTGCAAGAACATCCCCACAAGTCTTGCCCTGTGGGGATCCAACTCCTCATTCCTTGTCATAAGGAGGGCTGTCTGTATCACACTCACGCACCTTTCCAAGAAGAGGCTTGGCCACTTCCACTTGTTGGCTCCTTCGCAGGCTCCTGTGTAGCTTCCTCACCTCTCCCAGACCCACCTGGCCAGTGTAGCACCACCCATGGTGGACTGGTCCCTCCTACCTTAATTAGCACTCGAGACCTCAGAGGCATGCTCTCAGGTCACTCTGATAGAAGCATTTCTTCAGTTTGGTTCCCTCCTCCCCAGGTGTTGACACACAAGTTTTGTCATCGCATAGATTAGTATCTATTTGTTTCAAAGGTGTCTTCCAAGCTGATAGGTCAAAGAAAGGTTCTGTGAGGTACATACATTAAATGAGGCCATGCAGCAACTAAAATGAATAGAGATGAATGTACTTTAGAGACTATACATCACGTGATCATATGGAAGGAACGTGTGTTGTGGGGGAACCCAGTTTTGTGACCATGGTATTTTCTGAACATGCTATCGATATTTGTGTTTGTGATGCTGCAGCATTGGGCTGCATCCGGGTACTGCTTTTGTATAGTGCCAAGGTGGAATATGGCTCTTCTGACTCCACAGAACTCAATGTTTTCTTTTCTTTATTTTTTTATTAGATATTTTCTTTATTTACATTTCAATGTTATAGCCTTTTCTAGTTTTCTCTCCGAAAATCCCCTATGTCCTCCCCCATCCCCCTGCTCCCTAACCCACCCACTTCCACTTCCTGGCCCTGGGATTCCCCTATACTGGAGCATAAAACCTTCACAGGGCCAAAGGCCTCTCCTCCCATTGGTGGCCTACTAGGCCATCCTCTGCTACATCTGCAGCTAGAAACATGAGTCCTGCCATGCGTTTTCTTTGGTTGGTGGTTTAGTCCCAGGGAGCTCTGGGGATTGTTGTTCCTCCTATGGGGCTGTAGAACCCTTCAGCTCCTTGGGTGCTTTCTCTGTCTCCTTCAACGGAAAGCACTGCAGAGATTCCAAAGTTGACCTCAGTGGCGTGATCCAACTTAATCTCTTCTCAGTCTTTTTAATTCCAACTCACTGGCACACGGACACGTGACTCAAAGCTTACCTCTCTATGGGTGAACATGTCTCAGACTCCAGCTCTCTGTTAGGATCAGGCTGTCAATACGTCTAGGAATACTTTATCTCCAACCAAAGTTTGTGAAAGTGTGATGCTGTAATAGTTGACAGAGGTCAAGAATGTAAGAAATGAATGTGTATGCTAACGCACACATGGGATATTTTGCCTGACATTCCAATCTGAGCTTTTATGATTTCCATAGAGTATAATGTTTGTCTACTGAGTTTTTGTGTTGAAGATCTTTAATACAGTTTCATAGCATGAGAATCCACTGACTGCGTTTATTTGATTGACAGGCAATGTAGTAGTTGCATTTCTGTGCTATAAGAGCATTGGTCCCTTGCTATCCTCATCTGACAACTTCTTACTGGACACTCAAAATGATAATTCTGAAGGAAAGGAAAAAGTCATTTCTTCAGTGATTTCTGCCTCAATTAGCTCAAACCCACCCACATTATATGAACTTGAAAAAATTACATTTACACTAAGCCATGTAAAGGTAAGTTGTTTTCTGGCATTGCTTCAAATGATGGTACAATCAGTGAGCTGGGATATAACATGGTGCTGTTACTTTAACTATATGTGAGTTTTAGAGAATATCAACATTGAAAATTAAACTAAAAGGGTTGTATAGTTTTGATCCTTTCTTCCTCTGAACGATGGGAACTGAAGCCATGTCTTTCTATTCTAAGCTTGTGCTCAACCAATGAGCTGCAGCCCCAACACTCAACTACTTTTCTATAAAATATTTTGCATTTCTAGTTCTCCTCAAAGTTTCTTGTCAATACTAATGAGTCACATGAGCAATGTGCTAGAATTAAGCTGTATTCTGCTTTTATTTTTAGTATATTATTAGTTTTGCCAGTTTCTAGGCCCATATCTATAAGGATATGATTTTGTCCTTTAAGAGTGTGTGAAACGGCTCCAGGAGCAAATCTCACAACCTGAAGATACCCTTCAGAAGTAGATCACATGACAGAAGGGAAAACTGACTCCTCAAAGCTGCTCTCTAATAGCCACATGGTTGCACTCACACTTACACTCACTCTCAAATATACACACACTTACACATACTCTCACATTCATACTCTAACTCACTCTCACACTCACACTCACTCAAATTCACTCTCATACTCACACACATACTCTCACATTCATACTCTAACTCACTCTCATACTCACACAATCACTATCACACTTACATACATACTCACTCTAACACCCAAATTCATACTCACCCAACCACACTATCACACTCATATACACTCACACACATATAAACTCACACACTCACACTCAAACACATACTCACACATACTTACACTCACTCTCACACTCATACTAACTCTCACACTCACACACACTCACATAATCTCACACCCAAATTCATACTCACACTCACATTATCACACTCAGACACACACATACACTCACACACTCTCACACTCAAACTCATACTCACACATACACTTATTCTCTCACTTGCACACACTTACACACACTCACTCACTTTCACACTTACACTCAACTCTCTCACTTGCATACTCATACTCACATACTTACACTCACTTACTTTCACACTTACACACACTCACATGCACTCACACTCACATGAGGAGACATTATTTTCTAGGAAGACTCTCTTTGAGCTATTTTCCATTTCATTTTCTTCTTTCTCATTGATTTTCTCATTTTATGTTTTTTATTTACAATAGCATATAAGACAAATAAAAATATACATTGTTTTGGTCAGCATTGTATTTTTTAATATAGCTAATAAATGTTTGATAGCAAATAAGTACTTGCAGAATAAAGACAGATGATGAATGTCTAGTAATGCTCTTTTTGTTTGAAATATACATGATGTCACTTGATAAAAATTATCACAACTCAGTAAAATAGAAAAAAAAATGTAGCATCGTTGCAATCTGAATTTCAGGTCTGCTACAAAAGAACAAGTCTCATGCCATCATTCATCAGCATTGGTTCTGTGTTCCTATTAGGCGTCATTCTAATCCCATCAGTGCTGCTTTAAATGCATACCACCATGCATTGCTCCTGGTGGTTTCCTCTGTCTCATGGATGGGATATCTGTTTTTCAGCTCTCAGATAAGCACCGGACACAGTGTGCCTTTTGGAACTACTCAGTCGATGCCATGAACAACGGCAGCTGGTCAACAGAGGGCTGTGAGCTGACACACACAAATGACACCCACACCTCCTGCCGCTGTAGTCACCTGACACACTTTGCAATTTTGATGTCCTCTACTTCTTCCATTGTAAGCCAAGTGTGTGCTTGTGTTCACAGAGCTGCAGCCATCCTTTGTCATCCTTAATGTTTCTCTTCTTACCCCGTGTCACTGAAAAGAATAATCCTTTTATCTCTTTTCCTTGGGTCAACTGTATGGTTAATGTAATTGAAAAGTCTGCAGTTTTTGTTTGGTTTGGTTTGGTTTGCTCTCTGATTCTTTCCTTCTCTTCTAGGATATGTGTAATAAGGAATCTTTAGGTTATTTCTTATCAAGAACTTACTTAACCCATAACCTTTACTAGGTTGCATGAAAGACATAATATCTTTCCATTACTCTGGATTTTGCATATTTCAATAGCCATTCACACATTTTACTCTCATAGTATCTGGAGATCATTCTCTTTATCATTTTGATGCCTAATAAAATTTGGCACGTTTTTACCTAATAGGTCT
Source organism: Mus caroli (assembly GCF_978045245.1). Classification (NCBI taxonomy): domain Eukaryota; kingdom Metazoa; phylum Chordata; class Mammalia; order Rodentia; family Muridae; genus Mus; species Mus caroli. The sequence continues at coordinate 8,469,134 of NW_028227258.1, read as the reverse complement.
TTAATAATGTAAAACCCCCAAAGATTTTCAAATATAAAAATATGGCGAATGTCCTTGTAATGGATATTTTGCTTCAGTACTGTTTCCTCAAAGATGATGATGATGATATAATTTCCTTCTTTGTACCTCTGTTTTAATCTTCATCCAGTGCTGTTCTAAGCTTCTTTATCAGGTCACTAATTTAATTCCATACAATGTTGAAGTCTATTAGGTGTCATAATACATTTGATTGAAGTAGTATAAATTATAAAGATTATTTTCCCCATTGTGTGAAGGGGGAAACAGTCCCATTCTTTATGTGAAAATAAACAACTCATCTCCATTTCAGTCTCAACCGCACTATTTTGGTCCTCCTCACACCCGTTTTTCTTTTACCTTTGTTTAATGTGTTTTAGATGAATCACCTCATAGACACAAGTCTTGGACTTACCACTGATAAATCTGTTTTAATTAACCATTTTCCCATTACAATGATGAATTACCTTTTCAATACCATGCAACTGATGGTGATAACATTATTCAGGCATGTACTAATATATACTATGCTCAGAGAAAAAAATCACTAATTATAGTTCTGTTAGCCTGCCACATGATTTATATCAGATTTCTCTGGATACTAAGTACAGGTTTTTCTCATCTAAATGTACATTTTTATTTTTACATTTTATGAACACTTTGATTAATGCTTCCCTGAGAAGTTCATGAGGGATTGTAGTCCCTTTGACACGTCACTAAGTCTTCCTCTTAACCACTCTGTCACTGTTTGCCCTTAGGGAATTAAGGATTATAATATCCTGACGAGGATCACTCAACTCGGAATAATCATCTCCCTGATCTGCCTCGCCATGTGCATCTTCACCTTCTGGTTCTTCAGTGAAATTCAAAGCACCAGGACCACAATTCACAAGAACCTCTGCTGCAGCCTCTTTCTTGCAGAACTTGTTTTTCTTATTGGCATCAACATAAATACGAATAAGGTATGCAACCTAGCCCCCACTGTGCTTTATTCTATTCTCTTGTGTTTTCTAACCTACCATGTCACATGAACCATAACAAACACCTCAGTGTGGCAGACATGCTAGATCATTGTTTTACGTTATCTAGCATGTTTGATAATGCCAACATATTTAAATGACACACTCAACAAATCCATTAAACAAAGAAATATCCTTCATTATATAAATTATTGGGAAAAAACAAAATTTTATAACAAATAAATAGCTGTATTTGCATAAACAATAAGCAAGGACAGAAAAGGGGTGGAAATGAAGTTTGTTTAATGATTGTTAGTGTCTTAGTTAGAGTTTCGTAGCTGTGAAGAGACACCATGACCAAGGCAACTTTTACAAAGGACAACATTTAATTGGGGCCAGCTGAAAGTTTCAGTGGTTCTGTCCATTATCATCATGGCAGGAAGCATGGCAGCATCCAGGCAGGCATAGTACTGGAGAAAGAGCTGAGAGCTCTACATCTTGATTTAAAGGCACCCAGGAAGAGACTGGCTTCTTCAGGCAGACAGGAGGAGGCTCTTGTCAACACTGGGCAGAGACTGAGCATTCTGACACACTTCTTCTAACAAGGACATACCACCTCCAATAACACCGCACTTCCTAATAGTATCACTTTCCATGGGCCAAGCAAACCACCACACAGAGTAAGCACAAAAGCAGGCGAGGTGACCTAGGACCTCACCACAGAGTTTCATATTTTATTAATCTACATCTGCAGAAAAGTAGGACACGCAGTGGGGTTAAACATGTATATATGTACTAAAGGACATGCTCATGAGAGAAAATTGGAATTTCAGACTGAAAGAGGCAGCCAACAACCTCCAACACTAAGTAAAGGAAAGGAAGAACAGCATACTTCGAAGAAGGGCCATCCCAGGTGCCTTAAAGTCCTTTGAAGTGTCCTTTATTGATTGCAAGAGTCCTCCCTGGTCTCTAGGCAACTAGGATATCTGTAAGCCAATGGCTGGCAGCAGCCGTGGCTGAGAGTGTGAACTACATTGAAGTTCACATGTAACACCTGCCATGCACCAGCTAGAAAAATGTATTCTTGAGACATAAGTCAGGAAAGTGACTGTGCACTGCTTTCCCCCTTGGATGTCGTCCAAGGACTGAAGCTGGTAACCAGTGATTAAGTCTCTCTCTGAATTAGGTAACTTTGAACACCCTTCTTTTTATACAAACTGTTTCTGGGCTTTGTGGCAGAATTCAAGACACCTCTCAGTTCTAGATACCCTTCAGCCCACTGGTGTGTAGGTGTGAATTTCCTCCCCCCCCCCCCACCCTTTTTTTCCTCTACTATTCTTACAGAGTGTTTTGGTCAACTCTTTCCAGTGAAACCTACCAATTTTTTCAGAAGCGACTTCCAAATTTCAGCTTTCAGAAATCTTTCTTTTTCACACAATATCCAGTGGTCTCCACTTGTATTTTAATATGTAATCCCCTTATTCTTGAATTATACTGTTTTAATGTTTTAGGTTTATTTACTTTATGAGTATGAGAGTTTTGCCTGCATGTATGTGCATGTACCACTTGAGTGTCTATTGCTGGCAGAGTTCAGAAGAGGCCATTAGATCTTGGAACTGTAGTTACAAATGGTTGTGAGCCACCATGGGTGCTGCAAACCATACCTGGTCCTCCCTGAGAACTAATATTCTTAACCACCAAGCCATTTCTCCATTAACTACATTGTTTTAATAAGGAAAATAAGTATGTACATTGCATGAGCCTTCCAGTAATACATAATATTAATTTTACTACTCAGGGCATAGCTTTTCTCTATTAGTTTCTGTAGCCTAACTCCAGGGGGTAAAGAGATGGTTCAGTGCTTAAGAGCACTTGCTGCTCTTGCCACAGACCAGAGTTCATTTCCCAGCACCCACATTTGGTGGCTCACAACCACCCATTAAGGCCAATCTCTGGTTTCTATCTGCATTTGGAGCTGATCCTGTGCCAAGCATCTCCATACCCAAACACCACCAGGAGAGAGATGGTCTCCCAGGAGCACTGAAAGCCTGTGAGCACAGGTAACACCACCACTTCTGCTCAAATTTCTGACCCCAGAGGGACCAACCCAGAGTTATTAGGACACAGGATCCAAGGAATAGCCGGGGACAGGATCCTTTAGGTTTCTGTATACACCCCGGAAATGACCTCGTGCCAAAACTATCCATACCCAAATTCATCCCGGAGAGAACTGGTCTCCCAGTAGTACTGACACACAGGCTTGCAGAAGGCACGAGCCACAGAGACAGCAAGACCAGCTAATACCAGAGATATCCAAAAGGTAAGAGGCAAGAGCATAAGTAACAGAAACCAAGGCTGCTTGGCATCATCAGAACCCAATTTTCCCACCACATTGAACCATGGATACCCCAACACACCAGAAAAGCAAGACTCAGATTTAAAGTCACATCTCATGATGATGATAGAGGACTTTAAGAAGAATATAACTCCCTTAAAGAAATACAGGGGAACACAGGTAAACAAGTAGAAGCCTTTAAAGAGGAAACACAACAATCCCTTAAATAATTACAGGAGAACACAACCAAAAAGGTGAAGGAATTGAAGAAAACTATCTAGAATCTGAAAATGGAAATAGAATCAATAAAGAAATCATACAGGGAGACAACCCTGGAGAAAGAAAACCTAAGAAAGAGATCATAGACACAAGCATAACCAACAGAATGCAAGAGATAGAAGAGAGAATCTCAGGTGCAGAAGATACCATAGAAAACATTGACACAACAGTCAAAGAAAGTGCAAAAGGCAAAAAGCTCCTAACCCAAAAGATCCAGGAAATCCAGGACACAATGAGAAGACCAAACCTAAGAATAATAAGTATAGAAGAGAGGGAAGATTCCCAAGTTAAAGGATCAGTAAATATCTTCAACAAAATTATGGACGAAAACTTCCCTAACCTAAAGAAAGAGATGCCCATGAACATATAAGAAGCCTACAGAACACCAAATAGACTGGACCAGAGAAGAAATTCCTCCTGTCACATAATATTCAAAACATCAAATGAACTAAACAAAGAAAGAATATTCAAAGTAGTAAGGGAAAGGGGTCAAGTAACATATAAAAGCAGACCTATCAGAATTACACTAGACTTCTTATCAAAGAATATGAAAGCCAGAAAATCCTGGGAAGATGTCATACAGACTGTAAGAGAGCACAAATGCCAGCCTAGGCTACTATACCCAGCAAAACTCTCAATTACCATAGATGGAGAAACCAAGATGTTCTATGACAAAACCGAATTTACACAATATCTTTCCACAAATCCAGCCCTACAAAGATTAATATTCCAACACAAGAAGAGAAATCATACCATAGAAAAAGCAAGAAAGTAGTCTTCTTTCAATAAATCTAAAAGATTATAGTCATACAAACATAATTCCACCTCTAACAACAAAAATAACGAAACAACCGTCACTTTTCCTTAATATCTCTTAACGTCCATGGACTCAATTCCTCAATAAAAAGACATAGACTAAAACACTGGATATGTAAACAGGACCCAGCATTTTGCTGCATACAGGAAATGTACTTCAGTATCAAAAACAGATACTACCTTAGAGTAAGGGCTGGAAAACAATTTTCCAAGCAAATGGTCCCAAGAAACAAGCTGGAGTAGCCATTCTAATATCGAATAAAATTGACTTTCAACCAAAAGTTATCAAAAAAGATAAGGAAGAACACTTCATACTCATCAAACAAAAAGTCTACCAAGAAAATTCTCAATTCTGAACATTTATGCTCCAAATGCAAGGGCACCTACATTCATAAAAGAAACTTTACTAAAGCTCAATGCATACACTGCACTGCACACAATAATAGTGGGAGACTTCAACATCCCATGCTCATCAATGGACAGATCATGGAAACCCAAACTAAATAAAGACACAGGAAAATAACAGAAGTGATGAACCAAGTGGTTTTAACAGATATCTATAGAACCTTTCATCTTAAAACAAAAGAATATACCATCTTCTCAGCATCTCATGGTACCTTCTTCAAAATTGACCATATGATCAGTCTCAAAATCCTCTTCAATTGATACAAGTAGATTGAAATAATCCCATTCATCCTATCAGATCATCAAAGACTAAGGCTGATCTTCAATAACAACAAAAATAGAAAGTCCACATATACATGGAAGTTGAACAATGCCCTACTAAATGATAACTTGGTCAATGAGGAAATAAATAAAGAAATTAAAGGTTTTTTTAGAATATAATGAAAATGAAGGCACAGCATACCCAAACTTATGGGACACAATGACAGCAGTGCTGAGAGGAAAGCTCATAGCTCTGAATTCCTCCAAAAAAGAAAGGGAGGGCATAGGGGACTTTCAGGATAGTATTTGAAATGTAAATGAAGAAAATATCTATTAAAAAGAAAAAAAAAAGAAACTAAAGAGAGCATATACTAGCAGCTTAAGAGCACACCTGAAAGCTCTAGAACAAAAAGAAGCAAATACATCCAAAAGGAGTAGAGGGCAGGAAATAATCAAACTCAGGGCTGAAATCAACCAAGTAGAAACAAAAAGAAATACGCAAAGAATCAACAAATCGGGAGCTTGTTCTTTCAGAAAATCTTTCCTTCCTTCCTTCTTTCCTTCTTTCCTTTCATCTCTCTTCCTTTCCTTCTTTCTTTTGTCCTTTCTTTCTTTCTTTCTTTCTTTCTTTCTTTCTTTCTTTCTTTCTTTCTTTTTTTAATCAAATATCGTCTAACAGGAGTCAAACTGAAAAGGGAAACTTCAGTTGAGAAAATGTCTCCATCAGATTGTCTAGTAGGCAAAAGATCACTGAGTATTTTCTTGCCTGATGATTTACTATTGTAAGTGCCATCTCTGAACAGCTGGAATAAGAAATGAGTCTGCCCAAGATAGTAATTCTATTCCTTTATGACCTCTTCTTCAGTGCCTGCCTCCAAGCTCATGTTTGATTTTCTGTCCTGACTACCATTCATAATGTACTGTAAGATATAAGATGAAATAAACTCTTTCCTCTCCAAAAAAGAAAAGAGAAAAAAAGAATCTCAAGGTCTGCTTACCACAAACAGATATGAATTAATCAGTTAGATGGAGGTGTTTGGATTCTTTCAACATCAGTTTGAACTGTACGTCAATCTCAATTTCATAGCAAAATCCACATGACTTTTCAGTCTGTTAGATACAAGTCTTGGTTCAGCAATGGCAATCAAATTCTTGTGTTTATTTTTAAGACCTTCAAATGAAAAATCAATCCATAATTCCCTTCATTGGCTGGACTACCCAAGACATCTCTAAACTCGAGGTCAAGTTTTCCTAAAAAACAAGGCATATTCAAAGGGAATGTTAATTCAATGTTTAATTAATGTGTTTGTGTTTGTGTGTGTGAGTGTGTGTGCATGCGTGCACGTGCACACACATGTTTTTGAAAGAGTCCATTTTGTTTTTACCTTGTTTTGTAGACTTCCCAGTATGGGTTGTAGGACCTGAACTCCAGTGTTCTTCAGGGTCAGTGAGTAAATTGGCATCATTTGTTTAATAGTTGAGGAGAAGAAAAATTAACTTTCCATACATATCAAAAAAATTAAATAAGTTTTAGTTTTTTATAAATGAAGTATTTTTTGGGGGGGGAAGTCCAATATCAAGGACTCTGACCCCACCTTCTGGTCTGCCTGCAAGGCATATGGTATGCATACAGACAAGTACACCAACACACATACACGTAAAGTTTCTTTTTTTTTTTTTTTTTAAAAAAAAGCAAATTTAAATATAATTCCAGGGTTTTTTTGTTTTTTGGGTTTTTTTGGTTTTTTGGTTTTTTGGGGTTTTTTTGTTGTTGTTGGTTTTTTTTTGGTTTTTTTTTCGTTTTTTTGAGACAGGGTTTCTCTGTGTAGCCCTGGCTGTCCTGGAACTCACTCTGTAGACCAGGCTGGCCTCAAACTCAGAAATCCACCTGCTTCTGCCTCCCAAGTGCTGGAATTAAAGCATGTGCTATCACTGCCCAGTTCTAATAATTCCAGTTCTAAGTAATAAATAAATACTCATGGAAAATGTTTAATGAAAACACATTCCAAATTTACATAGTAATCTTACAACCAGAAGAAATTCTACAATGTATATTTTGGTGAAACGTATTACTACTATTTGTACATTTTCAATTTTGCCACTTAATCAAGATGTTCACTTTGTTTTATATGATTTAAGATAATTTACATTCTTTGAATTTTAAAATGGAAAGGTCAGTGATATCCAGATAGAAGTCAGTTTAAACCACCATATGGTCACTGAGAAACAAATAATTTGTGGAAAGAGTCCCCAGTGTATCCCAGAACATTAATGCATAAAAACAACAAATCTCAAGAAAAGTCAAGAAGGTTAATTCTGTCACAAGGTCAGTCGGCACTTCCCATTGACGAAGTGTAGCTCCTTTAAATAAGCCTCAAGTAGAGCATGTTAAAAACAAAGCTGATGAGATATGAATATTGTGGCATGATCAGAGGTGGAATAAAGTGGCATCCTTCATGAAGGACGTTGACAGATGATACAATAATTAGAAGGAGAATGTTGCTTATGGTTTCTTCTTTTGTTTGTGTTCTAGTTGGTCTGCTCTATCATTGCTGGCCTGCTCCATTACTTCTTCTTAGCTGCCTTTGCCTGGATGTGCATCGAAGGCATTCACCTATACCTCATCGTTGTCGGCGTCATCTACAACAAGGGGTTTTTACACAAAAACTTTTATATCTTTGGCTATCTCAGCCCAGCTGTAGTTGTTGGATTCTCAGCATCTTTAGGATACAGATATTATGGTACCACCAAAGTGTAAGTCAAGCAGACATTGTAAGCATTTGGAAGACACTACTGAATGTTCCGTGTGTCTTTAACAATGTTGTTTTGCTATGGTCCATGCAGAGTATTCACTGATTCTTATCTCTCACTTTTCAGATGTTGGCTGAGCACGGAAAACAACTTCATTTGGAGCTTTATAGGACCAGCGTGTCTAATCATTCTTGTACGTATATTAAAAATTGCTATTAAAACTTAAGGACTGGATATGGTTGAGAAGAACATTCCCAAATCAGGCATGGGGCTTTGCAGAAACTGATTTTGACGACTCGGTGCCTGTCGTTTGGTACCATTTAATATATTGCATTAGAATGGAGACAAATACATAACTTCTAAGTGAAAAGCAATTACCATTCATTCACATCTCCTGGAGAAGGATGGTTTTTGCATAGCATACAGAAGGAATGTCAGAAGTATCTGCTGTTTTATCAGCAGTGTCTCTGCATCCTGAAATGCTGGAAGTGTGCCCACCACCTGATAATCTGGCATTTCAAATGTTTACGTTATTTAATCTTTTATCGATGATCGGTCATCTTTGAAAATTAGACTGTCATCTTTAGAGTTTTGTCATCTTTATGTACCCTGTCATCACAAAGTGATTTTAAACTAAATTGCAACATCAGAGACAAGAACCTGCTATTTCTCCCAAGCAGACAAGTTGTCTATTGATAGTCCTATTTCAACAAGGAAGGAGGCCTTTTAATTCCTATTGAAAGTGGTTTCAAACCTACAAATTTGGCAGGTATTATATGTTCCAGTCTGAATAAAGACATTTTTATATGTCTCACGAGCATTTCTGAGTGCTGAAAGTTTTCAGTAACCATTCTGAACATAATAGTCTGTCAATGAACAAGGGAGTCCTGACGAGATGCAAGAAAGGAACAAATTGTCAGAAAAAAAAAAACCTCTGAGAATATTTTGGACAACTTTCTCCCATATGATTTGGCTATAAACGAGACTCCTTTTTCCTTCCCCTCTCTCTCTTTTTTTTCTCGGATCTTTTACGGTTGGGATGGAATAGCTAACTAGAAATGGCTGTGTATGAAAATCAGAGAGTTCTGAAGAATTGTTTGCTAGTGGTGTGGAAATTACACTTACTAATGACCACAAACACTGTTCATAATTCTCAGAGTTAGTCCAGCAAATGTTTTTTAAACTACTGGCTAGATATTTACCATAATTATTTGATCTAATTTAATTTATAGCATTAGTATCATGGTCCACGTCATAATACATACCAAGTGGTGTCCAATTTATTTATCTTTGCTGGTAGTTTTGATATGAGTATTTCATGTGAAGATATTTTATGTGTTATTTTCTACTAATATCTTCTCAACAAAGCAAGTGAATAATAATTTTTAATGCTTAGATGAAACATGGAAAGCTAAGAATTATGCTGAAAACAGGAAGAAATGGGCCTTGTTTCTCTAAAGAGAGAAGGCATAGAATTTTTCTCTAAATATTGTAAAGTTGCTTACAAATGAAAATAGATACCTCAGACTCTGGGTGAGCGATCTAACACTGATTGTTGAAAACTTCCAGAAATGTAAGTGAAGTCTATCACAATTTTCCAGTTTGGATTGAACAAATCAGTCAACCTTCTGTTTGATTCTAACATGCTAACATTTCCCAGGTTAACCAGATGGTTAAGAAATAGGCGAGGCATTTCAGGCATTCACTAAAACTCATTCTAATTATCATGTGGGGTTTTCTGAGGGGAAACCAGGAAAGGGGATAACATTTGAAATGTAAACAAAGAAAATATCTAATAAAAACAATATAAAAATAAAATAAAATAAAACCTAAACTATTAATTACAGTATCAAAGTGAGTCAGTTAATTTTAGTCATCCTGACTCTACAGCCATACTTGATGGTGCAGTGGCATAAGCTGACTTCAACTGCAAACACTCCTCTTGCCACAGTATAATTTCTTGTTCGGTAATAATAAAGTCGGAAAAACTGTGAGCCAACCATATTTTCTTGGCCTGCAACCCCAGAGTCTTTGCAGAAGATAGTAGGGCAGCAAGTGTCTCATAGATGGTCCACAGTTCTTGGCCGCCATGGATTACATTTTCTAGACCTTTTGGTTTTCCTGCCAGTGTTAAGAAAAATTAGTGACTGTACAAGAACAGCAGCGAATGGTAAACACACTTTTATGAGCTCACTGAAAAGTGTCTCCTTATTGCAGGCCATATGTGAGCACAGGGACTACCATCCACATTTGATTAGAGTTTCCTCCATGCTGCACATTCCCTAGTGTATCTAGGAAGGAAGGGGAAGCTCTATCATACAGAGTTCCTAAAATTTAAAGAAAGGAGAAACAACAACAAAAAACCTTCCACTCTTCTATAAATAGAGAAAATATCCAGGCATATGGAGGCATACGTCTAATCCCTTCAGCTCTTCTATAAATAGAGAACATATCCAGGCACACGGAGGCATAGGTCATGTAATCCTAGTATTTGAGATGCTAATGCACTTATATCAAGACACCATAGTACTTCCCAGCTACAGATCAGTCAAGGCTAGAGTAGAAGAGCCACTCTCTAAACATAAAAAGGGTAGAAGAAAAAAAAGAACAAAGTAAGGATGGAAGCAAAGGAACAAAGGAAAAATGAGAGAAAAAAAGAGAGAAAGAAAATGCTAGGAAAAGAGTGAAGCAATAGGAAGGAGTTGCAGGTTCCATGGCTGCAAACAACTAAGAAGAAAGGTTGGATATAAATATGGCTGGATATTCCTCTGATGGATAGGAGGGATCAATATAGGAATGGAGTACTTTAAGTGCCTACATATACAATATACATTGATGCCATCATATATCAAAACTAATGAGTAATTAACGAATTAAAAGACTAAATTAAAGTGGTGTTGTGAAGTTTTCCTCTACCAGTAGGCAGCCAGATCTGTCCCCAGTGGACCTGGACAAGGAATAACCAGAATCCAAGACCCAATCATACTAACTCCACATTCCTCTACAGGTAGATAAACCATGTGGACACACTGAATAGAGATTTCCTTCAGATATTCAAATTCTATCATTTGCCATTAAGGACAGCATTATACCTGCTGATTAGGAAATCCCTGGAAATTCCCTGGTAGGAAAACATGCTGAAGGGTATAATTAAGTTGCAAATAGTAAGAGAGTGATGAACACACCTTGTATATTGGGATACTGTAGCAGTGGGTTGATACTCCATGCGCACTGAGATACTGTAACAGTGATCGACACACCATGCACAGAGTGAGATACTGTAACAGTGATTGACACACCATGCACACTGAGTGAGATACTGTAACAGTGATTGACACACCATGCACACTGAGTGAGATACTGTAACAGTGATTGATTGACCTGCAGATAAAACAAACAGCAGAGGGATAGATAATGACAGTGGTGGGGGTGAAAAGAGGTCAGTAGGCCGCCATGATCTCTTAGGGCTTCCTGACCAGGATGGAGAATGCTGCTTATAGAGAGGAAAAGAGCAGATTCTGCATTTATGTGAAATGGGCCAGGGAGAAGACTTAATCGTGAACTTGAGTTGGTGTCAAGCAGCACTTTGAGCTTGTAGGAATCCGTTGAAAGTGGGCAAAGGGCCAAGGAAGAAACAGCACCCTCATGTACTTACTCTTAGGAATTCAAAAATTAAGCTTCACAGAAATATCACCCTGGTCTCGACTCTTATTTCTTACTAGCTAAAAAAAATTAAACTAACTAGTTAGCAACTAAATGAAATTATGTAGTTCTCTACTCTACAATCAGACCTCTTCTATCCCCTACAAAATTTCTAGTATCAATAATAAGTATTACAAATTACTAAGTACACACTACTTTGACATGCATGGTAGTACTTTAATATTCATTATTTTTAGATATCCTACAGTTTTATGCCATTGGAGCATTTTAAAATGAGACTTAAAAATGATAAGTGATTGGCATAAACTATATCTCTAAAAGTAGGAGTTAAAGCTATTTCTTGCCTTTATCTAAAGCACAACTTTCACTTTTTCTTGACTCTTCTTTAAGTACTGTCTGATCTCCTTTTCTATCATTATATCTCATTTTGGTAAAGTCTGAGCAGAAGTGAATTCATCGCCCACCATCACAGCCTTAGCGCTGACTATGCTCCTTGCCTAGAGGCCATGACCACAAATAATGACAAAGCTTCGGGAATCCACTTCTTTTCCTGCTTTCAGCCTTCCTTTGCCATACCTCCCCAGAGATTTGGCCACTTGCTTGAAAAGATCAGTAGGCCATCATGATCTCTTAACAACCCCTGACCAGGATGGAGTCCTTTTCCTTGATAATCGTGAAATTTTCCATGAAGTTCTGCTTTCAGAAATTATTAACTAGTGTAGAGAGCTGTGGGGCCTTTCCCAAACTTGAAACCATTCTATTTCTGGAATGTACTCACATAAAATTTGTTTTCTATCTTCTGTTGTACCTTTCTGACTTTACTACTGCATGTGATTACTTTCTGTGAATCATTTTTGCGCAACCCCAGAACACATAGTGAGAACACATAATGAGTCCTCAGTAATCAATTTTGAATTTTAACTGATTTAATAATAAAACCATAGTAATGCATGAGGCAACAAGAACGGTCATGTGGTCTTTCTTTGCGTGCTTGATCGCTCTGTGTCCTAGACTCCCCCAAAAAATAAATGAGGAGCTTAATGTCAGAAGAGCTCAACTCTGCCAGGGTAAATAGCATACGTTATACAGCATCCATTCTTTGGCAACGAACAAAAGGAAAATCCCAACTGATGCAAGAGAAAATCCTATGACTCTCTCATTCTTACCGTCTGTGCTAAAAAGTCAAACAAAAAGACAAATTTTGAAACAGGAGTTCCAAAGCCCCAAATGATATGCACTAGAATATGTGCGATCAAATCCAGTGCAAGTGCATGTGCATGCTTGCGTCGATTCCAGCTTTGAAAATGTTAATGAATATGTCACAGCATTTAATTATGGCAAAATATAATGTATATGCCTGCTATTATCTAGTGTGTGGTTTGCAGTATGCTCTGCCAAAATAGTTAACTAAAACTGACCAAATAAAATAGAAATTTAATAAAAATAAATATTAAGTTTCTAGAAAAGACAAAGTATAAGTTAAGTCACAAATTTAAATAGATAGTGGTGATGGTTTTATGACCTTGAGTGAGGTACAAGCCTTGTCTGAGGTATAAGGATGCTCTGGAACCCTTTGCGGTCACCATCATCTTGCACGGTCAGGGGTATCCTGGGCTTCACATCAGAACATAGAATATACAATATAAATGAGTAATACCTGAATTATTTCAGCTCTGTTGCTTTTGCTCTTCTTGGGTATGCTCTTTCAAATATTTATTCTCCTCTGATAAGAGTTAACTGCTAAAATATCTGAACAGCACCATATTCTCCATCAGTGATATACAGGCCCTTCCTCAGTTATGAAATTACGAATATTAAGCATCTCTTGAGTCCAGAAATGAGAAACTGGTGACCCCATTGATTCTATCGGTGAATCACAGCATTTAAACACTTAACGATTGTGACTGTGCATGAAGGGATCGATGATACTTTTGAAAATAAGATGGGTGGGAAAGAGACTTCTAAGTCCTTGCAACAGTGAGCTTCAAGCTGCAGATGATTTCCATATTTTTTCAATATTTTTAATCTTTAATGTTGAGTTCCTTTAACAAAACTTATATAAGCTGCTAGATTCAAGTAAACAAATATGAAAAGCAGTTCATGAAAATTTAGACAACTTTTAAATAGAAATTGAATGTTCCCATAGATATACATTCAGTTATTGAACAATAGGATTAAGCTAAGTCCACAAATGCTAATTAGGCTGTGTCCACATAAGGAATTTTTTTAATTGAAAAGCGATTCTTCTCACTTACAATGCATCTGACTACAGTTTCCCCTTGGTCCACTCTGCCCAGATCCCCCCACCTCCCTTCTCCCCAAGATCCACTCCCACTATTTTCCCTTCATTCAGAAAAGAGCAAGCTTCCAAAAGACAACAACCAAATGCAACAAAACAATATAAAATAAGATATATTAAAAACCCTCAAGGCAACCCAATAAAAGGAAAAGAGTCCCAAGACTAGGCAAAAGAGTCAGAGACACACCTGCTCCCATAGGAGTCCCACAAGAACATCAAGATAACAGCCATAACATGTATATGAAGGGCCCAGTACAGAGTCATGTAGGTCCCAACTTGCTTTCAGTCTCTGTGAGCCCCTAGGAGCCCTGCTTAGTTAACTCAGTGTTCTCCTGGTGCCCTCCATCTTCTCTGACTATTACAGTGTTTCCTCCTCATCTCCTGAGGTGTCCACAGGGATCCCTGAGCTCTGAGGGAGGAGCCTAATGGAGAGCTCCAATGCTCTATAAAGCTATGATCTTTCACTAGGATTTAAATCAAACTGCTGTAATAAATCATGGCAGTGTTAATTACCACTCACCCAAACTGACATTCATGCAACCAGTGCACCACTCGGTGCCGTCGCTGTCCCCTCTGGCTGCCCCTTCTCTGTTTAGTCTCCAATCTCCCTTTAAAGAAATACCAGTTAAAATTACTGAAAACGAGTCATTCATACAACTCCTATAAGAGAGGACTTGTGACCATTTATGTGTGTAGGTGCACACATACTCTGTGATGTCATGACATTTTGAGTTTCACAATTGTCCAATATTGAGAGACAAATGAGTATCATAAGACTGTTTAACTCCATTCTATTTTTGCACTCCTTGTAACCTACTACTCCTGTGACAGAAATTAGGGTCATGATCTACACCTCAAGAAAATCAAGGCTATGGACATCTAAGCAGTTCCTATCAGGTGTAACCACCCCTTCACTGACACATGCTTGTCTCTGCATAGCTGTAAATCTCTTCCTAGAGAGGAGAGTTTTCATCCTGGGTTGTCTTTGTATTGATAGGATATATATATATATATATATATATATATATATATATATATATGAACATATTCGTCCTATATATCCATCCATATATGTGTGTGTGTTTATTGTTTTCTGCCAAGACATTTATACTTCTTTCATCATATTTACTCTGTATTCTAACAGATCATTATTATGGTGTGTGAACTCAGTTGCAAACTCAAAAAAAGCAAAACAAAAATAACCCTTGAATTACCTATAGCCTACAATATATCTTATCCATCCTTTTTCACTAGAACATACACTTTTACCATTTGTATCCTTGATTAATATACATGTGTATTTAAAAGCTTCCCTAAGGATAAATATTTGTTTGCAACATTTTCTTATAAAAAACAGTGTTGCATGACGACTTTAAGTCCCACCATGGCTGTGTATCCATCAAGACAGTCTCAAGGAGCACATCTTAGAGGTAGAAATGCAAGTATATGCAGATTTGAAGTTTTACATAATTATCCCATAAAATTATATGAATTCATTTTTGTTTCATCAAATTATATGAAATGGCCTTTTTTCTAATATTTATGCCAACGTGGTATTATTACCTATAATAAAGTCAAAATAATGCTCTCAGACTAAATAAAGGTAGAAGAAACTTGGTCAATGAACCAAGTATTACTGGAATTTGTGGGAAGTATCTTTGTGCTTATCAAATGATCAAATGATCTATAGAAATTGGGGCTCCCACATGGGGTTCTTAGTGTCATTGCTAAAGAATTCAAGGATGGACTCAAAACAGAAGGTCAAGGACAATTTAATTAGAGTTTAAAAGAAAAGCAGGAGAGCAAGCAAGTTGTAAATCTCAGCAGCTCCCTAGAGAAAAGAATGGAGTTGAGAAAGGGGGGGGAAGGGAAAAGGAGGGAGGGGAGGGAAGGGGAGGATGGTGAGGAGAGGGGAGGGAGGGAAAGGGAGAGGAAGAGAGATGAGGGGAGTGGAGGAGAGGGAAATTCAGAAGAGAAAGAAGGAGAAAACTATGCCATTAAGGTTAAGGTGACATAGGGGTCAGCTGTATGGCAGACAAGCCCAGGCCACATGGCAGGTTGAAGAGCCTTAGAGAAAGAGTGAAAAAGCCCAGAGTAGCAGAGAAAGCATAGCAGTGTCTTGCTAGTATCTGAGAGACACAGAGAGGGGAGAATGGAGGGCAGGGGGTAGAGACAGAGACCAGAAGGTGGGCGGTCCCAGGAGAACCCTATTGAAGCTCAGAGACTACATAAGGGGAGTAGAATTCTAGGAAGGAAAAGAACATCATCTCGTTAAAAGGATGAGTTATTCCTTGTCTCTCTTCAGCATACCTTACAGTAGTTAGTTCCCTGGGCAGGTGACTGACCTGCCAAACTGGACTAACTCTTAAGGGGCTTGTCTTGACTCCCATACAGGTAGATTCTGTTCTTTACTATAGCACAGGTTTGATGACACTGGGAAAAACCTTTGTTGTAACACTATGCAGGGCATTGTGGGAATTCCCCACCATCTGCAGCTCCGACTTCCTAGATTCCAGTACCTATACCACCTTCAAATATATCTAGAATCAATACTCCTCTGAGTGTCATGTCCCTAGTTCACTGAACTGGAAACTGCCTCTAGTCTAGCCTGTACTATTAAGGTTAGTTTTACTCTTGTACAAAAAGCATAGACATGAGAAATAATCACAGTCAAGGTGTAGGCACTGTGCACTGGATAACCACATTAAAGCTATCCTAGGAAATGCCTCCGGTTTGGAATCCTAATCTTAAGAAGACTGGATCACCATTCTCATTGAAAATTTTATTTAGTGCCAGTTGCTTTTTACTCCATCTCCCAGTGAAGTCTGAGGCTTAAAGAATTGTAATATTTCAGCCTTTTTTACACTACATATTAATAAATATTTAAATGCCTGCAACATTATTTCTTTTTTTATATTATCCTGACCTTCTTGAACAATAGATAGCTAGAATGTTTTAAAGGAGGTAAAATAGAGGGTCTGTTTTCTGAGGGAGAAAAAGCAACATAATAGTACATTGCTGGATATCAATATGTTCTCATACTTAGGAGCTGTATTGTTACTGCAAATACCTTTAAAGATAAGCTTTTGCGACTCACTAGAGAATTTCATAAGATTTGAATAAACTTGTAGAAATTGGAGATTTTTTTTAAAAAAAACTACCTTAAGTCTCTCAAACCCAATTTTAAAGAATTATCTGAAACGATGCTGATTGCAAATGCTCCCTTGTGAGCACCCTCTGCAGTACAGGATCTATGGGCTGGCCCTGAAGAGGGAAGCCCTCATGGTGTTGGTAGATCCGCACAGTCACTAGAATTAGTACATGCTGTATATTTGCATAATCTTTTAATCTTCCCGAAACCTTTTAATATGTCTCAGTTGTTCCTCACAGAAGCTTCTGTGGTACGCAAAAATAAAAATAGGAACAGCATTTGGTAGAAGATCAGATCTCACAAGATTTTTGCACTCTGGTACCATAATCTAGATTTATCTGTTTAGACATGCCTAGAGGGATTCTACTATTTATAATTTAAGAAGCAGATAAATTTCTGTAAGTGGATTGATTACAATAAAGCAAATCATTTATATTATCTTTAATCTAACTCATAAAACCCTCAAAAGTTTGTACATGATGAATTTTTGAAAATTGTTTAATAAATCAAGAGGCAATTGGATATGCTGATCATTCTCTGAGAGTGACAGGACACATCCCCAAGTCACCTGTGACTGAGGGATGCCCTCTGCCAGCCGTACCGTGGTCTGTTGCCATCCTTCTTGGCTTCACATTGTTCTTGGAATCAAATCAATAACTTTGCAAGTGATTGATTCTAAGAGTGGTCCTGTTAGTTTATTTATCTTCAAACCATGGAGTCTTTTGAGAGTAACAGAGGCTTGCAAAAATACTTCAAAATGGTGTTATTGTGTAGGAAATCTATAAAGCAGCTCTGTACAAAAATTATTTTTAAGTTAGGTCTTTTTATACAAACAAAATTTTACTTGGAGTAAAATCCTATATGGCTGACCCTAATGGCCATGGCTAGTCTCCACTATTCAACCACCAGTGTCTGGATCTGTTCAGGGAACCTGGTAACTATCATGCCGGATCATAGGATCAGGAAATAGAACTGGGATATTGCTCATGCTTTTCCATGCATATCTCACCATGTGAAAGAATGTACACTGCATATGGGACTTGCACTGGGTAGCCCAGCAGATGTGGCAGAAGGGGGCCGACTACATCAGATCCCTCTTCGTAAGATGTTCACTGAACACTAACCTGAACAGAACCCTGCTCAACAGCCTTGGCCAATAATAATATGTAACCCACCTGTTTAACCACACTGGCTGCTAGGCAGGCTCTCTGTTCCCTCTCCCTCCCCTCCCCTCCCCCTCCCCCTCCCCCTCCCATCCCCCTCCCCCTCTCTCTTACCACTTCATCACCATCCCTTCTGTTCTTTCTCCTAGCTAAGTCCTACTCATCTTACATATTTCAATTCAAACCTTGCCTGAAGGAAGTCTTGTCTAACTCACTGCTCCATAATAAATAATTTGATGCTTTCAAAATTAGAAGTCTACATTTTGTTCTTATGGGATACTTGTCCCATATATAGTATGTGTAAGTTTTTAATGAATATTTTATTCATGACTGGTCAATATTTATCGGGTTTGGGTGACTTTAAGGTCTGTGAGAAGAGAGCATTGTGGATTTTCCTCCACTATATTGTTTGTAAGGTCCAGCATGTAGGAACTGCTCAGGTCGTACTGTCAAGGAAATAAATGATTAGTGCTCCAAGATGATCTTGTTCAAATGCACACATTCCTTCCCCACAGAAGAAGGTAAGGAAAAAAAAAAAAAAAAAAAAAAACAAGTACAAAACAGGGAAGCTTTTACTAAGACCTATCAGGTTTACTTTATTTCTTCTTGGGAAAGGTTATTGTCTCTGTCCAGTGAGCCTATCTGTGCTATGTTTTTACTGAGACATGTAATAGGATGTGTTAAATTCACCTGAACAAAAGAAGGCTTTGGCCAGGCAGTGACAGAGGTCTCAAAGGTAATATGATTTTACAAAGGGGCACCCAGTGAGTCCGTTCTGTGCCTGCATCCCAGCGCATAGATGAAAATAGTGATTGCAACTTTGAACACAGCTACTGCAAGTGGCCTTAGACTGTGAGGAGTATCCTCTGAAAGGTAAAGGAGAGCAAAATAATTTGGGTAACAACTTTATATCTCTTCTGTTTTACCACTTAGACTAAAACCTAACTTTCTGAGGATGCAGTGCTAGAGAAGCAGTTCATTGGTTAAGAGTGGATGCTGCTCTTCTAGAGCCCCTGAGTTTGGCTCCCAGCATGCATGTCAGATTGCAACCAAGCACTTGTGACTCCACTGCAGGAGATCTGACATCTTGGGTCTTCAGGAGAGCCTACGCTTATGTGTGCAACAATGCACACAATTAAAACTAGCAACAACAACAACAAACCTTTAAAAACTTTTACTTGGCAAAGGTTCTTAATATGATCTCCTTTCATAATTAAGTAATTATGCAAAGTCTGCATTGAAGTCTCACAAACAGTTTATGTGCAGTGCTGTGGCTTCTACTAAGCTCTGGCCACACTTCATTCGGCAAGTGTGTTGCAAGGATAGCTTCTCACTTCTGAAACCATAACATGACAACTGTTGTAAATGTCCTTCCCACACAGGTTTTCTCCTTCACCTTTGTTCCCATTTCTGTATTTTTCCATGGCCTATGACTAACGACAGGGTTTTTATAAGCTATAAATATGGACATCCACTTACAGCCATAGG
Source organism: Mus caroli (assembly GCF_978045245.1). Taxonomy (NCBI): domain Eukaryota; kingdom Metazoa; phylum Chordata; class Mammalia; order Rodentia; family Muridae; genus Mus; species Mus caroli. The sequence continues at coordinate 8,449,549 of NW_028227258.1, read as the reverse complement.
GGGTCGCTTTACCCTCCAGTTTACAAAGTATTCATTCTCTTCTCTGTCCTTCTATTTTCTATTCTGATTTAAAGAGATAGAATGCTTTTTCAAACACCAAAAACCTTCAGATATAAAGTATTCCTAATGGAAAAATGCTAAAACATGAATTATAAGTAATTCTTTTATTGCCAGAGATGATCATTGTTAGAATAAAATTTTAGAATAAAAATTTAATGGAAAGAGAGCCCTTAGTTAAGTAGCATAGGAAGTCAGTAGGGTTGGGAGGGAGAAATATCCTTACATCTGAAAGATCCTGGCATCTGAATTACAAAAGCTTTCAGCTGTGCCTTACCCTTGTATCCAAGCCTCATTTTAATGAGCATGCACCATAGGCAAACACTCCCGTGAGGTCTCACAGTGAAGATGCCCTCAACTATCCATGAAGTTCATGAAACACTTGCAGCCTTTCTGCCACTCCACACATCCTTCCTCTCTCTCCCTCAGTCCTCCCCACAGGGCCATTGTCTGCTTGCATTTTACAATGTATCTGTTTCTATCTTCTTTTCCTCTGATGCTTCGTGATGGATTCCAAAGAATGGTCTTCAAGGACTTCACTACTTCATTACACTCCAGAATCATTTCATTTTGATGATTTAAGTCTCTGTTTCTACTGTTACTTTTAAACTTCAAATACTTGAATGTTAATGAGAAACTTCTGTAGCAAAATTATCAAGATGTGAGACAAATCATGATCATTTTCTACATTTGTCCAGTTAATGGGTGGTCAATTAATGGCTTCTTGATATAGGTGATTAAAGTCACAGATTATAAAAACTTAATTTTTAAATTCATATAGCAAGTGAATATTGGCCCAATGAAATATGAGCCATTATTCCTGACTTTGAGAATCCATAAAGAAAAAAAAAAGTAGTTTGTTTTTGCAGATCGTGGAATCTGGACCAAGAGCGATTGCTGATTCACAGTTTGCTGGACACTCACATATTGAACATTCTGAGACCCTAATATTAAGTGTGTGTTTTTATTTAGGCAAAACATATGTAAGATAAACATTAATATTACTAATGTTCATGTATTAAGAAAGCAAAACAAAGAGAGCTCAAAATTTGTCTAGTTATTATCAGGCCTGGAATGGATTTCAAGTGTTGCCCTAGGAGCCGTGTGTTCTATCTGGAAGCTGAATCATCAGTAAAGGATCCACTTTAATATCTGTATCCTCACACCTTGAAATCCAGATCTACTGGATTATGCACATCACATTATATTATGTAGAGTATCTGCATTATAAAACATTCTTGAAAAGATTAAAGAATTAAACATGAAAGACAATTATTTCACACATTTGATATACATTACATCAAGATATTTGAATTTCATTATCTGAAGTTAAAATTATATTTTACTGTATGTCCATTAATTAAATTATAGATAAGTATAGTATGTTTTATACTATATTCATTGTATGCACATATCTAGGCATGCATTTGAAATGCACTTTAATTTTACTCTGTTTAGAAGGTTCCTGACCTCCAGCCTCAAAAAGATGTATTTAATTTCCATGCTCAGGTGTCTGTGTGGCAGACCTCATTGAAGAGGACTGTTCCAATATCCCTTTACACCTTTAGTAATGCTATCTTTTTGTGCATTTGAAATGACATTTACCAAATTGTTTGCAATAACCTAAACTTATAAAAAGAATACACTTAAATTTGCCACTAGATTTTCTTCCACATGTTAAATTAACTTACTATCTCATGAAGAGTAGCATTTTTCTCCCAGACCTTTTAAATAACTAATTAGGACACATGTAAAGAGACCTGTAGACATTTCTTGGGCATAAGAGAAAGCATATATTGAACTAAATATTAAATGCAACTGGGCAATGCATCTAAGTGTGTCCCAGATATTGTCTTCATAATGATTAAATTCATTGTATCAAATATGATTAGATCTTTATGGAGTTCACACCTGTTAGCTTGTATGGACTCCTGCAACCTGCCTGGCAGCATAGCTTATTCTAGAAATATGAAAAATGTTAATTTGATATTTTCTCCTACGTATATTTGTTACTGGTGTGAAGGCTAATCACAATGCCCTTGGAGACACTGAAGCTCATCTACTTGCGTTATTGAGATTAAAGCTAGATGATGTGATCTGGGCAACCACGTATATACCTTATAACATATTGCTGCAGAGAGAAAAGTAGCAGAGGGTTACCCTGGTACTTTGAGGAACAGACCTCTGCAGAACAACTCCCATGTAACATGTAAGACTTCATATGACCTAAAAAAAGTTAGGGGCACCAGAGATACTCTCATGAGTGCAAAAACTGAATCATCCCTAGAAAATATTAAATGCAGTGTTAAAATTCTATTTTAGAATTTTTTCATATCATATTTTTATAAAAGCATCTTTTATTCACCTGATGGAATGTTGTCTTGGAGGCTTACTGCTGAATAAGCTCACCCTTTCTAGTTCTTTTAGAAATCTCACTGGCTGGTTCAGTTCAGCTGTTATGGCTCAAACTATGTTCCAAGCTGACTGATTCAATCTGGATTCTCTCAGATTCTCACTGAGTTGTTCTGCTTGGTCTCAAACTAACTCTGGCAATCTGCTCTAATCTTCTGGCTCCTTATTCTCTGGCTTCAACTGCCTCTGCTGACCTGCACTGAACTGTAGAAACTCAGGAACAAACTCAACTCCACTTTAGTAAACTCGCTGTCTGTTTTCACGAGAGTTGTGTGTTTCCTATCTCTGACTCACTCTGTCAAATCTTTCTCTGATTATTCACTTTGCCCCTCAATTAGATGTTAATTTCAAACATGGCTACTTCCTTCTACAAACTAATTTTATCTTAAAAGCATGTACTAAGGGCATGGCTGTATTCCAGCCAGAGCATACAGATATAGATCTTTGGATATGATCACTTGCCAGAGTAGCCATGTGGCTAGATTAAAATTCCTCTACAAATTTTGAAGAATACCAGTGGAACAAGCAAAAAATATTCAGATTATGATGGGTGGGAGCCTTCTTGTTGACTGGTACCACATTTTTTGACCTCTGAAAAATGGAGATGACACCTGATTTTAGCAAGTTGAATTCTAGTCTCCATGAGCAAGTCTCCATCATTGCTTTTGACCACTTTGGATGAGCATAACCTACTAATGTGCTGACTCTTTGCCTGTTCTATAATAAATGCCTACATGATTAATGTCTTTAATGATATTAAGTCTTAATATCACTTTAGCTTCGCTTTGCTGGTTTTCATCTGCAATTTGATAGTTTAATAAAATATTTGATAGCATAAACTCTGTAACCTACTAGGAATAAATTTCGCCTATGATCCTTCCTAGCCCTTATCTCAGGTAAATCATTTAATATGTTTGTAAATTTGGTGTACGAAATTTAGTAACAGCATATGCTATAATTCTATAATTATATTAGAAGAATAATTAAGAAGTCATGGGCAGTATTTATCACATACAAAGTGAATAATATTCACTCCGGGCATATTGGGGCTTAGATGGTAATTTTGTAATAGATCTTGAACCTCAGTGTTGCAGCCATTTATAAGAACTAGTAAAATGATACATTATCCATTCATCCAACTGCATTTCCCAGAAGGCAATGCCTGGTGGGAAAACATTGCTCTCTGCTAACATGTAAATCTCAAGAGATTAGTTTAAGAATACCAGAGTGGTCTGTTAGTGATCTTCTCTTGTAATGTTTAGAACTTTCTTGAATGTAACTTTTATGTTTTCAAATCGATTCAGTTGTTTCAATATGTTTGAAACTCAACAGTTGATCTCATCATATAATTGTACATTGTGCTTCCTTTTCTCTGTAGTCTCTCTCCTGGACCAGTACTGGAATCTCAGAACGGGAATATCTTCTAACTCTGTAGATATTCCTGAGGCAGCTATTCTGGGGCAAATGTTAAACCAGATGGAACACATGGTGTTGTTGAGTTGTCTGTGGGAGAAAGGTTGTTCAGTTGACTTCACCATGCTAAGAAAGAGTCAGTGATGTCATAAACTCACTGAGCTTTCACTAAACTTTTATTCTCTTTTATCCCTAAGATTGGCAGATTTTATTTCTATCTGCTCCTTTATTTAGATGCAAGACCTCATATATCCCAGGCCTCCCTATGTAGCTGAGGATGACATCAGTGTCTGGTCCTCCTGCCTCCCCTTCTTATGTGTTCATATTACAAGTGTATACACCACCCAGTTTTTGTGGTACTGGCTGTGAAACACAGGATTTCTTGTGTGTTAGGTAAGTACTCTACCAACTGAATCACGAGTCCAGCCCCTAATTATGACTTTTTAACAAAGGAGTTTATCATTCCAATTCCTTGCACAATATTCCTATGTACTATGAGACATTTTCATGCTGCCAAAAGCTATGTGCATTGTTTCCTATGCCCAATCTTTTATATCCTTTTACTACTTCCTAATTTTGGAACATGCGGGCAGTCTTTGCACATAGACATGTTGAACTTCTATAATAGAACATGAAAATCTACCCCCTCATACTTTCTCTCTTTCTATACTGTTAGAAATTGGCCTCTGTAGAGAACATGGAAGCCCTGGGGTTTCCTCTAAAGTATCCTGTCCTCAATGATGCAGGCATTAGGTTGTGAATTTTGTAAAATCAAGGTTAACATACAGAATAAGTCATGTCAAACTAACTTAATATTAGTTAACAATGGGTTGTGATGGCCCAGTACTGTGTAGATCACACACAAAATATGTATTATAGTTCTGAGATTATAGCTAGTAGGGCTTGTACTTAGCATACCTAGAAATTCTGGGAATGAAAGTATAGTACAAAGAGAACCGTAAGACATTGGAAAGAACACGGTGCATAACACGAGTGACAGTGCAAAGGAAGTCAGTTGTTAGCATAACTAATCTTAACCATTTTAAGAAAGCAGAGAAGCAGAATCCACAAATAGTAAATATGAAAAGCCTTATGTAGTTCATTAAATACATGGAATATCAATAATAAACATGAGTTAATAATGAGTGATCGTATATTGTATCACTGTCAATTTTTACTTAAACATAATCAATAATCATCCATAATAAGGCTCTTTCATTATATATGTTAATTGTACATATATGATATATATATATACATACATTACATACACACAACAGATGCACACATGTTAGTGAAGACAAATATTCCTATTCAAAACAGAGCTGGATTTTTTAAGTGGAACACCATTTGCATAACATTTCCATATTCCTTTGTCTTCATTTTCACTAGTGCTATAAAAATGACCACATTTTCAGCTTGCGATTGTAAACATGTCTCACAGGCACACAGAAGTCTGTGTAGAGCACTGATCAGATACCTCTGTTCTCAGGATCTCTCTGTCATGAATTCAATAGATCAGCCCTACCCAGATGTTCTAGAGAAGAGCTTGTTTCCATGGTTTCCATGTTTTTTTTAATTAATCATTTTATTTGTTTATATTTCAAATGTTATCCCCCTTCCCAGTTTCCCTTCCATGAACCCTCCACCTCATCCCCCTCCCCTTTGCCACTAAGAGGGTGCTCACATACACACACACACACACACACACACACAAACACACACACACACTCCTGCCTCATCCCTCTCACATCCCCCTCCTCTAAGGAATCAAGCCTCCACAGGACCTAGTGCCTCCCCTCTCACTGACACCAGATGAGGTCTTCTCTGCTACATATGTAGTGGGAGCCAGGAACCATCCCATGTATACTCTTTGGTTAGTGGTTTAGTCCCTGGGAACTCTGAGAGGCCTGTTTAATTGACACTGTTGTTCTTCCTATGGGGTTCACCAAACTCAGTTCCATGAGATTTCAGGACTTAAGACCCAGATCCTTTGTGGTTGTTTGAAGGAGTACTTCAAACAGTCTCTGCTTGTAGAGGCTAGACAGAGACCCTCACACAATTCACTTTGTCTTCAAAGCCAGCATCTCTGCCTCCATTCCTTTCCTTAGGTTTCATCTTTCCTGCTTTCTCTTCTGCTAGACCTCATCTGTCTTCAAGGATCATGTGATTAAACTGAGTCCCATGTCATTAAATCACAGTCATTTCATCTAAGAATTTATAACCTTGACTCTACCTTAAACGTTGTTTTATGCGTGTTATGTGCCATACTTATAGATCCCATGACTACAGTACGGGAATTTTGGAGGAGACATTTTGCTTACCACATTACTCAGTTTTTTTCTGATAGAATGTATGGTTTACAATTTGACTGAGGCTTTTGCAGGGATTATTCTAACTGGGAGAAACAATAAACATAAAAATCAAGCAGAAGACAAGGCTATAACCCTTTGATTATAATTTGGTTCATAGATGATGGGACATACTACTTTTTCTGAAATTGAACCCATGCATTATTTAGAAGGTGTTCTAAGGTTTGAGAAGGAGTGGGGGCTTTTAGATGGGCACACCCCAGGCGAGTAGAAACCTGCTGCTTGTTCACAGCAGAAGTATGTTTGTCTGGCGCCAGTTAATTTAAATTTAAACTAAAACTGTTTGAAAGAACATGGAAATTGCAATCATGACACAGTCTGAAGTGACCATGATTTTGTTTGATATGATGAAAAATTAAAGTGTGAGTCTGGAAGGGCTGCGAAAGAAATTTCCACATTCCTTTCGGTGAGAACTGATGATATCAGCATATAGATGGCTTCATCAATTATTGAAAAAAGACTAAAAAAGGAAAAATGACTGATTGAGATGCTGCATCTTGAACTTTGGGTGTGAAGACCTTTGGTTGAAGGTATCTGAAGGTCTAAATGCTTCATACTTCGCCCTGGCTGTCTTCTCTGCTCATTCTTTAAAATTTTCCTTTTAGGAAATTTAAAAAGTAAAAAGACTCCTAGAAGAGTATTTTAAATGGATTATTAAATAAGAGTGTATGTCCCAAGCACTGAAACACTGACATTAAAAAATAGATCAGTGTATACCACTGGCAGGGGCAATGGAAGTTAAATTTCAACCAACCATCTCCGCAGTGTTATTTGTCCACACATTGTACTCCCTCACAGCTTTCTTTATTCTCTTCTGTATTCCAACACACAGCAACAAACCTTATGGTCACTGTGTCTGACATCTAGGATTTGTCGCACAGTTGTTTCTAAAGTGGTATGCTGGATTCTGGAATGACAGCATAGAACTAATCTAAAATTTAAGGCAACACCAACAATGAATGTCCATTTATAAGTCTTTAGTTAGCCCTTGTGCACTTGTGAAACTGATGTTTAGGTACAAATGACAAAATAATCACAAATGACAAAAGGATGAAAGCCAGCTTTTCATGCTCATTTATGTGTTCTTAAACTTTAAGTAAATGCTAATGAGAAAATGAAATTATTCACTATGATTAGCATGAACGTGTTTAAAAATTACCCAAGCTCTAAGTTCCTTAAAGACCATATAGTTACCACCCTAAAATGATAACATTAACAATGTAGTACCAACTATTAAATTCAAAAATGAAGCAGTCTACTCATTATCTGATTTCAAGGTCCTGATCTGTGGTTAAGCACAAAGGGTTTCTCTATAATCAGAAATGTTTAATTCTATATAGACTTGTTTTAAGGTATAATCTTTTTACCTTTACATTGCTGCACAATCTATTCTTTTAAAATATTTTCCCACTCCATGTAAACTGGAGCATTACACTTCATTTCTGTCCCTAAGCACATAAAGTCATGTGCTTTGGATGTTTTTGGATGATATTGATTTCTTATGTATGGTTCATGAAGCTACACAAAGCCAGTTAAAGACATGTATATATTTATGGACAAAATTTCATACAAATAATATAAAGACATAAATGTGGGCTTTACCACTGGATTTATGTTGCTGTACCATATGATCCAATATGATATGGAAACAGTACATTTGAATAACTGAAGAAAAATCCAGGTTATTTTAAAACACCATTTCTCTGACTGGAATTATTATTTTTAACAATTGTTTTAACTTTCTGGAATAAATATTACTTGGGGGAAGTATTAAAAATAGGTGTCAAATGTTTGCAAATGTGACAGTGCAGTATTTAAGAACCTGAGACATTAGGGTCATAACTTCAAGTCTGTCCTAGTCTACAGAGTGTGACACAAGCTCAGAAAAAATAAAATAGTTTGCAAAAAAGAAGAGAAGTTGTCCCTTTCTGCTCCACCTGTATAGCTCAGGGGACAGCAGTGTGCTCCCAGCACAGCTGTCTGTATCTCATGATGACTTTCCTTCATAGAACATCAGTCTGTCCTCCTTCTCCTTAATTCTCTAGTGACCTGTAATCGATGAGTTCTGGAAGCCACAGAAAGGACCATGCCTGACACTAAGCTACAGCCTCTTGCCTCTCCTAACAGTCCCACCTGTGACTCACAGTCAGTGTGTGGATGGACAAACATCCTATAGTTATTTGTTTACTTTCTTTTCTCTTAATAGAATCCATGACAACAAAAGACCCTGTCGGTTTTATACACGAATATGTACATGCCTAGATTGCACTGGTGTCTAATGCTGGGCAGGTCAGACCCTTAAGAAATTCCTAAAAAGATGGAAATTTAATACCCAGAGAGCTGTGAGTTCTGTGTGTATTTGAGGTGTCCACGGCACTTTTGATTAACTTCTAGATGTTTGTTATGCCCTTATGTTTGGAGAAACATGAGCTTATGGTATAGAAATTAACCTCTCATGTGTCTGAAACCACATGCTTTGGTTAGTCTCCCTCCTCCTCCTCCTCCTCTCCTACTCCTCCTCCTTTTCCCCCTCCTTCTCCTTCTCCCTATTTTCTTCCTCCTTATTTTTCTTAACATTTCTCCCTTTTTACAGAAAAAAGTATATTTTCCAATTCTGGATTTCCCTAAGGGAAAGGTCTGTTTTTCTCCTCCATGATTGACAATATTTGAAAAGAAAGGGCACGTGCAGAGTGTGTGTGTGTGTGAGTGTGAGTGTGTATGTGTGTATGTGTGTGTGTGTGTGTGTGAGTGTGTGTGTATGTGTGTGAGTGTGTGTGTATGTGTGTGTGTGTATGTGTGTGTGTGTGTATGTGTGTGTGTGTGTGTGTGTGTGTGTGTGTGTGTATGCTTCTAAACTCTGATGATCAAGTTTACAAGGAAGAGAAGTCAGAGAAACTTTAGCCAACGCTTTGAATAACCCATTAGTGTAGGGAAAATGAATGGATCCAGAACAGATTCTTACTTGTCTGCCTCATCTTAATAGTTCTTTCTCTGTGGATAACAAAAGTTCACTCTAAAACCATCATTAAATTATTTGAAGGATTTTTCAACGCAATTGTGGCATACATCATTTATATCAACCAGTTTTGAAATATTTTTTATTACTTGAAAATGTATATGTATGTATTTCTGACATTAACTCTAGTGGTTTCCAAATTTATATTTGGAAACTATATTTTTAAAGGTATAAAATGTTACACATTCTTTTTACAATTATTAAATGATATTTATTAAATATTATTAAATTGACATTTTAGTTCATTATTTGAACATCCAAATAGGGTGAAGCTCTCAACTAAGTCAATTTAAACATGCTTTATCTTGCCTCTGCAATTGCTATGGTCTTTTAATGGAAGCATTACTATAATTGGAATTAATTAATCATATAATTAGAAGCAGTGAACAGTTGGAAGCAGGAAAAATGACTAGAACCCTAGTCCTTTAAGATTTCATCTCAAAGAACATTCGGTGTATAAGTGGCAGTATGAAATTCTCTGACCTATTTCTTTATACTTGTTTTAATAGAAATTATTCAGCAGTATTCTGAGAAAGTCTACAAAACTTCTTAGTATATAAGAGGTATAGCTCAGTGGTATAACACTCTTCCAGTGGCTACAAGGTCCTGAATACCATCTACAGCATTAGAAACAATAGATAAAGAGACTGCCTCCTTAGAATGTAGAAAAGTCTACTCTACCTCCAAGCTTATCAATTGTTAATATAAGAACTACCTAAGCTTATGATGTTGCATTTAGTACTATGATTTAAAAACATATCTTGAAATTTTTGTTTAGATTAATAGATATCCAATAAAATGCTGATTCATCAATCACACACATATTTAATATTTTGTTATTCATATTTTTATCTTAGAATAAATTACATTTATCACTTGAACAGTGCATGTCTGACTTGCAAGATTGCAAAAGCACAGGAAAATGGGGCCGGGGAGGTTGCTCAGTGGTTAAGTAGACTGTTTGCTCTTTCAAAACATCCTGGTTCATTTTCTAGCACTCACATGGTAATTAATAACCCACCGTCAGCTCCAGGTCTGAGATCCTATGCCCTCTTCTTGCCCTCACTGGTACTGCACACATGTGGTGCATCTCCTCACATGCAGGCAAACATAAAATAAAACAAATCCATTTTTAACCACAGGGAAAGAAGAAGATGCACTCTCACTACTTGGTGACAGTAAGAGATAACAGACTGAGTTGTAATCAGCAACTATCAAATACAAATAAAAAATAAGTCTAACAAGAAAATAAATTTTTGGACCAACATTTTTTTTTATTGATTGATATTTCAAAGGCTTCTGAAGGTAAAAATGAGGAAAATAAACCTCAGGATAATAGCAGGACACGATGACTGGATGGATTACATTAAATACATTCAAGATTCTTCTAGTAGTCAAGAGTATGGTACTTCACTGATTACTAATTTAATATAAACTCTTCCCAGATAAATTTCCAAGGGGTTGTGAGAATTATTTTTTTTTTAAGATTTATTCATTATTATAAGTAAGTACACTGTTGCTGTCTTCAGACACACCAGAAGAGGGCGTTAGATCTCATTAGGGGTGGTTGTGAGCCACCATGGGGTTGCTTGGATTTGAACTCAGGACCTTCGGAACAGCAGTCGATGTTCTTACCCGCTGAGCCATCTTGCCAGCCCAGTGGTGAGAATTATTTCCCACACTTCTTTTCAAAGAAACATCGAACCAAACTGTTTTCTCGCATGTTTGTTGTGTGTGTTAAGTGTCAAGGGATGATATTGGCCACACAGATGGAGCTATAACATCTGTGGAACTTCCTGCTCATCTCAAAGTCACAAGTTAAACAATGTAAAATGTGCACCAACAAGCCCCTGACACTGTCAAAACCAACCATGCAACTTACTTGTCTAAGTCTGTGACAAACGTGTGTGTCACATGATTCCTTGGGATTTCTGTTATTTCTTTACTGCTTGCTTATTGTGTTTAGGTAAAACAGAACATACTACAAAAACAATCTCTTTTTTTAACATTGGGATATCTCCCCAGGTGAATCTCTTGGCTTTTGGAGTTATCATATACAAAGTTTTCCGCCACACTGCTGGACTGAAACCAGAAGTTAGTTGCTATGAGAACATAAGGTATGTGTTGTTGAAGTTTACTTCAATGTTTTAGCAACATGTTTTTCTCCTTCCTTTCTTCCCCTTTTCTTTTTCCCTTCTTTTCTTTCTTCTTTCTTTTCCTTCTTTCTTCCTTCTGTTTCCCTTCCTTCCTTTCTTCCTTCCTTCTTTCATTCCTTCTTTCCTTTCCTTCCTTCCATTCTTCCTTCCTTCCTTTCTTCTTTCCTTTCTTTCTTCCTTTCTTCCTTCTTTCCTTCTGTCCATTCTTTCTTCCTTCCTTCCTTCTTTCCTTCCTTTTTTCCTTTCTTTTCATTTTCTTGCAGCTCTGGGGTTATACTGGAACACCAGGTATCGAGGCAACTGCTCATCAACTCAGCAATATCCCCAGTCTATTGATGACCTAAACGACTGATAAACAACATTGATGACCTAAACGACGGATAACTTGTGGAACTGTGGTGGTTTGTCTGTCTGTTTAAGAACTAGTTTTTCACCATGTTCAAAATATGTATTAGAAAAATGCATTTAATAAATTTATAAACACTACAGATTAAATAGCAAGTGAGTCCATCTTTTAAAATACACTCCCGTTTGAAAGAAAAAAAGATAATTGTTTTAAAATAGATCTTAATGGACTGTCTTTTGTCAGACATTTCTCAGAGCTTAGCAAATCTTTCTTCTAATTCATAATTTACACGTTTCTATAATTTTTCCTTTAACTCTCTCTCTAAGACCAATCTAGTAAGACCTTGAAAATGCTTTGTTAAGGAGCCTCTGAGGTAGGTGTATGTGAAGCAGGGGCTGCTGTATTGCTCAGGAACACTCCTGCATCCTGCAGGTCTGACACCTTGGAGGAGGCTTCAGAGTTACAACTTAGCAAGTGTTTTCGTGATTATCTTCTTTAAGTTCTCAATAGTCTGAGTCATGCCCTAGCTTCAATAACGTTCAAAATGGTGTGTGTTCTGAGGTGCATTGCTAACACACCTAAAGTAATGACTCCACTGAAAATAAAATGTCAGTTGCTCCATTTTCAAGACCATGTCCCCTGTGAGAAAGATTTAATATTGTTTACCTGAAGTCACTGATAGTTGTTTGAAAATATGGATGCATTAATATATGTATGCAGAGTTCCTTTAAATTGTGTGATATTAGTATTCTGACATGAACTTATTTCTTGAGGTTTCTACCTTGCAAAAGCAACAACAATAACAAAATTCTAGACTTATATTCTACATTTCATCATTAGTGTATGTAAAAAAAAGTATGCCAGAAGCCACTTTCAATGTGATAAACACCAGCTTATGCAAGTCCGAACAGGATGCTCTTCAAGGTCAACTGTCACAGTAGATACAGAATCAAAGCCTGCACACTGCAGCTATCACTTTAAAATACTTGAAAATTAAGTACTCCCATCCAAAAGTACACATTTTAATAATGAGACCTTAATTTCTGAAGCACAATCTAGGTCGAATAGGAACATATTTAACCTAAAGAGCATCTAAGTCATTTATGACTTTTCTGATTATGAAATACCGTGCTCATCCTTGACTGGGGAATACGTGGGATGTGTGTGCCAACTGGGGGTTACCTGAACTTGCATGCATTTTAACCTAAACTCTTCTAATGCACTCCAGGTCTTGTGCCAGAGGAGCCCTGGCCCTCCTCTTCCTTCTGGGTACCACCTGGATCTTTGGGGTTCTCCACGTAGTGCATGCATCAGTTGTGACAGCCTACCTCTTCACAGTCAGCAATGCTTTCCAAGGGATGTTCATTTTCTTATTCCTATGCGTTTTATCTAGAAAGGTAAGTATTTTAAATTACTAGTCAAAACTAATTTATATTCATGTAGCATGTTACCAAACAGAGAGAAAAATTATTGCCTTAAAGTGTGACTTTCACCTTTTATGGTCTAAATGTAGTCCATTTTAAATATAAAATAATGATTAAAATAATTTTATTTTAAAACGCAAGCATATAGATGCTCATATATGAATATATCTTACAAAACCTTATTATTAGACCAATATAATATAATATGATATAATATAAGCTATATAGCTTATATTCCATTGAGTATATTCCTGTATTCAAACAGCAGTAGACTTCAGTAGATCAAATAGGGCCATTTATTGTGACTTGAAAATAATGTTATGTGACTGTCTTAATAATACAACATTTCTTCTTTTCTCTTTCATCAAGATTCAAGAAGAATATTATAGATTGTTCAAAAATGTCCCCTGCTGCTTTGGATGTTTAAGATAAACAATGAGAAGTCATGATAATTACAGCTGCAATGAAATGAAAATTCCAAGATTCAGATAACCCGTGTGACAAAAATGAGCCTGTTTTTATTGTTAGTAATTAATTTCAAATCCATTTTTCTGTTCACAGTATAAGAGATGTAGTTAATGTGAGATAAAATTATGGACTAGAGAGCTACAGTGTGTTTTCCTACATGACATAGTTAGAGATATGTCAAAAATAGTACTGCAGATATTTGGAAAGTAATTGGTTTCTCTGGAGTGATATCACTGTGCCCAAGGAAAGATTTCTTTCTAACACGAGAAATATATGAATGTCCTCAAGGAAACCACTGGCTTGATATCTTTGTGACTCATGTTGCCTTTCAAACGAGTTCCCTACCACCTTAGTAATGAGTTCCTTTGCAGGAAGGAGAGCATAAGAGACGTGGAGGGGCAGAGTATGAAGCAGTGACGAAGGCTTCTCTGACAAGGAATTGTCATTCCAATAAACTCAGCTTCTCTAAACTTGATGAGAAAATCTCAAGATAAAATAACGAGAAAGGAAATATACCCTAGCAGTTTGGGAATTGGTCTAAAGTAAAAAGCCCCAGATCTAAATTTGCTACTTCCGTGTTCTTCCTTACTCTTCTAAAACCAGAGAAAAGCCTTACAACTTACATCATCAGGGATGGATGCTCTTACACTAACATTAGATTTGAGTGTAAAATGTTTTCATCCCACACAGATTAAGACTTCAAATATGTAGTCAGTAAAACATAGATTTGTCAAAGTATAATACTGTTTATGTTTTTAGTGAAAAGAATAGAGTGTGTGGTATTTTGTCTATAATATTTTACTGTTATGAAAATTATCTTTTAATATTAAAGCAATATACTTGAATACTTTACTGTTTTTAATCTTACAAATAGTGTAATTCATGTTGCAACAGGCCCTTTTAATTGACTGTACACAAAAGGGCATTATAAATTTAAACTATTGATGAAGTGAATTATAATTCTTTTCTGATCAGAAAATACACAATTAAAGCATTATTTATAACAAATAAGAAGTCACTGAGTGCTGTTGGGGTTTCACAGTGGGTCTAGTTTTAGACTGTTTCTACTAGCTAAGTCTATTGGCTCAAATGTATGGCTCTATTCTCTTGCTCAAATGAAGAGGCAGATTTTTTTCAGAAGTGAATCATTGTTCTGAACCTTCCTGAAAACATAATTCAATCCACTGGACATTGAAATTTTAATTCTTGTGTTGTTGAATGAAGCCGGTTGAGGCCTCTCCTGAAAAATGAACAGTCAGCTGGATGAAGCAGCCCTGTTGCTGCCTGACCGAGTTGTTCTCTCAGGAAAGACCACTCACCTGTCAAGAAGGGCTTTGCATTTCTAGAGCCTGTGAGATAGTACACTTTGACTAAATCTCTGGATTTCTTCTGTGCTAAGTCTATAGCCCATGACTGGCATTGTCATACTGGGATGGGACTGTAGAAATAGGATATCAAAATCTAGTCTGCTCAATCAGTGGATATGAAACTATTGCACTTGGTAGACAGAGTGACCCTCCACAAATATCTGTACACTCCTCTTCAGAGCCTGTGGCTGAGGTGGATGGTGAGGAACAGGAGGGCCCTGTGGGGAGGGAGGGTGGCTGACCTCCACTCAGTTGGAGAACTCTCACTACACTGAGGGAAGTCAGCATGCTGCTGATGTTTTTCAGTATGGGTCTCCTGGTTTGGAAATCTCATTTCTAGAGCTACAAGACAATAAAATTCTATTATCGAAGCCACTAAATATGTGATCTTTTATTATTTTACTTTACTTTATTTTTTGATGTGGCAACGGGGAGCTAAGACAGGAAATATTTATACACTAACATCTTTAGATCAAGCTACCATTCACATCAAGGGTAAAAACATTCTCATGATTGTCCAATTTCTCCATTTCTGTAATATTCTCCATGCGACAATTTGTGGAAAACACATCTACTACAGAGAATGAATTTGTGCCAAGTTGGTTTCTTTTATTTATTTATTTTTCTTTCTCTTTTGGTTTTTCTGAATACAGTCTTCTTCTCTGCTGCCTCCTGATCACAGGGCTGGTGAGATGATAATCTGAACAATGCATTTATACAGCTATTCCAGGCCCTGGGTCGGACATCACATGCTGCAATTCAGATTGGAGAATTTCCCACGCAATTTCAAAACAGTGCAGAGGCAGCGTCAGAATGAGGCCACAGATGCAGCTGTGTGCTTAGGCTGTACCAAGCCTCTGATTGTCCAGGACAGAGCTCCAGGATATTAATGGAGCTTGCCCAGTGGTGACTACCTCTTAACCCCTAGCACGTAGCATAGTCACCAATAAAGACTGACATACAAATTCTGGTTGCCTCCATAAACAAACAGACATGGGGCCTGAAGGCTCTCAAGAGTCTGAACAATGTGTGACCCTGAACTTAAAGAATAAGATAGGAACCTGGTGTGTCTGTTTCCAGGGGTTCTGCCAGCACCTGACCAATGCACATGCCGATGCTTGCAGCCAACCATCAGACCGAGCTCAGGGACACCAGTGGGGGAGCTGGAAGAAGAACTGGAGGAGCAGAGGTGGATTGTAACCTCACAGGAAGAACCATGTTGGCTCACTAGCCAGACCACCCAGTTCTCCCAGAGGCTAGACCACCAACCAAGGAGTGTACAGGGCTCCAGAGATATAGGTAGCAGAGAATGGCCTTGTCTGACATCAATGAAAGGGGAGGCCCTTGGTCCTGTGGAGGTTTAATGCCCCAGGAGAAGTGGATGCTAGGGCAGTGGGGCAACAGTGGGTGGGTGGATGAGCACCCTCATAGAGGCAAAGGGGAAGCGGAAGAGGGTAGATAGGATGGAGAGGTTGTGAAGGAGTCACTGGGAAAAGAGATGCCATTTGAAATGTAAACTAATAGAATGATTAATAAAAAGTTATTAATAAAAAAGAATAAGATAGACAACAAAAAAAGTATTAGGTTAAGCCTCTGACTGTGGAAACGTGCTACAACTAAGAAATAAATGATAATTCCTTACACATATTTCTGTTTACTGTTACATCATGTTTAGAAAAGGTGTGTTTGTCTGCAGTATAAAAAGTATCTAGCACTGCAAAGCAAGCACTCTGTTGTCTGCAAAGAAAGCATAGAAGGCACACTTCACATGCGAACCTTGTGAGACCACTGTTTCTGTGGTCTTGTCAATCAACGCTGGCCACTTACAGAAATCATTAAGTGTATTTGATCTAACTTATTGAACTCATATTAAACTCCTTACTAACTGGTTTTTACAGTGCTCAAGATTGAGCCCAGGACTTTGTACACACTGGGCAAATACTCTAACATGGGTTTATATTCCTAGAACCTCTTCATCAACACCCTTGTCTAATTTCCCTAGAATGGAAACTTTGAGGAAAACATGAACTATGAGTACAGAATGGCCAAAAAGAGCACCCCTTTTGTGCAAGGTTTACATCAACCTGGAACATTTTCTGTCATGCAAAATGCATCTGTCATTTAAGGCCACCTTCTCCAAAGCCTCAAGTTGATTCTTATTCATTTCCACAGGCATTACAACTTTCGTAGGTTTGTTGTTGTTGCTTTTGTTGTTGTTGCTTGAGACAGAATCTCCTGTATCCTGTCCTGGACTTGAACCCACTCTGTCTCAAAGGATGACTTTGAACTCTCTCTGCCTACACCTCCCTGCTCTGAATTAGAGTTGTGTGAACATGCAGAGTGTGCACAGTAACACAACACATATGGAGGCTGCTTGTGAAGAAGTCACAAATGTTTAAGAGTAAAGCCTATAAGCATCAGATTGCAAAAGTTAGAGGAATGACCTACTAATCACACTCATAGAAGAAAAACTTTGGCACTAAAAGGGACACAGATATTATTTTTCTAAATTCTGCCACCATATTTAATTTTCACAGTAACCTGGGTGATCCATATAACCATTTTCAATTTGGAAAGTCACTGGTGAATTTCAGTTACTGTTAGACCCCTAAGCCCAGAAAATTCTGCATCTCCACTGAAACTCTCGGTTACTTGATGAAGTGGGAGTGGAAGAAGCCAGAGCGCTTGGGACTGAAGAGGCTGGGACCAGGCCACTTGCTGCTCCCTGCCTTCTCAGGGCACTTTCCAGACATAGCTGTAAACTTGTGTCTCTCCGGGTGGAGGAAGCATGACATGCTTTTACCTCCCATGAGATTCTCCCACAGCATTTCAACTCTAAACCATCTTATGCATATCATAAGCCTTAGACCAAGTGCTTTCTTCCTCTTCTCTTAGTCTTTCCCATAAACTTCTATAACCCACTCCCACTCACACCATCACCCAAGCAATTCAGTTTAACAAACTCCTTATTCTTCCATAGTCCCATCCTGTTCACACCATCACACTGAAGTCACTGATGTGAGCTCTCATTACAAGCATCTCTGCTACTTATTTCTATTACCTGATAGCTCATTCGTTCTTTTTAGTGGATGAACCTTATCCCACATTAAGGGTGAACCATAAACACCACAGTTAGTCTCCAGTCTGAAATGGTGCAATGATACATTTGCAGGACTCCAGTATTATTCGGAAATAGCATTGCCCGTGCCGTAGGGTCAGTGGTGGTGCCGAAGGTGCTAAATACTAAGTTGTTTATCTCTTGCTGGATATGAATTATCAGGAGGCAGCAAAGCTTTTAAAGTATGTGCAAGTGAAAGGAAGTTAGACTGTTAGAGACAACGCTAAAGAGCATTGTGGGAGTAAGCTTTCCAGCTCTTCTATTCTTAATTTGCTTCCGGGTTGCTATGAGGTATTCATAACCATGATGTTATGCCTTCCTCACCCCAGACACAATGCAGCAGGGCCAATGGATCATGGACCACAAACTCCGAAAATGAGATAAATGAAACCTACCTACCTCATGACCCTCTGTTCTGAGCAAAAAATCACTTGTTCTTGCAGTTATTCGATGAAAACTCTTATGCATTTGAGACGTACAAAGCTCTTAGGAATTTTCATCTTGGGGAAAAATGGTTGTTACTCTTCCTGGGTTGCTGGATTGAGCGAGGTTTCAGGTCAGTGGGGAACCTGAAGGTGTGCATTGTTAGTACGTATTCAAAGAGTAAACACGGTCAGGTTATAGCAGGTTTATATGAGCTTATAGATTTTGTAAAATGAGAGGGTTAACTACAACAGATCTCTTCTGGAAACAGGATAATATGCTTCAGATTTCAACCGCCCACCTGGAAGCACTGCAAATAATAAAATCTATAAAGTATATTACAATTGCATGCACTTAAAAATGAGAGAAAAAATAATAGGTTTCTTTCAATGTTGTCCTTGAGAAATATGGTTCTGTTTCCTATTGGGCTGCAATTTGACGTATATCAGCATCCAAGGACCAGGCTGATCAACCTGAAAATGATGGTTTTCTTTCTTTTTCTTAATGTATTGGAAATGGATCTAAAGGAACCTTCAGGATGCAGGAGGGTTAATTACCCTGGCAGTCAGTTAAGCTTTGGAAATTTTAGGCAGTAAGACAGAGCCCTGAAAAAGACTCCCTACCACCACAGCCTGCTGCGAGGAAACAGTCATGTGTTGTCACCACTGCAAATATTGCTCAAATTACCCTAAACTTCCCCTGATTTTGTGTGCATCCTGGCTCCTGGGGAGAGGCAGTGTGCTGAGAAGGTCATTTATTCTGTCACTTCAGCCCACTCGGCAATCATGACAACTACATCTTTCACTCAATCTAATGCAGAAGGCTTTTCACAGAGACCTTGTGTGACCCGAGGGAAGTAATTATTCAAAACAATCTTGCAGCTTGCTCTTCTAGTGGAGACTCCTCTGCAGTAGCACGGAATACTCCCAAGTCCATCTTCCCACTCAGATCAATTTCTCAGAATCTCCTGAAGGACTGTGCAAATAAACAACTACCTCCCAGGCCTTAGAACATCCCTTTCATCCAGGCGTCCTTGGTGCTGGGGATCAAGCTGGGGTTGCAGTCAAACAGCCCCACTGGCATCTCCATTCTGCAATGGTTAGCAAGTCACAGCCCAGAACCTCAGTGGTGTATGACCTACAGACAATAAAAACTACTGCCTACTATTGTTGTAAGAAGTAGGTCACTTAATATATGGAAGAAAAGAGAGAAGCATTCAAGATTAGTGTATTGTTTGAAAGAACTCGCACCTCTGAAGACTGGAGTTAGAAAGCCTTAGCACCTACATAATCTGGTGTGTGTTGTAGCTTCTCCATCATTGCTGAACTCTGAAGAGAGAGATGGGGAATCGCCACAGCAAGCCAGCTACAACACTGATATTTACCATGAGCTCTGGGCTCAACTAATAATGAACGAACCCTATTGGTGAGCCTCAACTCAGAGGCTTTGTCTCAATGAATAAGGCAGTCAGTTAAGCTTTAGAGCGAAATTAAGAAAGATAGCTTGAGGCCTCCACACCTTCTTTCACACACATGTGCATACAACTGCACACGCATGTGCCTACATACCCAGGAAAATAGTATACACATACTCATGCATATCACACACACGTGAAAACATTAAAAAAGAGGAATAACCTGGATTCTATCACATGAGTTGAGTTAATAAAAAATAAGAATGCAATCATAAAATAAAACTAGTAAAACATGAATACTTTATCTATTTACCAATATGTGTATATAAATTATATATATTATATATATTCTAATGTGAGTTAACTAGCATTCAGTATAAACACTCTCAAATGTTTTGAAGATTATATAATCACATACAGTTCTGACACTGTTATGTCCAGCTGGTGCTGTTTATAAAACGATATTTCAAAACACTTTTCTGCCGAGAAACAAGAGAAGGCAGAATGCAAGCATTTAATATGAAGAAAGCTCATACACAAAGGAACGTATTTCATATGCTGATTGAGACAACAACAACAACAACAACAAAGACTATAACTTAATATTTAATTTATGTCATTATCTGTTTTGTTCTGTAACCAAGGTTCCAAAAGATAGAACGTACAGTTAGACACTAAAATAGAACGTGCAGTTAGACACTAGGGCAGATAAGACAACTATCCTGAAAACGCTTGTGTTGCTCCTGACGTCAGAGAACTCTCAGGGCCTCTCTCATGGCCCTTCACACAAAGGGGAAAGGAAACTGATGAGAAGACATTTACAGGAAAATAATCTTATGAATTAGTGAGGAAACCTAAGAAGTTTTAAACAAAAGCCCATTTCAGGGACGCCTCCCCTGAAGCAACACAAAACTGAAAAGGCATCGACAGAATCCTAAAACAGCATTCAGTGGTAGCTTCAAGCCTATCCTTTTAAAGGGTGATTTGTATGCAACACTTCCAAGTTGTATTACAGACTTCTGAATCAGATGATCACACCCCACACCCAGCAGGGGCATCTGGAGAGAACAGGGAAGAGTGTGAAAATGCATATTCAAAATGTTTTCCTCCAAAACCTCCTGAACAACACAGGCTGTGAGCACTGCCCCCGTCATCACACAGCCTTAGCTGGAGCTTATGTCTCTCACTTTGAAAGAGAAAATAAAACACTACCAAAGCTTAGCCCATTTGATTTAGGCTCATTAGACTAACTCACTGCCTCACGATGCTGAATCTCAAAGTAACTGCTGATGGCAAGTTCACACTCTACAGGTGTGAATGTGCTGAAATGAAGACAGATGGTTACTCTGATTTCAGGTAAGTAGTTTTTCAAGAAATGACATTCCAAATGTACTCTGTGTTGAGGGAATCAGTGGGAGACCTTTACACCATATGATAGTCCAATCACTATGAAAGAACATGAACAACCACTTTACAAACAAAAATAACTGATGTTCACTACAACTCTGTTAAAATAATATAGTAGGTGTGGAAGACTTCCCTGTCCTGCATTTTGAGAGAGAACCAATATTGTATGAAGCTGTGCATGAAAACGTAGGTGTCTAAACATTTAAGATGTCAAAGAGAAAATAAGACCAACTTTAACTTTACTTACTTGGGAGTTTGACAATGTTGTGCTATAAAATATTTAGACATAATTTATGGCTCTCTTTCTGATGGGAAAGGTAGAAAATTTAACTTCCTTTAAAAAGCTCAAATGTATTTTTTTTAACACTGCTAAATATCATGCATTTTTAAAATCAGTTTCAGAACATTTCAAATATGTATGCTTTTTCTTATAATAAATGATGTTCAATGAAGTATTCACCTTGTTCAAGCAAGAGTCTAACTTTTGCCAGCATCTTATTGGAGGTAGAACTTCCCTGATGACCGCAAAACTGTCAAACAAGGTGACTTGTGTTTGAAGATTTGACCAGGTCCTATTGACTCTGATCTCCAAAGGGAGTAAAGGTTAAGAACTTTGGCCTAACCTCTGAGAGAGACACGAGACCATGACACTAGCAGAAGCTGTGTATACCAAAGGATCAGGAGTGTGCACCTGGTATGTAATGCTATGCATGTGTTCTCACACTGGCATGTAATACTATGCATGTGTTCTCACACTGACATGTAATACTATGCATGTGTTCTCACACTGACATGTAATACTATGCATGTGTTCTCACACTGGCACGTAATACTATGCATGTGTTCTCACACTGGCACGTAATACTATGCATGTGTTCTCACACTGGCATGTAATACTATGCATGTGTTCTCACACTGGCATGTAATACTATGCATGTGTTCTCACACTGGCATGTAATACTATGCATGTGTTCTCACACTGGCATGTAATACTATGCATGTGTTCTCACAGCCTTCGGGGTACTTGTGATTCTGCAGGAACCGGGCAGCCAGCATTGCCATCTAGGAGTATCTTGGGCGCCAACACAGTAGCAAAAGCCTATGATTCCGCTCAGGAGGCTAAGGCAGGGAGAGAAGAGTGTGAGTTCAAGGCCTACCCAGGGTACACAGTGAGAGCCTGTTTTAAATAATAACTATTAATAATAATATTAATGATTATAATCATACTAATGAGAATAAACAAACAAAATGTTAAGTATATTGTGTTCCAAACTGTAGTTTTCTTACTGCATTATTAAATTTATGGATATTCTTATCTGTTAATCATATAAATAAGTTTTCTGATACAGCATATGATATGTTTCTTGAGAACAGAAACACAGTAACTCTATGTATATGATAAATATTTTTTATATAGAATGCATGATCATATATATGCATATAAATATGATACTCATTTTAAAGAATTGTATAACACAATGCAGTATCTGGGAAAGCTAAACTTAAGATGAGAATTAAAAGCCTGAATCTGCAGAAGAGGCCAGCAAACTTAAAATTCAAGAAGTGTTGGTGTTTCAGTCTTCCGGCAAATTTTTCTCTTTCCTTGGTGAGAAAATTCAGTGTTTGCTCTGGAGGTCTTAAACAGACTGGGTGAGTTCTATCCACATCATGGAGGGCAATCTTTCTTCAAAGTAACTTTATTGTAGATATTAACCTCCTCTATAAAACACGGTGATGGTAACATCCAGACTTGCATTTGATTAAAGATCTTAGTACTCTCACCTATATATGGTGACACACAAAACTAATGGTCACAGGGCTAGAAAGATGGCTCAGTGGTTAAGAGTGTGTAGCAGTCTTCTAGAAGACTCCAAGTTTGGATCTCTATGCCCATATCTGGTAGTTCACAGTTGCCTGTAACTATAGCTCCAAACAAAACTGAATCCTACTACCTCCACAAGCACCAGCACTGGTATGTAGAAACACACACATAAACACACACACACACATTAATTAATTAAATAATTAATATTAATTTTTAAAATCCTAATAATGACAGTTGACAGCTGAGCTAGGCAAGGGTAATCTTGAACAGAGATCCTGTGAGAACCATGTCCACAGAATTGGCTAAAGAGTTGATCGACCTACATAATTACATTGAACTATCCTTTGAGAAAGGCAAAAAAGATAATTTAAGAGAAAGAAGACATTTTCAACAAATGTTACTGAACAATTGGATGCTTGTGTGTATAAAAGACAGCAACAGAAAGAACCAAGAAACACACAGTATATTGTACATAAAAATTAACTCACAGTGGATTATAGGGCTGAATATAAAAGTTGAACATAACATTTCAGGAGTGAAATTCATCAATTCTCACTCCATGCTGGTGGAAATGCTAAGTCTCCATTCTGAGAAAATATGGCAGCTTCTTACAAAAATAAATACAGTCTTACCATACGATCCAGCCTTTGTGTTCCTAAGTACTTATCCAACTGATTTGAAAATTAATGTCTACACAGACCTGCTCATGAATGTTTATAAAGGCTTTATTCATAATCACCAAGATGTCCCTTACTGGGTGGATGGGTGAGCAACTGCAGGACATCCACATGATGGATATTTTATGTCTGCAATTAATGCACCATGAAGCCAGGCAAAGACATGGATGACCCTTAAGAACATACTGCTAACTGGACAAATCTGCTCTCAAGAAAACTACCAACTGCCAAGCTCATTTATGTTACATTCTGCAAAATGCAAGCCTTCAAAGACTGAAAACAGATCAGTAGTTCCCAGAGGACATTAGTGGGGAGATGGGTCTATGAATAGGTGAAAGTTAGGAGATTATTAATTCCCTCACTATCTGCATTGTACTGTAATAATGGCTACAAGACTATATGTCAGAATCCATAGAAATTATTATGCAGAGTCAACAGCAATGCATGCAAAATTTTAAGATCAAGGGATCTTAGGATACAGCCTGCCCTTTGACTGGAGAATGTAAGTATTTCAAACTATCAAGAACAATGACCTGGAGAATTAAAGCCACTAAATAAATGTCCATAACCAAAAGTGTCTCTCTAAGCTCTTGGATGAATGTTCATAGCAGAACCACAGATAAAGCAAACCAACCCTAGCAGTGTTTCTTAGTTTCTGATACTAACTGGTTTCTCTCCTGACGCTCTGTTTCTCACCTTTGGGTTCAACATAATTACTACCTATAACTTGACATCTTTATGCTCATCATTCGCTCCTATTGACAGTTGGTCTACTCTTATGTAGTACTTAACAGCATCCCTCAACACTCCTTAACAGCATCCCTCAACACTCCTTAACAGCATCCCTCAACACTCCTTAACAGCATCCCTCAACACTCCTGTCAGCCTAAGAATGCTGCTCTTGGTCACTACCTGCAAAACCCAGACTCTAGTTCAGTGCTAGTCGCTCATCTTGCTCTACTAACTGGAATGCTGGAACCCTAAACCAACCTTCCGCTACATCAAGTAGAAACCATTTCATTCATTTGTTTTAAGAACCATGGTTAATAGGAAAAAAAAAAAAAAACAAGATTCACAAAAACCATCATGTGCAATTTTCTTTGCGTCTATAACTAGTTTTGACAAAATTTCTTGTAAGCCGTGCTTGAAAGATTCCTCAGAATAACCTTTTTCTAGCTGTTTGTTCTTAACAATCAAGGTGATTAACCTGGAACTCATGTGAAATTTTTTCATCTGTAGGAGACAAGAATGTATTATTAATCCTTAAGTACCATTAACCAAAAAATGGTCTTATGATTCTAACATTTCTGCATGCATCTAGTGTGCTTTGTTCTGATGGACACTGAACCCTGCAGGACGTGGTGGTTCTCTTAGTGCTTCTTTCCTATTGGCCTGGTTTATAACATCTCATCTCCAACTTCCCAACAAAAACCAAGTGGGCACTCCCTTTATCAGTACTTACACAGTCATAAACTTGGATTCAATCTTATAGTAGCTTTTGCTGTCAACACTTGGGAAGAGACAACCTCCACTGAAGAACCGCCTCCCTCAGAGGGGTCTGTGGGCATATCTATTGGACATTTTCTTGGTTGCTAATTAATTGAGGAGACCACAGCCCACTCTTAGAGGTGCCATTCCTGGGCAAGTGGAATGTATAAGGTGAACAAACCAGAGGAAGTCAGCCAAAAATAAGCATCCTTTGAACTCTCTGCTTTACTTCCTGCTCCTAGGTCTTTTTTTGAATTCCTGTCCTGCCTTCCCTCAGTGATGCACTGTGATGTGGATATTTAAGCAAAAGAAATCATCTCTTCTCCCAGGTACCACAATGAAAGTGAACTTGGGAGCAAATCACAGATGGTCTTGTCATGGTTTTGTTTAAACTATATTTCCCTGTCTTTTTGCCTCTCCCTTCCTATTTCTTTTCTTTAGCTAAGTTCTCTACTTAACCAAATTTTCTAGGGACTAATGAGGTGGTTCGGTGGGAAGGAATGATTGCTACAATCATGAGGACCTGCATTTAATTCTATAGCACGCATGCACACACAAACAAACTAAAACAAAACAAAAACGAGTGTGTCCAGGTATATTAGCTAGTTTACAACCCCTGCAGTGTGTGGACAGAGACACAAGGACCAACAGGGGTTTGCCGGCTGCCAACATAGCTTCAATTGTGTTTAAGATTGTGTCTAAAAATAAGACAAAGGTTGATCAATTAGGATACCAGACATTATCCTCTGGCCTCTGAGTGCATTTGTATGTGTTCATGTACTACATAGACATACAACACACACATAAACACACACACATACATATATAAATGCATGCACAAAAAACCTACTGAGTCCATTCAGTGGCTCATACATGCATGCATTTAGAGATGACCAGTTGGAACCTGATAACCTAACAGGGGCTTGTTGCTAGACAGCATTGATTCTTCCTCTTTCAACAGCTCTCCATCTCTGAGTGGGAGTTGGTAAACTTTCCCCATCCAGATCGGCGTGTCTGTGTTATAGTCACTATTCAGGTTTTGTTTAGGGAAGCGCATTGAGATCTCATGGTTGTGCCATCCCTCTCATGTCTAGAAGACACTACACTCACAGAAAGCATCCTGGTCTTTGGGCTCTTAAATTTTTTTTCATCTTCTCTTCTGAGATGTCCCCTGAGTCTTAGGTTATAGGGATTACACAGCAGATGTATCAACTGGGGTTGGGCAGCCATGGTCATTTACTCTCTAGATTTGATCAGTTATGGATCTTTGGAGTACCCTCTACTGGGGGAAAAAAAGAAGCATTTTTATGTGGGTGTGAAAGTTACGTTTATCTGTAGTAGTAAGAATAAGTATTTAGAATGCAGTTAGAAACCATATTGATTTAGAAAAATGGAAGAAATAGATTCTACTTTAGGGCCTATGACCTCTCCAACCACAGAGCTGATGAGGTTCATCAGACTGGGAATGAATTCCCTCCTACTGAGCAGACCTTGAGTCCAATCAGATGCATGTTGGTTACCACTCAGGATATAAGTACCACTACTGCACCTTTGGGTGTATTTTGCCGGCCATTGTTGTGGTTAAGGGGCTTTCCAGCTAAGTAGCACTATTGATTGTCTTTCTTTTCAGGCAGCTTGCACAAAATATATCAGCTAAAGTATCAACCTCTCTGCCCCTAATCAGATCATCAGGTTAACTTTGATAAATAGATCTATTTGAAACCTAAGGAAAAATATATTTAGCCTATCAGTGGTCAAAGGACTTTCTCAAACACCAACTACTTTTACAGAATAATTAAGTTACAATGAGAAATCAAAAAAAAAAAGGCAACGCGCACATAACCCTAGGTACTGTTTCAGTTTTCAAACAGGTATCCACGGCAGTGGCTTACTCTCAAGAGTGGTTTGGGGACCTGTGTTGTTCTATTTTCAGTTCTGAGTTTTCAGACCTGTGCATCTGTGGCAGGGTGACTACTTCCTGAATTCCCCTGACCCTGCTGAGCTGTAAACCAGCTCACTGCAGCTGGTGCTGTCCTCAGCCTTGTTCTCCAGCAGCAACACGGGAGAGAAGGAAACAGGGCATTAGTTCAAAGTTGCTCCTGTGAGTGAGAATCCTTAGGAGTCTTGTTAGGAGAGTAGATGCCCTGAACTTGGTCTCTAGAGATAAGGAATCCATTGGCTTGGCACAGAATGAGTGTCTGTACCTTAACACACACACACACACACACAGAGTGGGGGCGGGTGAGAGAGAGAGACAGAGACAGAGACAGAGACATACAAACCTTGCACGGAGACTATGGGAAAGATAGCCCCTGAACAAAGCTCTGGGACACTCTGAGTTGTAGAAATGAGCTGAGTGCTCTGGCCAGCAAGTCTCCACTGCAAGCAGTACATCTCCATTGTGCCAAGGAGCACGTCGTATTAATGTGATTTGTTTATATTTTGTTTAGCTAGACTATGAGCTTCTTGAGGGCATGTCTTGGTCAATTAATTTTATGTTCCCAATGCCTGGAACAGTGACTTTAATGAAAGATAATCTAAAGCTGAGGCCACAGTGCCAAAGGAATGTTTCCCACTGACTAAAAGAGATAAAAGAGTGTGATAATGTAATTAGAATCCACCGTTTGCCTAGGAGTCCCTTGTTAAAATTTATTATCCTAAACCATACCTGAAATTGTCTTCTGACCACTGGGAAGAAAACTTGTTCTTTTCCATCATAATTAAATGATACAAAACTGTTAAAACACATTTCTAAATAGACAAAAAATAATTTGAAGAAAAAGAAAAAAAAAACTGACCACATTTGATCTACTTTTGTTCTCTATATTTCCAGAAATACTTATAGGCCAGTTCATGAACAGACACATGTGAGATTGCTAGTCACTCTCATACAGTTTTTAAACACAACTATAAACAATAGAGATTTTTGAGCCAGGCAGTGGTGGCACACGCCTTTAATCCCAGCACTTGGGAGGCTGAGGCAGGTGGATTTCTGAGTTCAAGGCCAGCCTGGTCTACCTGGTCTTCAGAGTGAGTTCCAGGACAGCCAGGGCTACACAGAGAAACCCTGTCTTGAAAAACAACAACAACAACAATAACAACAACAACAACAAAACCAAAAAAAAACAAAAAAAAACAAAAACAATAGAGATTTTGGACATTTAAAATTATCATTTATTCATTCACCATGCTCAACCTGTGTCAATCCCACTTCCTTACAATGCCAAGGCTGTTGATGACCGTCCATTTCACTCTTTCCCATCTATCTTTAGACTCCTTCCTCTCACTTCCTCTTCCCTTCACGTGATCACAGTAGAAAAGCACTGTGTAGTTGAGCATAACATCAAGGCCTTTGGAGTTGCCCTGTGACCTCAGTCTCCACCCTTTTACAGGCTCAGTCGCTTTTCTTCATTTTTCTAGTATGCTCTTCCATTACTCAATATCCTGAGGATTTCATATAATTTACCATCACAGACCATCCTAAAACATCTCTTATGATGTCTTAATTTCTTCTTTCTTCCCTCCAAATCACTTAATATGAGTAGAAAAAAAAAACAGAAAGAATCTTTGATGGATGATAAATATCTATAATAATGTTTGATCTATGGTAAGTACCCAATAATTCAGTCATTAAGAGAACCCAAGCCAGAAATGTCACTGTGTACCAGGTTATTAAGCAAGTAGATCAAGTTAAGTCCCCATGGCACCTGTGTGTTAGTGATGATTAGAGACAGCAACCAATGAATACACACTCTAGCATCAAGTGCTGATATACTTATAAATGCCATTGTATAGAAAGAAGATAGAGATTAGAGAAGACTGTGGTTTAGATAAGCTGCTTGAGGATTGAAGGAGAGAGTAGTCAAGCGAGTTGATAAAAATTAAAAACAGATATAAAAATTCAGCACCCTATATTCAAACTATAACTTGGATCTGTCTATAAAATTGATTAATTATGTAATATTGAGTGAAATACCTTTCTCTCAGTTAGCTATGATATTAGGTTAAAACACTGTCTTCTTTGGGAATTTATAGATGAAGGTGAAATAGTGTGTTTATGTGTAAAGGCAACAACAAAAGTGTTGTGTGATGGAAAACTTGGCTGCTACTGTTTTCATCAGGGGTGGGGCAATGGAACAGGAGCCTGGAGTGTGCCTGGAAGGCACAGTGAAAGACCAGAAGCATACTGTGGCTGGCTGGTGAAACATTTGGGAGAGTAGAAGGAAATGAGTCTTGAGAAATATAACTAGGCTACTCACTCCTATGATAAGTGTGCACTCATGGAATGATGGGGAAGCACTACCACCGTCCAAACCACCCTGTCACTAGTGAATGGAGGCAGTCTATCCAGTGAAGGAGACGGCCATTTCACACACTAACAGGAAGGAGAATCTGGTAGGGAGTGGGTGTTGATGATGTTCACCTGACTTGGGTTTTCAGACATGCTTTGACTTCTGCACTTTTCTGAGAACTTTCTGCCTGGTTTCCACACTGAGAACTACCATCACCCTTCCAGTGAGTGGCCCTTAAACAGTTTAATCAGAGGTGCTTCAGTATTGGGGGATTTGCTTTCTATAATCTGAAACCATCAAGATCAGAAATGATGCATCTGTGGTGGCTATGTCTAGTAGATATCATTAGTAGTTAATTTATTTTAGGGGCGAAGGAGATGGTTTTCCAGAAAGTGCCTGTCTTGAAAGCACAAGAACCTGAGTCCCACTCCCAGCCCCCATACAAATGCTATTCAATGTGTGTGTGTGTGTGGGGGGGGGGGGGGGTTCAGCAGCACCCAATTCACAGCAGCTCTGTAAGTTTGGACCAGCTCCCGCTCACAGAGCTGTGGTGGGCTCTCGTTGCATGGCCTGTGTCTGCCTCTCTAAAGTTCGTCTTCAAGACATCATAGTTGAGCTTGGTTCAACCTGTGGCCCTTCCCGTTCACTTCCCATCTCTCTCCAGTCTCGCCAGACCACAGCATCCATATCATGTCTCCTTAGGAAAACCTCCAAGATCTGCTGTTGCTCAATAAACTCTCTCCAAAGTTAGGACTTAAAGCAACAGAAATGTATTGTTTTAATTCTGCGGGTCTGCAGTCAAAAGTAGGTTGAATAACTGCATTCTTTTCCAAGACTGTAGAGAAGAACTTGGAGGCTGTCCTCTTCCCTTGGCTCATGACCTGTCCTCCACCTTCAAAGCCAGCACTATAGTTTCCTCAGGTTTCCCTCTGACTCTCAATATTCTCCTTGTTTTGATCTTTACATTTCTCTCTTTCCTCCATATAGGCACTTCAGTTTGTTTCTGGAAAATGTTCAGATAACCTAAGAAAATCTACCTCAAAATTTTAACTTGATTATATCTACAAAATGTTTTATCACTGAAACAAATACAGAGATCTTGTGATTACAATGGGATACCTCAGAAAAGCATTATTCTACCTACTAAACTAACCTTAATTTGTCTCCCAAATAGTAAATTATATTAAGTAATTAATATAGTAAACTATATTAAGTTGCCCAAGTTGTGTGGCTGTAATTTCCATCTGTACCTAAAAGTATGCATGCATTCACAGCAAAGAATCCTATTCCACTCTTTCTATTTCAAATAATTATGCTTGACCATTACAACAGTGTTCAAGATAAGGATATGTGATACACAGAGAAGATGTTTAAGAAAGTGTGAGGGAGAATTACCTAGGTCCACATTCTAGCCTACATATATAAGTGCTCCTTAGCCAAGTTCTACTAACAATAGCACACCTTAAGCCCCCATTTGAACATAGGAGTAATAATGGTACATACCTTGCCATTCACTCTGGGAACTCAATAAATACTTCATATTACACAGTAAGCACCTAATAAATTGTAGCTACGTCCTCTTTGCCTGCATTGACACAGTAGATTAGGCTTCCCACAGTATCAAATAACCCTAAAACCTGCAGTGTTTTTTTTCTGGTGAGTTGGTGGGTTTTGCTTGTTAGAATACCTTCAGCATTGCCTTTGTAGTTCAGTCAAATCCTCACTTCTCACCATTTCTATGTCTACATCTTTAAATGATCTTTAAATGACTATCCCAGTAACCTTATTGATTTTATTATCTCTACTTATCTGTATTTCTAAGGCATCTTTCAAACTGATAATATGGATCTATTAAGATCATTTCATTCTCCAACACCTGATGATAATACCGTAATCTGTCTTAATATTTGCGGCCCTGGACCTGGGGCAAGAAAATGTAGATCCAGGCAGACACATTGTTTACAAGATATGTAACTTGAGAATATTACTGAAATTTTACGCTCAGTACAGTTTTGAGGATTAAGGATGAATAAGTATATAAATTATGTATTTCTCCTTATAAACTGTGATCCTATGACAGTTCAGTAAATTTTAGTTCTGCTCTTCACAGACTAAAGAAAAGAAAAACCTAAAAATGTCTTAACATCTAACATTCAAACCTTTCATGCCTGAGACACTTGAATCCTCTGTGTCTCACTTCCATGAGCTGCCCATGGCTCGGGTACCATCGACCTCCGTCAACACAGCGTGGGCTCCTTTATGCCGTTTTACAGACTGATCCGACGACAAGAAATCTTCATTTCCCACTAGCGTGTACAAAATCCCCACATTGTTTAACCTTACCAGAATTATCCATGGCCTCTCCAGTAACAATAGAAGGAATACTTTTTTCTTTATGAATTTGTTGAGTCATTTTTCTCTCCTATGCAGAGAACTGAGTAGCTCTTTGTATGAACAGCAGGACTCAGGACTGCAGTCCTTCAAATCAGTACACCAGCTCCGGACCCATTCTTCCAGGAATTTATCTTTCCTGCGATTTATGGATCCTGGAGGGTTTGATGAACAGAACTCTTTCACAGGAAGCTGATGAAAGCATGGGTTAACTCTCCCCCCTCCCCCCCTGGGTTTCCTCGGGGTCTACATATCTTGTTTAAATAGCTTCAGTTGGTTGTAAGCATGAAGCTCTAATGGGGACTTTACAAATGCCGAAGACAGAGAATTAACTCCTGCTTCCTAAAGTCACACTCCAGTATATACATCCCAGAAGCTAGCTCTGAACAGCAGGACTATATTCTGGTTGTGTTTTGCTGTATGTTAAAATATGTGTTAGGGAAGGACCAGATTCTCAGCCTGGATAACTAGAAACATTTTCTCCAAATTGCCGACAATGTGATCCACCCCATAAAAAAAAAGTATACACAAAAACAAAGCTTTGAAGCAAGGTATTTTCCCAACTTGAAATGGAATAAAATATAAACTATCTAGCAACACCCAGCACTTCTTTTTATAATTAGCCAATGAAATGTGCCAAGAAAATGTATTCCTCAGTCCCAAGTGATGCCTGCTCTGTGAAGTCTCACCTACTTCTCTGTGCTCAGTGTTCTGGCAGAAAATCTGATTTGATCATTTGCGTTTCCAAAGGCAGGAGCCAGCAAGGTGTGGAGAAAGGCCTCCATCTCAGATGCCTGATAATCCCTAGTTAAAATGATGTTTTTGTCACTGACTACGGGACACCTTAACCATGGGATGTAACCTCTCTGAGCCTTAATTATATCTCTGGGAGAAAGGAGATGGGGATGTATATTTCACGAGGATGTATATTTCATGTATATTTCATAGTCCTGAAGATTAGCAAGATGGTGGATGTTAGGTGTTTAGCAGATAGGTGGCATTAAGAATGAAGAGATGTTGCTTATTAGTATTTGTAGCTGTCCCTGTCCCCTCCGTTCTACAGACCAGATGCCCTTGGAAAACAATGATTTTTTTTTTTTGTCACTGCTGCGTAGCACAATGATTTGAAAATACTTGTTTATTGGATAATTTATAAATCTAGTCATTTGTGATTCACGCAGGCTTTCTTTGGCATCCATTATCTTCTCACTAGTGAGTTCTTCTGATCTTGCCGCCTGTCACTTCTCATTGAATTGTGACCAAAAGCTGGCATCTAGTAAGTGGACTGCTATTTGAATTGGTATTAGAAGATTAGGAATTTAAATAGAGTAAATGAGATATGGATTGAAGATCCTTTGCTATAGAAATACTATTTTATATTCAACTTGGAAAAAATGACATTAAATCAAAACATTTCAGCAAGGACCTCAGAATGACCCTTAAACATAAAATATATTCATTTCTTTCTTTGGATTTTTCTCTGCTCGTGAAAGTGTGTGAGTGTTCCTGAACAAAAAAAAGCCGGCTAAGAAATAGTACTATTTCTTTCTTTCTGTGCATAATGTGTGTGTCCTTTCAGAAAGCATGAATAGAGAGATAGTAAAAAAGTAATATCAGACTAAATTTAAACTGGAGGCACACATTCTCCATTTTACAGTCAATAAAACTTAAAGGGGACAAAAGTCAGTTTGGGTCCTTCTAGGCTGAGATCAATAAAGAGCCTCCATCCTTATTAGGCAATGTCAGCTGCAGTCAACCACTGTCAACAGGCAATTTGTTCTATCAGTGAAGCAAATCATCACTACAAACATGGTACAGGGCTGCAGTTTTCAATCCTGCCTTGAATGTAAAGTGAAAATAAAAAATAGATGACGGATATAGAGATAGATAGATAGATAGATAGATAGATAGATAGATAGATAGATTGATAGATGATAGATATAGATGATAGATAAGTAATAGATGAAGAAATAGATAGTAGATAGATAGATGATAGGTAGAGATGGATGATAGATGATAAATATATATAATAGAATAGATAGATTATTGATATATGATAGAAGACAGATGATAGATGATAAATAATAAATGATATGTCATAGATAGATAGAGATAGATGATAGGTGATAAATATATAGATAATAGAATAGATAAATGATTGATAGATGATAGATAGATAGATAGATAGATAGATAGAAAATACATGATAGATAATAAATGATACATAGATGATTGGTAGAGATAGATAATAAATATATAGGTAATATAATAGATAAATGATTGATAGATGATAGATAAATGACAGATAGATATATAGAAGATAGATGCTAAATGCTAATGATAGATGATACATAGATGATAAATATATAGATGATAGAGGATAAATATATAAATGATAGATATATAGAATAGATAATAGATAAATAATAAATGATAGATTATAGATAATAAATATATAGATTATAGAATGTATAGGTAGGCAGACAGATGATAGGTAGGTAGATAGATAGATATGATAAATATATAGATAATAAAATAGATAAATGATTGATAGATAACAGATAAATGACAGATAGATAGATGATAGATGATAAATAATAGATGATACATAGATGATAAATATATAGATGATAGAGGACAACTATATGATAGATATGTATAATAAATGATAGATAATTGATAGATTATAGATATTAAATATATAAATTATAGGATGGATAGATAGACAGATGATAGATAGATAGATAGATAGATAGATAGATAGATAGACAGATAGACAGACAGACAGATAGTTAGATATGATAGATGGGCAGACACATTTTCTTTTCCTTTAGAAATAACAAACCTTCAGGAAATAAAGGAGAGTGGATCTTTGGGTTAACACAAAGGACATTTAAAAACATATTTTCCTAAAACCAAAGAGAACTATTTCTTTATAGAATATACTGCCCCAACCATACCCTCTAAAATCTACTCATGAAATCTAAAGCTGAATAGACACAGATATTGGGAATCTTGGCAGATAAAACCAGCAGTGTCCATAATGGTTGAGACAACACACCTAGAGGAAGGAGAGGAAATAAAAACCTATTTGTTTTAATTTCCAAGCCAGTTAGAATCAAGAAGCTTAAGAAGAAGAAAAAAATGGAAAAAGTGGGATTCTTTAGACCCATGCCTTCCGTAAGCACCTCAGACAGCACTGGCCACCCTGGAACTGAGCATTGCCTGTCGTCTGAATCAGTGACAGGAAACAGAGGACTGGCTACAGAAAGCTTAGCCTCAAGAAAAGATGGGCTTTCAAAAGTGGCCAGAAAGCCTGTGGGACCCGGCAAGGCAGGGTATACGTGGAGACCACATGCGATTTTCCAGCTTTCCATATTTATTAACACTCATGTAGGAGGGAAAAGTCCAGAGGAGCAGAGCCAGAAGAGACGTCAGCTGAGGGCAGCACTGGCTGGCTCCTTGCAGTCCTGGGTCAAGGGTTCTTTTTTCTACTCAAGCATCGATGGGAGGAGAGGCCCTTGGTCCTGTGAGACTCGATGGCCCAGTGTAGGAGAATGCCAGGGCAGGGAGGCAGGAGTGGGTGGGTGGGGGAGAACACTCATAGAAGCGGGGTGGGGGTGGGGGGGATAGGACAGTGGGGTTTCCGGAGGGGAAACCGGGAAAGGGGATAACATTTGAAATGTAAATAAATAAAATATTCAATAACAGAGGAGGGGAGGGGAGGGGAGGGGAGGGGAGGGGAGGGGAGGGGAGGGGAGGGGAGGGGAGGGGAGGGGAGGGGAGGGGAGGGGAGGGGAGGGGAGGGGAGGGGAGGGGAGGGGAGGGGAGGGGATCTTCCAGGTTTGTGGGTCAGGTGATCTCCCAGCTGTCTAAACTCTTCCTATGATATTCTGGCTAAGGACCAAACCAGAATGATCCTTCAGAACCTGCTCCTTGCTGTAGTACAGCTCTCTTTCACGGTTTTCTTCTGTGCCTGGGGCATTCTGGGAAGAGCCTGATTTCACCAGGCCAAAGTCTAGCAGCTTCAGGTCCACGTGAACCACAAACACCCAAGAGCAATCAGAAACGCCCAACAGCCCTGCCGCGTGAAACCGAGAAGTTACAGAGGAAAGGTCGGGACAAGGAAAAAGCTTTACTCTCTCCCATGTGTTTGCATTTGCTTCAAAAAGATTTCTCTTCTTGGAAGCTAAAAACCCAGAGCAACCTTTGCTACCGAGGGAACAGCTGCGGCAACTCTTTGAGGATGGCCCTGTTCCAGAACTCAGGCCTGACAGTCTAAGAAACCTCTCTAGCTTTTGGCTCTGAACTGATCATCACACGAAGCTGAACGTTCAACAGGAATAAATAACACTCTGGGGCCTGTTGTTTCAGGTGCAAGCCGTCCCTACTAAGTTTAAAGATGTTAAAAACACCTACCTTGGTTGTACTTTCACCATAACCAAAAGTAATACAAATACAGATTTTAACAATCTTTTCAGGGACTTCTGTTTCCAAGCACTGGGAGCTGGGGATTCACACATATAATTCCCATTAACACTAATAGGAGTTGGAGTGTGTACGCCAATTCCCTTGTGTTGAAATAAGCCCATAACCATATGGACACTAATAAATACATTTTTAATTCCAGTTTTATGCAGATTTTATGTAATATTTTATACAACACTTAGCAAACTCTTTGGAGACAAAGATTGCTTCTATTAATTCTCACAAACAGAGACACAAATTCCTACAAAACCCTGGTTTTTTTGTATAATATCCATTTCTTTTATTAGGAAGAAAAGATTCACCTAAATTCTCGAAGCAGTTTTAATCCACCTACCTCGTGTAAAGATTTTTAAAGTGTACGGGCATTTTGTTTGTTCATTTGTTTGCAAACATACCTTCTGTGCATGTCATAGCCTCTTGACCTTGATGAGATTTTTTTTTTTCCTTTCAGGTGGGTGTAATTTTTAAATTGATAAGCATGACACAACCTTTAGACGATGCTTTAGTGCCACCTGCTGGAAGATCCTTTAAAAGCAATGAATTTACTTTCCTTTCCAAAACTCAGAACCGAATTACCTGGAGACCGTAATAATAGACACAGTAATGAACTAATTATAAATAATATTTTACAATATAATTTCAAAGATAGTTAGAGGAAAAAGAAACTAGTCAAGGAAAAGAAACTTTTCCCGTTTGGAGTTTGATTAAAGAAGGAATAAAAGGAGAAATTGGTGAGAAGAGATTAAACAGGATTTGCACTGATGCAATTCTTGTGTGTGTTTGTGTGTGTGTGTGTGTGTGTGTGTGTATGCATTTGTGATACTTAGAATTTAGGCTCTTCTAGAGTATTTTGTGGGAAATCATTTTTTTTTTAATTTTCAATCCTCAGATAAGTTTTAAAAGTTTATTGTATGAACATGGAAATAAAATCAAGATTTACTTCAAAATTCAAGAAAATTTAAGTAGTCAATGTCACATTGCTTCGGGATTTACTAAAAGGGGCTCCAGTGTAAGTACCAAGAGACGTGCAATTTAAATAGATTTAAATAATAATAGGGTTGACTTTTGGAAATGAAATTCCATCTTAGAAACATATTCAAAACAGCACATATGGTGTTTGAAAAAGAAAATTAAATTTTAAAATTTTAATTACCTTGAGCTCAGTACAGAATAAAATGCAAAGGCAAAATCCTCTCAAGAAACAAGTGTTGATTTATCTGAATTTAACAAGGCAGCTTCTGACAGAGTGCCTGAAGTCTCTAAAGACCCCAGGCCTGAAAGGTTGGCTCCTTGGTGAGAGTTTTGAACCCTCCAATTGCAGCTAGGCCAGGCCCCACACCCACCACCTTCTTGGAGTCAAAAGAAGGGAAATGCATACAGTATTCCCCATTCTTGCCTAGAGAAGCAGCCAGAGGTGGAGTTCCACAAAGGATTATTCATCGACTTTGCAAGTGAGGATTTGGGACAGGCCCCATTAGGCTCCTTTAAAGGCAGTGGCTTCCACTGTGTATCACCACACTGGGCTCCCTTAACTGGAGAGGAAACTTGAAAATGCTTTCCGTCCTTTCCAGCTTTAATAGGCTGTTTCCTAAATAACAGGCCTTTGGTTTTCATGTCACTGGAACCAGAGGAGGAATTTTACAAAGAAGAAGAAAAGAAAGGATAGCATTGAAAATGTAAACGAGGAAAATACCTAATTAAAAAATAAATTAAAAAAAAAAAAAGAAAGGCAGTCTCTTTCTTTTGTCAGCCAAACTTGACAAGAGAACAAACTAGAACTTTGAGTGTTCAACGTTTTCTAACTGAATTAAATATTTGATTTAAATACATATCTTATTATCCTACAAAAGCACTTTTCACTTATGCACCCCAATACACATAGAAAGAAATACATGAGAAGCCTTTAACTCTGTCAGCTTGAAGGGAAGGTAGTCCCTTCACTATGGCCAGTCTCCACGATGCCAGGGAAATATTATACTCATAAGATATTTAGAACAATTGCAGAAGTGGGGGGTTGTATGTTACATTAAGTCACACTGAGATCATCTATCCCTCCCTCCCTCCATGGTTAGAGAAACTGTTGGAAAAAGAATAAAAACCTGTTTCTATAAATACCACCAAAGAAGACAGTTAAAATGAATACCTACATTTTTTTTGCCCCTTAAACCAGGATTTCAATCATTTTTATGTCTATTCCTCAAGAAAAGCCCTAATATGATGCAGCTCTTTCCACATTCTCAGGTGCTCTAAATGTTATCTCCTTGATGCACATGCCCAGCTTCTATTAAACACTAATGGTGAGACTGCACAGACATTCCGAGGACACAGTAGCCCTGAGCAGCGTTTACTCCTCAGATAGGAATAAGGGATGTGTTTTCAGGATGCGCTTTAGCACTGCAGTACAATGGACTGTGTTTCCATTAATGTTCCTTGGGAGAACACATTGGCTGGTACTCAAATTATATGGATGGAGTGCAAAGGAAATGGGCTTCCAACCATCACCAACTGAAACTGTCTTAAGGAGAGGTAAGTGTTGACTAACTAACTCCCAGTAGGTGTTGCTGTATGTGTCTCCATAACTCTGCAGCAAACACTCTGCTATGTGTGAGAGAGGGTGATCATTAACATTCGCCTTGCCTTGTATACAGTGATCACAAGGGAGAGGTCACTGATGCATAAAGCCTAAATGATAGTCTCTAAGCTCCCTCGACACTCTGCGTCCGTGTATTCAACCTGTAACAAATCTCCCTACTTCTCCATAGACGTTCCTGAAAATGACAGAAACTGGAAATCCAAAGCAGGTTAACTTGAAGCAAAGTCGCCATGCTGTGTCTGCCTAGTTCTCCATTCCCTGTTTGGTTGCTTTTGTCCTCATCCACTGCTCGGAGATTTTAAAAGCTCATCTCCACTATCACAGCTGAGAGCACCCTTGGGAAAGCCCAGCAGAATCTCATTCTCCTGTGCAGGATCGATCATAACTGTTCTTGGGGTCTCTGGAAACCACATTCCAGCAAAGGAATAAAAAACAGAATTTTCTTCCTACCCAGGTCATAGAATAGCACTTCCTGAGCACAGATTTACTCCGGTCCTAGAACAAATGTATCTTGCATTCTGTAGACAGGCTCCTCACCCCATTCCAAAAAGTGAGGAGCTGACAACACTTCAAAAATCCCAACAGGGATATGACTTGTCAATTGTTCTTACCTACACCACTGTCTCTCTTTCTCTCCTATGTCTCCTGCTCCAACCTCCTTCCTATTTCAGAAGAAATCTAGAAAAGTCCTATTCAGCTCAACAGGTGCCGATGGAATAGACGTGCATAATTCTGACTGAATCTGAGCAATCGTGGTAAGTACTATTACAATGAATTCTCAGGACACGCAGGGCTTTGGGTGGGATCTCTAACACCACACATCCAGAGCATATTTTGACTAGGACTTTAATTTTCCTTCTAAAGAAGAAGAAATTCTCCACGCAGTGGGCTAAAATTTGATCCCAAGACCACATTTGTAAAATCCCTCTCACGGCCTTCATCTCCATCTATAGCTGCTCTGTGGACCACCCTTAGTTTTGTTTGTTCCCTCGGGGAAATAACTAGGAATCGTTTATTTGATCTGACTTTACCTTGTAATTCTTTTTTTCCCTATTCTTGAAGGCAAGCATGAAGTTTAACTTGTATTTACTGATAAATCTGGATCATTTGCATATCAAGAATAATTTAATCACCAGGTATGGATACACCAGGTATGTAGTATAAGGCAAGAAGAGACAATTACTTCAAATCAACCCTTAGTAAACTAATGCTTACAAGATATGTAGGGAATAATGAATCCCAAGCGAGTGGCAAAGAGCAAGGGACCATAGAAGAACGTCATGACACGAGAACCAGGAAGGTACAGTCAAAAGGACAGCATCCTGCTCAATTTTCACCTAAATCACTGCTGAACTGTTGAAAGGATTTAGTAAGACAAGGGACATTTATAGTTTTCCAGTGTATTGTTTCACAGAAAGATCAGGTCAGGTTCTGACAGGAGCTAATTAATGAGTAAATTGAGACAATAAGATAGAGAATTTTAGGAAATTATGTTGATAAGTTAGGAAAGAGTTAAGGGGAGGGACAGGAGTCTAGAAATGGATAAGGGCTGACACAGTACAGACAGCTGGTCTGAATTTAGGGCACATTCAGGTTATCATAATGGAGAAAACAAAAAGAAAGGAAATTTACGATGGTGGCAGGGATGCCTTCTCAGTGATGGACACGGAACTGATTTCTCTAAGAGAGATGTCCGCACTAACTGTTGATAAGAAGCTGAATGGACAGAGAGAGAGAACTGGTACAAATGGCATCCAACAGTTGCCAAAACAGTGGCTGAATAGATAGGGTAGAGCTTGAAGCGTGGGGTACATACTTTGCAAGAAAGAGAATTATAGATGGTGATATGGTATTGCAAACCAGTCTTGTAAAGTGTAGGAGGGCATCAGAGAAAGGCAGAGGCCAGCATGAGAAGTCAGGTTCCCCCAGAGTCCACTCCTTCCGTGAATTCTGAAGACAGGTAGAATGACACCACAAACACATTAGTCTGAGCTAAGTGTGTTAGTATTTGTTAACAGAACATGAATAGTAAGAAGCAATAATGGCGGTCAGTGAGGGTACTGACCCTCATCTACAGTTACGTCAGTAAAAAAGCTTGTCTACAGTTATGTAAAGAGAAAAGTAAGAAGCAGTGTGCCCGAGAAGGAGCCTGATATTAATTCAAACAAGATGGAAGGAGCTTTGAGTCCCAAAGTGGAAACCAAAGTAGAGATTTCCCAGGACAGAGAAACAGCTTCACCGTAAATGGTTTATCAGTACAGAAATGTGGCCTAGGCACACAGGCCAGGCACACAGTGGTGCAGATCAGTGTGGAGAACGTGGGGCCTGAGACCCTAAATGGCAGGGTAGCAGACAGCCCAATCTTCAGCTGATGAAACAAAACTGAAGTATGCATATTAAAATAGCAGCCTTGCAGAAGTGTGTGTTCATTTTATCTTTTGCTTCGTTGATAAGCATTCTAGAGGCCTAGGACACTACATCACATTTAGCTTGGCTGCAGGCACTCAGACACTGTCACAGGCACACTTCTTAGGAGCCTGTTAGAAGATGATCCACAAATAGTGGGCTC
The DNA here is from genome assembly GCF_978045245.1 of Mus caroli. Lineage (NCBI taxonomy): Eukaryota > Metazoa > Chordata > Mammalia > Rodentia > Muridae > Mus > Mus caroli. Next base: position 8,407,833 of record NW_028227258.1, on the reverse strand, counting down.
ATTTACTAAGTTTTCTGAATGGTGGACAACTGAAAGAGAGAATGATGAAAGAAATGATAACTTTAAAGACTGTTGGCAGGTGGAATTTACCTAGTCACCTAGAGTAGAGAGGAAAGCAAATACAGGCATTTCAAAGAAAAATATAGGAAGATGATCAATGTTATTCGTGATTAATTACATCTCAATTTGAATATGAAATTGAACTCTTTGGCATGCATCTTAGTTAGGATTTTACTGCTGGAACAGACACCATGATCAAGGCAACTCTTATAAGGACAACATTTAATTGGGGCTGGCTTACAGGTTAAAAGGTCCAGTCCATTATCAAGATGAGAGCATGGCAGCATCCAAGCAGGCCTGGTGCAGGAGGAGTGAAGAATTCTACTTCTTCATCTGAAGGCCACTAGAAGAAGACTGTCTTCCAGGCAGCTAGGACAAGGATCTTAAAGCCCATGCCCACGGTGACACACCTACTCCCACAAGGCCACACCTCATATTAGTGTCACTCCCTGAGCCAAGCTTATACAAACCCTCACAGCATGTAAGCCTTGCGTGGGAGCTTCAAGCTATGGGTTTAGTCCTCAACCATAGCAGAATGCCTCCAGATGAGTATCAGAAAACACTGTTCACAAAGGTAGTGTTGCATACCACAAAGACTCTTTTAATTAGAGGGGAAAGTACTTCCCAGGAGACTGAACAGGCTGTGAGTCAGATCTCAGCGACAATGAAAGAGTTGCATACTGTTGGCCTTGCCTCAAGGATGCTTCAAGCGTGTTTCTGGGGACAGCTCAGCCTTTATAGTGGAAGCCTGGGGGTTCTTTTAAAGAGGAAATGAAAGTAGAAAAACAACTGAATGACTAGTGGATGAGCCACCACTTTGAGCTACTTCAGGAGCGCTGGATATCCACTCATTGAATTATAAAGGCTGTGTGTGTGCTCTACATGTATATAAAACAGTCATCAACACATCAAGGCTATTGTGGTTTTCTTTTCTAAGATTTATTTTTTCTTTTATATGTAGGAATATTTTTTTCTGCATGCATGTATGTGCACCAAATGGTACCTGATGTTCATGGGGGCCAGAAGAATGTGCTATAATGCCCTGGATCTGAAATTTCAGCTAGTTGGTGTACTATGTGGGTGCTGAGAACTGAGTGCAGGCCCTCTGAGAGAATAGCAAGTGCTCATCTCACAGAGCTGTCTCTCCAGGCTGTTTTGTAAATAACTTTTTCTGTTTTTTATTTATGAGACATATTATCCCTTACAGAGACGTTTAATGTTTGGGAGATTTTTTTTTTCTTTTGTAGAAAACTCTTGTCAACTCTTTCCTTCAGAGTTTCTAGTTTTATATCATGCATAGAAAAGCCATCCTCTATCAAAGATTCTAAAATATTCACTTCTATTTTCTTCAACTGTTGTTGGAATTTTACTTTTTAGTATGAAATTCATTGCTCCAGCTAAAATTGATTTCAGTGAAGTATGGATTTTCATTAAAACCCCTTCCCCACACCCAAAGGCTAACTAGTTTTCTTGGCATCATTTCTTGAATAGCCAACCTGTTCTTCATGAAACTTAAATAGTACATTAACAAAAATACTAAAAATTCATATAAAAATGAAACTGGCTCAAAACTTTTCTTTTCTCATTTTCATTCTATTGATCTCGCTTTAGTTCAATGTTTTAAAATATGAATGGAAAGACAAAAAAGAATGACTATAAATGCATGGAGTCAGTCCACCTGCCTGGGGGATTATAGACTTCATCCATCTCATGGATGGACACGAAGGTCCACGCTGGCAGAGAGAAAACAGGAATCTGTCTGTCCTTCTCTTTGTCAGCCCAATTTAGCTTCAGGCTAGGAACATATTTTGCTTACAAACTTTGGCTTGAGAGAACTACTTTTCATCCAGCATCAGTCTATATGGCTGGCATACAGTACCACGGAAGAAGAGTAATTGCTGGGATAAAGTCTGTGTTGTCATTAACTACATAATCAAACAAAGGTAATTACACGAAGATAGTAAGCATAAAAATGGATGAAGAACAGTAACCAGATTCTGCTCAGGACTTTGAAATAGCTATGCAAGAAACTCTGACATGTCACATCCAGTCAGGACCCAAGTAAGGATTAGGACCCATTCGGGACAAACCTGCATGCTGGATCCTAGAGAGGCAATGTATTTTATGGTTTTAATTGAAATAATTCTTCATCACTTTCCCCACATTCTTTCCTTCTAGATACTCACCCTCAAGCCCTTCTTAGAATGGCCTCATCTTCTTTAACTATAACTCTGTGTGTGTCTCTGTGTGTGTGTGTGTGTGTGTGTGTGTGTGTGTGTGTGTGTGTGTGTGTGTGTGTTTCCTACTGAGTCCACTTTTCTTGTTTGTGTGTATATGGTATCAAGGCTGATCTTTCTGCATTGGACAACCGTCACCCCTGAGAGGACATTCTCCTTCTCCCAGTACTCAGTTATTTCTTGTAGTTCTTTGTCAAGAGGGAAAGCTCCTGAAATTTACCTTTGTCTGTGTTAACATGTCCACTGGTACTGCTATGGTTCCAGTCTTGCTTATGTGTTTTTGCAGCCATTTCTAGGACAGACTGTTCTATAGAAGACGTCCTGGTGTTATGGCTCCTAGAATCTTACCACCCACTCTTCTGTGATGTTCTCTGAACCATACATAAATTCAGGAACCATAATGTAGATGTATAGCCTGGGCGTAGGCTGCCCTTGATCTGTTGATCTCTGCCTTGTATCCAGCTGTGGCTGTAAACAGTGGTTCACTTGCTGTGAGGAGAAGCTTCTCTGATGAGGGAGAGCTCTACTTTCCTGTGAGTATAAGAATAAGACTTAGAATGTGGTAAGGAATTATTCTGCTCTACCAGAGTTATGGTGGTGGATTATTTTCTAAGGTTCATGACCTCACTGCCTAGAGAAGCCAGTACCAGGAAGACTTCCCACCTTTTAAGTTGGCTTTAAATTAAAGTATACAACTATTCATTGACAGAAACATATGAATGCCACCTTCTGTACTGTGACGCATGTCTCGCCATGATGGATATTGCCGTGGTTCGTCGATATCTCAGCTGAGTAGGATTGTTTAATTGCTTCCCTCCTTTGGCAGCTTATGTAGTATTTTCAGAAACCATGGAAGCTCGATCTCAGGAAAAAGGCTTTCATGTCAGATGCAGCTAAAGAGTCCCCTGAGTCATGTGTGGTGCTAAGTATACAGTGTGTTCAGTAGTCGGGGCCCAATCTCAACCTGGGAGAATCAACAAATCGTTACATTGATAATTGATAATCTATGTTGTTTTGAGAGTCATTTCCCCTATGGTTCTTGTGGGAGGTATTATTTGCCCAAGTGGTTTAATTTCAAAATGTGTGTGTATATGTTTTTGCATATACTTATATGCATTATGTATAATTTTAGGTAAACACACAATAACTTGATTCTTTGAGGCTTTATCAAGCAACCTTGGTATCACTAATCTCTTCCTTCTGCACTGGCCCCCTCCCCCCATTCTCTGTTGGAGCCCCCCCCCTCTCTGTTATTCTATTTTTCAGTTCATATCACCTGCATCTACCCCTCCCTCCAAAACATTCTCCCAGCCTCTGGTCCCATATACATGCCTGCTTTCTGTGGAAAGGTGATTTTTAAGCCCTCAAATCCAAACAGAATAGAGAATTTGAATATCGGTGGGAAAGGAAGACTCCAGTGAGAATGAATAGTGAAACCGTGTTAAAGCTGAGGACTGGACAGGCAAGCTGACCTCAAAGGATATCGCCAGCCATGGTTTAAAGGCAGGTTCACAGTCATAGCTTCTAAGCCTTCAAAAGAGCTCACTGTCCTAAACACAGATCCAATCTGTTTAGGAAATTCTTCCTGCTTATTTTACTATGTTGCCATAAGATAACCCATATTCTAGGGTTTTCTCGCTTGTGCTCCCCCTACCCAAGCCACTGTGTCAATAAACAGGAAGGTAAGGCCTCAGCTCTCTGAGAAACTGAACTCAGAAAACAGATCTAGCAGAAACCACAGCTGCCTCTGTCACTCGGTTGTTACATCTACTGTGAAATTTTTCATCCTGCTATTTCTTTCTCGGGTGCTTCGCCGTCTTTTTATTACATGAACAATACCAGTTAACATCTATTAACGTCACTTACTATGCACCCAGCAGTGTTCTGGGGCCTTCCACTTGTATTAACTCATTGAATCTTCACAGCCATCCTGTGGAGCCAGAACCGTTATTATTCCCACTTAACAGATGATGGAACTCAAGCGTAGATTCTGCCCACGGTCACACAGCCAGTGAGCTGAGGAGCTGGGATTTGAATACAAGGGATATGTCTCCTGAGTCTGAGCACTAGCCATTATGCTGTGGTGAGGCCCCAGCACACTTGTCAAAGATGTCGGGTTTTTGATTGATGCTAAATAACTTAGAGAACCAGCAGAGAATTATTTAACAAAGACAACTGTCTAATAACAGGGGCTTACAGTGTGATTATTAGCAGGTCTTTTACATTTGGGTTTTTAGTCCAACTACCCTATTTTTAAAAAGTATTCTCTCTGCTTGATGCCAATAGCCAATTTCTTCTATCGCTATGCATCGCCTCTTGTTGACTAGCAATGCCTTAAGCATCCTTGCAGATGAATCTTGGAACACTTCATGTCACTCTTTTGACTAGAGGACCACACGTTTTACTTCAGTTTGGGAATATTCAAGCCAGTCATCAATGTGCGCAGAGGTGCAGTGGCAATTCTCCTGAATAAAGGAAGAAACCAGAAACAAGTGCCTTTTTGTGATTGGCTCACCTACTGCTCCCACTCACCGACTGACTCAGGGCTTCAATTAGGGAGAATGCTTAGTAATTACCAAGATATTCACTCAGTGTTCACACAGTGGGTGAATGTTGCCTGCCAATGCTAACACATGCCACCTCTCACACTCTTGTCTTTATATTTTTATTAAGACAAAATAATGTAATTCTTTTCACTCCAATATTGCCTTCTTTCCTTGTAAAATTCTAGCTGGAGTATGTTCTTGGCCAGGCAGAGTACAGAATGCTTAACAAATAGTCTTGGATGGGAATGCCATGGCAACCCCAGAGAAGTAGGAAGGTTCACCACTTCTGCAGATAAAGAGAGGTTAACTGAGCCATTAGCTGACATCTCTAAAGTTATGAAGCTGGTAAATTACAAAGTTGGGCTTTAGATCCAGCAAGTCTCACACTAACTTTTGAGCTACTTCCTACCTTGACATGGCCATGCTATGAGTTACTGTGTAACTGAGAACCTACCCACACCTCACTAGCCCCAGGGCAAAAGTGATAGGTCATTGTAAGCCTTACAAAACTGACTTTTATTTTAAAAGAAAGAAAATAAGTGACACAGTGTGGTTTGTAGATTATGTAAAGTGAAAACTATGTATTGTTTTCTAGGATCCCTCCATCTACTACCAATATAGGCACAGTACGTGGAGACAATGTGGGTGCAGTAACATTAGTGAGAGATGGGGATATTTGGAGACAGAATGGTAGAGATAGAACCCATGAGTATTGTTCAGATTTGGGATCCAGGTTAAAAGATAAAACCAAAAGAACTAGGCTTGAAATGTGAGTTGAGAGTGGAATAAAGTAAGGTGGTTTGGTGGGAGGAGCTATGGGAAGAGAGATGCTGTTTTAAAAGACCGGAAAGCACTTTGGAGGATGAGTTTTTCTGGGATGAGGAAAAAAATTCTAACACTAGGGTTTAGTGTGTTCCTGGCCATTATCTCAGCCTGATAGTGCTTCAGTGACAAACTACCACAGATTGAAAGACTCCAAAACTCCCAAAGGGAGGCACTTACTCAAGCCTCGGGTCAGCCGCGCACCCAAGAAGACACTGAGACCGAACTTAAGATGTATAGAGAGCAAGATTTAATACTACAGCAATGACAAGAAAGAACATAAAAAGCACATATACCAGATATCTGGGGTCGAAACTCGCAGAGGAGATTCGGCAATTAGCCCAAACTTTTCACAAGCTTTTATAGGAAATAGCCAGGTAAAAAGTACAAGTTTTACGTCACCAAGGTGTTCTGCCAAGGGGCTTTACATAACCAAGGGGTCGTGTCCTATATTTTGGCAATGTACTCGATCTATTGGAACATTCTGGGACAGTACCAGGAGGCCCCTATCTCAAAAATGTTCTTGGCATAGTCTTCAGTTGGGAGGGGTAGGACTAGGTTTTTTCCAGGAGACCCCTTATCTAAAAAATGTTCCCGGAGCAGTTTCCAATTGGGAGGGGGGTACCTTGGGGTAAAAAGTTCAGGAGTGCTCCGGGAACTATCTCTGGATGGGAGGGGTAAGAGAACTCTGAGCTGAAGAGTTCATGGAGAGTTCAGGTGTCCAGTCATTAACTCTTTCAAGATGAGGTTTTTTTTTTCCTTTTTTATTTTATATTTTTATTAGATATTTTCTTTATATAAATTTCAAATGCTATCCCAAAGTCCCCTATACCCTCCCCCCACCCTGCTCCCCTACCCACCCACTCCCACTTCTTGGCCCTGGTGTTTCCCCTGTACTGAGGCATATAAAGTTTGCAATAACAAAGGGCCTCTCTTCCCTGTGATGGCCAACTAGGCCATCTTCTGCTACATATGCAGCTAGAGACACGAGCTCTGGGGGTACTGATCAGTTCATATTGTTGTTCCACCTATAGTGTGTCACAGTTCTGAGAGCTGGAAGTCTATCAGGCTGGCAGCCTCGGTATCTAACTGGGCTGCTCTGCTGCTAGGACAGTTCCTCCTCACTGTGACATCTTGTAGAAAGTGACAGAAGAGCAAAGGAGCAAGAACGCTGGGTCCCCAAACTCCAGAACAGAATGAATCTACACACTGTATTCACTGGGCCTAATTCCATGCATGAGGTTTCCACCCCAGTGACTTCAATGCCACTTAATTGCCTCACATCAATTCACATTAATTAATAATTGAGTTCCAATAGGTGTATTCGTAGAATAGGCATTTAAACTGTAGCATTTTAATGTTGTCAGGGTTCCCTGAAGAAAATCAACAAATGGAAAGATGATCAGAAACAGACCGACAATGGGTAGATACATGATAGAGGGAGAATACATTGGATCATGCCTTTAGGGGCTCAGTAGACACTTTGTCTCTATGTGATTCTGTCCAAATGCTTCCATTCTTAGGGAGTCAGTGGTACAGTCACATTCAAGGCCACATATCTGAAAACCCAAGGAAGCAGAAAAGAATTCTGGTATAAGTTCTGGAGGCCAAGACTTAGAGATGTCTAAGAGAAGAGATGTTTATCCAAATTCCAGATTAGAAACATACTCCACTTCCACCCCTCTTTGTTCTGTTGTAGACCCTCAGCTAATTGGATGATGTTCACCCACACCTGTTATGGACAGATGTCCTTTATTTAGTCTGTTGATTTAAATGTCAATCTCTTCTGGAAACACCCTCACAGACATGCTCAGAAATACTGATTTCCTGCTATCTGAGCATACTTTAATTCAATCAAACTGACAACTAAAATAAACCAGTACAGTTACTTCCAAGAAACTAACTGAGCATATGAGTCAAGTTTCAAAGAGTATTCAACTGGCAATGGAACTACAAAAACTACTAGCTATTCACACCATGTTGGAGCCCCAAAGATAGGATTCAATACTCAGAAATTAACTCAACAATGAGACAAAAGAAGAAAAGGAACTGAATCTTGAAACTTTCACCATCTTAAGGTAGGAAGACCAGACATAGGATATATTCTTCTAGCTGGGTTGCTTTGTCTGGTCTGAGTAGGAGAGAAAGTGCCTAGCCTCACAGAGACTTGAATTGCCAAAGTTGGGAGGATACCCAGGGTGGCACCCACCTGCTCAGAGGAGAGGGAGAGTGGGGATGGGGGAAGGATTGTAGGACAGGGTTACAGGGAGGGGGCATCGAATGGGATCTAAAAAACTTAAATTTTTAAAAATGCCACTGGAGAGACTTGTCAGTGTAACAGAAGAAACCATGGCAGTAGCATACATCATGGGGTAAGTACAGGACACGCTCCAACAAGGCAGTAGTCAACACTGAAAAATGGTTTGAATGAGCCTGTTTATCAATTTGTGTTCATTCTTCAGAACTAATAAGATATATATGATAGGTATATAGGTAGATGATAGACATATGATAGATAGATAGATAGATAGATAGATAGATAGATAGATAGATAGATAGATAGATAATAGTTGAGAAAGAAAGGGGGAGGGGGGGACAAGATACATAAGTAAAAGATAAGATTTACTCTGGAAGTTGGCTTACAGTTTTATAGAGCATGAGAAGTCCCTTGACATGTGCACATTTACTTTTTCATAATTGTACAAAAACATCTGAAAGAATAGTTTAAGTGAGTAATGAATTGGTTTTTAAGATTTCTTCTCTGGCTCTGTTGTTTCTGGGAAGAGCACTGGGAGGCTGTTGATCTCAGTGGACAAGAAGCAGCTCAAGGCAGCTTATCTCATAAAAGTCAAAACTCAGAACAGGGAAGCAGCTAGACACCAGGTATAACCTTCAAGGTCATGACCTCTAATGACATTCTTCCTCCAGTTGGGGCCCATCTGAAGTTTCCTCCACCTCCAGATGCAGTGCTATCCTCTGGAAACCAAGTGTTCAGCACACAAGCTATTGTTGGCATTGAACTGAATGTTGGTATTCGAGTCATACCTACCAATCTGACAGCTTTAGACCAAGGAAAGCCAGTTGTGTGATTCAGCCTGAATCCAAAGATTGAGGAATGAGGCAGAAGAGAGAGAAGGGTAGTGGTGTGTTTCAACATTTAAAGACTCAAGAACCAGGAGTTTCTATGCTAAGTGTATGAGAAGGTGGGGTTTTTCAAGGTCAAGAAGAATTAGGAAATTTGTCTTTTCTCCACACTTTAATTGTGAACTCTTAATAGATTAATGCCCATCCAATATTGGGTAGGTAGGATTCTCTTTAGGACAGACCCAAATGATAGCCTCTTCCAGAAATATCCCCACAGGCAGGCCCTAAAATGATATTCTACCAGCTATAGAATCATCCTTTAGTTCATCAAGTTGACCCATAAAACTAACCTGCATTACTGACTATTGTTTCAGAGTGAGAATTAATTATCGGACCTACCTGTGAGGACTAAGGATGACTGACAATAGCACTTATGGTAAAACAATAAAAGCAACGGGCTGAGATGCAAGAGAGAAACAATATTGCCTAGAATTGTCTTGTATATACTTCAGTTTGGAAGAAACAGAAGAGAAAAAGGTAGATCAAGGAATGTACATTAGCAGAGTTACTTATTAAACCTGCATGATAGGAATGTAGGAATTCATGTATTATTCATTCTATTGTCCTAGAAGGAAGAACTAAAACATAGGAAATGGAATTAGCAATTATACACTACCTGTCCAGGTATGTTTGCCAAAAATAGGTATGCTGACAAAGAAGGGATTAGAGGTGGTGCTTACAGGAAAGGAATGAGAGCTGAGATGGAATTCTAAATAAATAAAAATAATAATCTATTAATATGCTAATAACCATGATCCACTAAAGAAGAAAAATAGATTGTGCATGAAAGAGATTGTGGAAATGGTGAGATGATAAACTGACTGAGAAGATAAAATAAAAGGAAATTGACTAATCAAGATTCACTTCTAAGCAGAGCATCATCTAGTTTTAGGAGGGACATGGAGTCTAGGGCACAATTGAAGCCAACGAGGATATGCAGTCAGAAGGCCAATGAGGATATGCAGTCAGAAGGCCAATGAGGATATGCAGTCAGAAGGCCAATGAGGATATGCAGTCAGAAGGCCAATGAGGATATGCAGTCAGAAGGCCAATGAGGATATGCAGTCATCAGAAGGCCAATGAGGATATGCAGTCAGAAGGCCAATGAGGATACACAGTCAGAAGGCCAATGAGGATATGCAGTCAGAAGGCCAATGAGGATATGCAGTCGTCAGAAGGCACTCTACTCATCTTTTCTACATTTTTGGTAAAGCAATTATAAAACAAGTGTGAAAATGGACAAGAACATTTCTAAGTTCCTACACTACAATTACTGCATGATTCACTCAGGCTTGGATAGCTCAGATTTCTAAAACAAGCAACAAGCTGATCATGGTTCTATGCAAGGAAGGGTATGTAAGATGGAGAAAGTATACAAGATCATAGATCAGCAGATTATGGTTCACCATAGGGTACATGGCATCAGATAGGGATGGAGGTGGGTAATCAATTCACTTTATGTTAGCTGCATTAAAATGTACCATTATTTTCATTAAAGCACATTCCCCAAGTGGAAAGAGGCTGAAGTCTGGAGACATTTATATTTATGTACAATATGTTGTTCCTATAAATACAAGGTATTTTTTAAACTCATAAACCTATAAGAAACAACATTTAAGCAATTCAGAGGAGGCCAAGAACATAAAATGATTCTGCACTTCACTAGTAATTAGGAAAAAATACATTAAGGTCACAAAGAAATTTCATTTCACAGTAATTTTAAAGGTTGTTTAGTATCAAGTGTTGGCAAAGGATATGTCAGGAATATTTATACATTTCTGCTTGTGGGGCTTGTTGCAACCACCACAGAAAAGGATATAAAATAGCATTGTTAGATAATGAGATGGGGGATAATGCCGAGGGAGGGGAAAAAGGGAAGGTGTAGGGAGAGATGGAGGAGTAGGGAGAAAATAGAAATAGGAAGGTGGGAGGGATGGAAATGGGGGAGGAGATAGAGGAGGTAGGACAGTTTGTGGTGAGGAAGCTTAGCTGGTGACAGCATTTGCTGCCCACTCTGATGACAGGACTTGAATCCCTGGGACCTAAATGCTGGAAGTAGACAACCAACTCCCACAAGATGTCTTCTGACCTTCACCATGGTCTATGGATGTGCATGTACACACTCGCACACACAGTCACATACACACACACACACATACATGCACACACATGGCTGTGTGCATGCACACATCCACACACGCACATGCACATACACATGTAATTTTAAGAATTAATGAAATAGAGAAGGGGCAGAAGATAAGTTAGATGGTGAGAGGCACATTACAGTATCTGCTAGTGGTAGAATGGGTTGATAAATATTGTATATTTATATTATAGAGACATGAAAGGTTACAGTTAAATCTCACTATCTATGTTAACCAAAATAAAAAATGAAGTCAAAGCTGGGCATTAAAGGCTCACGCCTTTAATCCCAGCACGGGGGAGGCAGAGGCAGGTGGATTTCTGAGTTCAAGGCCAACCTGGTCTACAGAGTGAGTTTCAGGACAGCCTGGGCTATACAGAGAAACCTGTCTCGAAAAAACAAAACAAAACAAAACAAAACAAAACAAAACAAAACAAAACAAAACAAAAACAAAAAAATGAAGTCAAAATAAATTAAGGTTTAGATTTTCAACAAATACTCTGTATTACTGAGGGATAAACAAAAATAAAACCATAAGTAAATTTTCAGTGCCAAGTAAGGCAGTGTGCCTGTAATTCCAGCTCTGCGGATACAGAGGCAGCAGCATCCCTAGGTCAGGGCCAGCTCTGCTAATTAGGAAGACCAAACAAACAAACAAACAGAAGAAGGGAACAACGGGGAGAAGAAAAGGGAAGTGGAGAAGACTCAGAAAGGGTAAAGAAGCTTGAGAATACCGGCTTCTTCTAGATAGACTTGTCTTGGATAGACTTATCTCCACAGGTAGTTTACAGAGCTGGGTAGTAACTACATACATGATTTGGTTATTAGTCCTTCTATTATTTGAATATTTTAAGTATTACTTAATGAACACAAAGCCCAACATCTTGAAACACTAAGTAGCAAGCTGAGAAGCCCTTTCTTCCCCTCACCTTTGACCCTTCCATTCTTTTTATTTCTTTCCCCTTATTCCCACGAACACTGAGTCCTGACTGCCAGTCTAAGAGTATGAAAAAAAGCATACATTTCCATGGATTTATAGTGTTACTAGTGTTATAAATCTCTGGAAAGGACCACACTGATGAACATGGATAGGCAATTTCCTTGATCTCCAACTATTAAAAGGCTAAAAATATTAGAGCAATTATTCTCCCTTGAATTCCTCTGTTTCCACAAAACCTCATTCTCTAAGCCCACTAGCACTTTATATTCCCTAAGGGAAGCAAGAACTCATACCTAAATCATTTTAGGAAGTTTGACAGACAGGCCAATTTTCCAAAAGTATAAGATTTCTACTAAACTTTCTGTTCAGTTTTTTCTGTTTGTTGTTTGCCTGTGAGAAAAACATGCCAAATGTGCCTCATATATATTGGGTACATGGAACCTAAACTTCTCCTGATCCCAGCTTCACATTATTACCTGGACACCATGAGAGTCAGGTCTCCTAGAGCCTGGTAGGCAATGAAGAACCATTGCAGCCATTAGGTTGATTTTGATTTCAAAGAGATTTTTTAAATATGGTTTGTAATCTTGTGTAATATGAAAACATATGTATAATATGTACAACATTATAGATATAGAAACCACACCCACTATAAAGTATTGAAATTACAGCTCAGCAGAGCCTTCAGTGGCTGCAGGACTTCTCCCCCAGCCCCCCATTTCCCCAGCCTTGCCCAGTCCACACTGACAGAACTAATTCCACTAAGAGCTGCCCTTGGACACATCACCTTGATCACAGCAATGACGAAGGATGTGACAAATGAACTTTGGTTACTTGTAGTTGACACTTGTCAAGGATATGATAAACATGTGGCTAAAGAGAGAAGATGAGCTTCATGACCAGTCAGGTGGTGGATCCACATGGTAACAAGCAGCAGGAAGGAAGGGAAGACAGAATAAGAGTGTGGTATAGGATGGCAGCGGTCACCAGTAACACAGTAAAAATAAGGGTGCAGAAAAACGCCATGGGCGTGAAGTGCGTGGGAAGAAATTCTTATTCTTCACTTCACAGATATCCAAGTCCTTCGTGAGATCGTCAGTCTTCTGTGCAGGTCACCTGGACCTTTGTGGTCCGTCATCGCTTAGAGGAATTCTAAGTCCTGTGGATAACAGAACCCTTCTCAAGAAAGAACACACTTCCTTAAGTGCTAATTAACCCACTCAGTCTCACCGACTTAAAAGACAGGGTTTCCAAAACATCTGAAGTAAGGCAGACTTGGAATGAGGAGGTATCTAATTCTTTTCAAATAAATGTGGCACTGACTCTAGACTGTGTGTCTGGCCAAAGGCTATAAAGGGCATCCATTTGGTTATACACTTACACTTCTCCTCTAGAATATCATTTTTTAAAATATAAGACAAAACATCAAGTGACAGACAGGAGCCTTTACATATCTTCCTGATCCCATGAGAAATGGAGTAGAAGGTATGTAAGGTAGAGAGCACAGAATAAAATGTACGATAACTTTATGTAATGAGAGTAATATAGAGTTAATGAATGTCATAAAACTATAATTCATCATTATAATGTTTATGTCTCTGGTATGGTTCCCCAAATTCTTAAAAACCCAGATGTATTAAGGTAAATAGAACTTTTGCTAACAAATCAAATCTCAGGCTAAGAGAAAAATCAGAATTTGTTCTCTCACATATATATGTGTATATGCCTAAAAACAACTTAATTTAATATAGGTATTTTTAGAATAATGGAGCATAAGAGGTCGTTCTGTTCCTTCTCATTTCTCTGGGAATGAATCGTAACACGTGAAATGGAAAGAAAACAATTATGAACTGGATCTCCTTGGAAACGTAAGGTTTGCTGGAACTGAGCACAGGAGCTGAAACTGAGCGAGGAGGTGAGAGAATGTACAGAATTGGAGAGGGCACCCAATATTGACTCATACTATCATGATGCACTTGAAGAAACTTCAATGTAATGTTGGATTCATTGGCTGTCATTGGAGGTGATTAGGTGGAATTTTACTCATAAAGAAGATAAGAAGAAAGGTTCAGTGAAAGGAGGGGCCAAGGGAAAAAAATAAGGCAGGATGAAGGAGAAAGGGGGAGGGGGACTCTCCACCTCTGTCCTTACATTCTAGTTTGAGGTAATGCCATGTGTGTAACAATCTTATGTTCAGTAGATTTCTCCTCATCACCTCATTTTCAATCTCACAGAAATGAACACAGTAAATGTGTTCCCACTTCTAAAGAGTCACTTTGGAATGCTGCTTGCAAGTTAGGTCAATGCTGTCAGCCATAGCCTGATTCTAGGTATCCTTACCTGTTCTTAAACCGTGGTACCCTAACATACAGTAATCACCATGGTGTAGCTGAAGATATTGCTAAATAAAGTACCAAGTAAATACATACTTTGTCAATGTGAAGACATTTTTAAGGGTCATGTGTAGCAATGAACAATGTCAGCATCAATGTAGAAAGAAATGTAGATATTTCATATGCTGCAACACTGTTCAGAATTGGAACAACACACACACATACACAAAACCATCCTGGACACACAGAAAAAGCGTTTGTTGAAAATGTGCTTGGGTAGAGCCTGAAAGCATCATAGATCTCTAAGGATGTTCCTGGAAGTAGGCAAGGACACACAAATGTGGGGAAGTGTAAATGTGGTTGCATAAATAAGAATTGCTCCAATAGGCTCCTGCATTTGATCCTTCGTCAGCAGGGAGTGGTACTGCTTAAAAGGATTAAGAGGTCTGGCCTTCTTGAAATAGGTGTGGCTTTGTTGGAAGAAATGTGTCACTGCTGGTAGGCTTCAGAGTTCAAATGCTCAAGGCAGGCACAGTGGCTTTTCTCCTCCTGCTGCTTGAGGATCCAGACTTAGAACTCTGACCTTCTTCTCCAGCGCCATGTCTGCCTCCCTGCCACCATGCTTCCTGCCATGCTGATAACGCACTAAACCTCTGAAACTGTGAGCCGGCCCCAATTCAATGCTTTCTGTTATGAGAGTTGATTTGATCATGGTCTCTACACAGAAATAAAATACTATTACAAAATGTAGTACCCGGAATGAGGTATTGCTGTGAGGGACTCATCAGGCTGCCTGTTGGTGGAACGTGAACTTTGGCACTTTGTACTAAGAAAGCAGCCAAATGTATTAAGTGAGGCTTAATGAGTCATTCTGTGGGAATATGGAGAAGAGAGCTAAGGGTGATGCAAGCTATGGGAACCCAACTCGAGAAGCTTCAGAAGAGAAGAATATTAGCAAGTGGCCTAAAGAGCATTCTTATGATTTGGTGAAGAAAGCATGTGGTTGTTTTCTCACCTTGTAAGAAAGAAAGAGAGAGAGAGAGAGAGAGAGAGAGAGAGAGAGAGAGGAAGGAGGGAGGGAGGGAGGGAGGGAGGGAGGAAATAAAGAGAAAGAACAAAACAAAAATTAATTAACAACCTACCGCTAAATTGAAGACTTTTGAATTTACCATATTTCAAGCCACCCTAGTACTGACTGTGCTGCTTGGTTATTAATGGCCATGCTCTTGCAAAGGATCTGTGATGAAAAGGAGTAAGCCCAGCAATGTAAAAATACAAACAGTACAGCTTGTGGAGAAAAGAACCAGCAGGAAGAATAATGAAGCTAAATCCAGTGCTCAAAGAGAAAAGCAGATTGAAGAAAAGTCTGATGCCACATGAAATAAAGGGAGTGATGACCTCAGGACAGAATTAAAGAAAAGCTTAGGGCCAGCTGTGTTGGTGCACACTGTCAATCCTAGCACCTGGGAGGCAGAGGCAGGGGGATCTCTGAGCTTGAGGCCAGCCTCTTCTACATAGCAAGTTTCAGGATGGCCAAGCTTAGGCAGTGAAGGAAACCATCAAAAACAGAAAGCCCATGCAGGTGTTGTTAAATGAAGGGCGCATGTTCCACCCCAGCAAGCAAACAGCAGAACATGGCAGCTTCAGCTATACCATTCTGGCCTTAATATCAAGGATACAAGAAAGATGTCATAGAATGTCCTTCTGTGACTAAAGAAAGCCATTGAGGCCAGATGTGTGTCAGGGGTGTCTGTTGAGTTTTGGACTTTTGTTGTGTATTGTAATGCTAAGTGTGCCCCCAAGACCTGGTTGCCCTAGAGAGGAGAGAGTCTGCATGTAGACCCAAGTGACCTTGCCCCCCAAGTTATTTCTGATCGGTAAATAATGATGCTGGCAGCCAATAGCTGGGCAGAAGAGACATAGGCAGGGTTAGAATTCCTGGGCTTGGGGTCATGCTGATAATGGACTAAACCTCTGAAACTATAAGCCAGCCCTATTTAAATGTTTTTCCTGAAGTGTTGCATGGTTGTGGTCTCTTCACAGCAATAGAATGCTGTCTAATTCAGTGTGAATAGGTTGTTCATGGAGAGATGCTTAGGACATGATGTGCTCTCATGGTACACTCTGACTTCCCAGATCAATCCATTCACAGTTACATGGGTGGAGAAAGTATGAAATGAACTTATAAGTCAAAAGTCATGTAGAGTCAAGAGCCCTTCAGTGGATGCCAACTTCTATGCCTCTTGTATGTGAAATTGGAACTGTCTCCCACAATCTTTGCAATGAACACTTGGTTCCCAGACTGGGGTGCTATTTTAGGAGATGGTAGATTCTTTAAGAGGTGAAGATCTACCTGAAAGTAAGTCACTGGTGGAGAACTTTTGAAGGTTTTGGAGAACAGGTCTCTGTCCCCTTCTACTTTGCTTCTAGACCCCCATTGGGCAAGTAGCCTCTGACATGTATGTGTCCCTGATGCTTGTGGGCTGGCATCACTCTAGGCTAGAAGAAATCGATCCAAGAGTTATGACCCTCTGAAACTGAGCTAAAGCCAACCCATCCTCACTTGATATTTAGTCTATGTATGTAATCACAATGACACAGACTGATTAAGTACATTACTATTCCCTCTTTTGATATACAAATCTAATACAGCTAATTTCCCCCCATGGCCTTATGAAATGATCATGTTTTGTTGGTGTGGATTTAGGTTGAGCTTCAGATGAGATCACTGACTTACATGTAAGTCCTTGAGTATAAAATGGTTAATATAGAGTACACCTTTCAGGGGTAGAATCATCCACCCATGTGGGGAGGCTCCAGAGACAGCTGTAGAACTGCACTCCACATCAGTCAGATTCTTGACAGGGGACAGAGGAGCAGGATGGTAAGTTGATTTCCCTCACTATTTACATTT
Organism: Mus caroli; assembly: GCF_978045245.1. Classification (NCBI taxonomy): domain Eukaryota; kingdom Metazoa; phylum Chordata; class Mammalia; order Rodentia; family Muridae; genus Mus; species Mus caroli. The sequence goes on along the minus strand of NW_028227258.1, from coordinate 8,390,694 downwards.
TTTCTTTATATTCAGTTTCTCCCTCTAAGCTTCCATGTCGATAATTTCTGTTGTTAAATCAGTTACATTTTTTAATTCAAGATTGGATTGATTCACTTAGCAAATATTTGTTTTGTGTTTTGGAAAGGCCAAGCATTGGCCCAGGGGCTAAGCATCCCCCTGAGGGAATGCAAGTGGTGATGAAAATTATACATTGTAATTATAATAATAAATATCACATTAGAATAAATAACTGATAATAAGTGGGAACAAAAGAGATGGACAGGAAGAAGAGTACATGAGAAAGAAATTAATTTTTAAGCAAGAGTTTTATGTTAGACTTCAGAAGGGAACAGAATTTAAATGGTGCACATTAGAGAGACGGCCAGCTATGCTGTGAGTTACTGAGGGCAGTGGGACCCTCAGATGGCTCAGAGTCATTACTGGACAATAACCACAAGGCAACACATTCTTAGTCACAAGGAATTGAGTTCTGGCAAAAGCTAGTGAGCTTCAAACAAGACCTAGAGCTCCAAAAGATAATTAAGTAGCCCAAAGTTGACTTGAGTATCATCTGAGCCTGAACTGAGGATCAGGCTCACCTGTGCCTGGGCTCCTGGACCATGGAAATTGGATATCACAAGCTAATGTGCCTGTGTTCATGGTGGTTTGTAGCAATCTGCTATCCAGTAACAAGACCCATGCAGTATTTACTTCTTTGTTCATAAAAACTGAATTAATGTTAAAAGAAGTAGCAAATGAGATGACAGAGAGGCCTCCCTTACACAGACCTTTGTACTTCAAAGAGAAAGAACTGAGTATTGGGATTCAGACCCTGGGACAAACAGCCCAGTTACATATTTTACATACCAAAGTGGACCTGGCCTCCAGGTTCTCCCAGCATCCCTTAGTCCCTAGTCATTACAGAGCATTCCCCACCCTCTACCCTGAACTTTCCAGCTTAGGGGATAGACTGTCCCTCCCCCAGAAACTTTTCTCTATATAATACAGACATTTTTGTCTCCTCACTCCCTATTCTTCTTTCTCTGTGCTTTCTCTTGCTCTCCCCCCCCCCCCCCCGCCCCCAGCCCTCTGTCTTTCTCCCCTTGGCAACTTCCTTGGGACCATCGAACTGGTGGCTTCCCAATAAACCTGCCTTAATACACTGTGATCTGGCTTGAGTTGACTTATTTCACTCATAGAGAATAACTGAAGACTCCAGTGTAGTGTGAGTGGTTGCCCTGAACCCATTCATTTGTTCACCATGTCCACTCACACTTTCTTTCTTTCTCATCCAAATGTGCACGTATTGAAATGTCCACAGTCTTAGTCAGACCATACTAAATATATCAGTGCCAACTGGCTACTTCCTCTGAAGCTTTTAAATTTCACTGTCCAAAACTAAATCTCAATAAAAATCAAGGAAAACTTACGGCCAGATTATATGAAAGCAAACCTTGCCCCGCTTACTATAGTGGTGTCCCAACATTAACTGATAGCCTCAGAAGTGTGCTTTAAATAGAATAAAACCAAAAGAACCACCAATCTTAAATGCATGCATAGGATGTGAAAAATAAGAGCAGCAAGAATAAAATGAAGCAAAGAACCCACCTGTCAAGACAATTAACAGCACCCATGCATGCTACATGAGAGGTAACATGGTGAAGGAATTAGCATCAGCAACACAAGGCAAGCACACATTGAGATCTTAAATATATTAAAATAAGGACAGGACCGTGCACAAAGAACTACATACAACTGAGGAAAGCTTGTAGCAGAGGAGGTGGTCTTCCAGCGAAGAGCACACCAAACACTCAATCCTGAAGACATGCATACAGTATACAGACTGAACAGATTATATTTATGAATATACGTGTATATACAAAGACATACATACAATAACAACTAGTGAAAGAGGACATAAGTTTGAAGGAGAGTTGGGAATGGGTATATGAAAAGACTTAGAGGAAAGAAAGGGAGGAGAGAGATGTTGCAATTAAACTATAATCTCAAAAATAAAAACATAATTAAAAATTAGAAAGAATGTGAAGAGTTTTGTGATCAGCACAGATGTGTTGGCCAGTACATTGATCCAGATATTTAAGATAAAGAGGATTATAGTCACATGGACAAGTGTTCATGAGATAAATAAATGCTTTCTGACTAGTATATGACATCATATACTCAACTTGATTCCATTCTTTCAAAAACTACAACAAAAACCAAACCCTCATCTAATTTTTATAATGATCATAAGTATTTATTTAAAAAGTCTATAGCACTAGGAAGTTGAAATCAGACCTATAAATAAGGATGAAACACAATAGCAATTTAGGTTTGCTTGATGTCTTTAAGGATGGAAAACTGGAAATGTGTTCAGGATAATATAATCAGAAATATTCAATATGGTTCATCTTGAAAATAGAACAAAAATGGAAACTATATATAAATTATTTTCGATAGATACATAAAATCTAGTTCTTATTATTAGTGAATGTGTTTATATATGCATGCATATGTGTGTTGTGTAGCATTTTTTCTATGTCCAAGTCTGTATAAAGCCGATTCTCAGTACCTGTGCAGGAATAAGATTGAGGTCCTGAAACAGACACTGACTTAGGACACCTATCAGAGTAACACGGTAGAGATGAGGACCTTCCTACAAGGCAGAGCAGTTTGCTTCTGCATCTTTGGTCACAGCCTTTTTCACAGCTTCTGCAGAATCACATGAAAATCCTAATGGTACAACACAATCAGTGCCTTCTGTAAAACTCACACCCCATGTGTGTTGTGAGCCCATGTGGGAAATTCCAAGCATGACTAAAACCTCGAGATTAAGGTACCACAGCAAAACATCTTCATGACACTGGAGTATGCAAACATCTTTAAGGGATATAAAAAATCACTAACTATGAAATAAAAGATTGATGTATTGGACTTTGTTAAAATTAATGCCATCTGTTCATCAAGAAAGTAAGTGACGATGTTTTTGAGTGAAATATGTATATATTAACATATATAGAGTTGTAACATTTATATATAAATGTGATGTGAGAAAACTGGAACCTTTTTACCCTATTGGTGTGAACAAAAATTGATACAAACATTGTGAACAGTCGATGAAAGTTCTTCAAAAGATAAAAATTAGTCTTACCATGTGATCCAAAATTTCTACTTCTGGGAATTGGTCGAAAACTTGAAATCTGAAATCGGGGTCTCAGATAAATCTCTGAATTCCTATGTTTACAGAAGAAATATTTATCATAGATAATATATGGAAACAATCCAAGTGATTATTGACAGATGTATGGATTTAAAAATATAATCTGTGTATATGAGGGAATATTATTTAACCGTAAAAAGGAAGTCAGTCCTTCTATATGCAGCATTGGTAAGTGTGGAGTTATCCTATTAAATAAGATAATCATTGAAGTATAAATGCTGAGTGACTCATTTTACGAGGAATCTAAAATAGTCAAATGCATAAAAGCAAAGTATCAAGTCAGGTCTAGGGCAAAGAGTGTGAGGGACTGATCAATAATTATATATTGTCGACAGTCTCCACTGATAGAAGCTTCCATAGAGAGAAGGGAGAGAAAAGGAAAACTTCTGAGTCACTCAGGAAAGTCAGTGGGCTGTGCAGCAAGGCTCTACCTGGCTGTACCAGGAAGAAAAGTGCATTATGTCATTAAAGGGGTAATGATTACCACCATCTCCTTAGCACAGGTCCAGTCTTATCAGATATCCCTCCCATAGTGTGGGCTCCTGGTCAGCCAGTGATAGACCCAGCCGGATTACTCTTAAAGAAGGTAGGTATGTCATACACTGACAAAGGGCAAGAAATACTTTATTCCTCTGACCAGGAGGTCTAGGCAGGGGCAGCTGCATTATTTTCCTTGCCAGTGTTAACAGGGAAAAAGGAAGGTATGGTCCAAAAGCACACCATGAGGAGGAGGTCCATTGTCAATGGCCTCCAAAATTACTAACCCCTGTCTAGCCATTTAACATTGACCCCTCAAGAGCAGAAACCATAAAATAATTAAGAATATGGGCAGGAACTGGGACATAGATAAAATTCATATCCATCATGAAAATTCAACAATTCAGTTGCAAAGCTGTTTACCAGGAGGGATTGGTGACAGACTGGAGTTTAAGTCTTCCTAAGGCATGCCTTCCTAGCAGGATGCTGCCCCCTTAGAGGAGAGAGAACATGAAACCAGGCATCACTTTTGGCATTCTTTGCCTCGGGCCAGGACAGAAAGCAGGGCATTTCAGCTTCTGACCAAGAAAATAAGGGACTGTTAGCTTTCAGTGTCACCAAAACTGCCTAACTAGCTCCTATCACCTTATCTGTGTTGCAATATAAACTCTAATAGGTTTGGTTAACCTCCCACTAAGCCACAGAGCCTCTCTCTTGGGGTGACTTCATTCCTTGCCTAAAATTTCCTTGGCAGATTTTCAGGTTCTCTGGCAATGTGGTCCCTGGATAGGAATCACAAAGTTTTTTAGTAACAACACCAAGGCTGGCCAAACCAGCACCAAATGCAACTGAGCCCCTTTGGAAACCTAGTCCTTTAGTGAGTAGGTGGGTAACCTGAGAGAAGCACTTCTCTACACAGCCCTGTGGACCCATAGTATCCTGGTGACAGTTATCATAATTATCTCTTTTTCATCTCCAACATGCTGAGGCCTCCAATGTAGCTTGGATTCCACCTTCTAAGTGGCTCCCTAAAGGAAATCTAGCCCTGCTTTTAAAAAAATTTAATGCCTTTTAAAAATCTAGATGAAAGCCAGGCAGTGGTGGCATACACCATTAATCCCAGAACTGGGGAGGAGGAAACAGGCAGATCTTTGTGAGTTTGAGGTTAGTGTGGTCTGCAGAGCAAGTTTCAGGATAGTCAGGGCCACACAGTGAAACCTGTCTCAAAACAAAGAAAGAGAGAAAGAAAGAAAGAGAGAGAGAGAGAGAGAAAGAAGGAAAGAAAGAAAGAAAGAAAGAAAGAAAGAAAGAAAGAAAGAAAGAAAGAAAGAAAGAGAAAGAGAGAGAGAAAAAAGGAAAGGAAAGAAAGAAAGAAAGAAAGAAAGAAAGAAAGAAAGAAAGAAAGAAAGAAAGAAAAGCCTCTATGCACATTTAATCTTCTATTCTTCATACCTGCTAGACAACACCACATGGATAACATTGCTAGACTAGTACACATTTCCCGTTGTGGGAACTAGGACTTTAATTTGTTATCTTCGTATATATTTTCATATATGAATTTGACACTTTAAAATATTAAAACACACAGATGACTCAAGGTGAAATAAATTCAGTTCATGAGATTATTTTTTATATACTACACCTTCAAGTGGACAATAAAGCAAGTCACATAAATACTGCAAAATTCTCATCTCAAGCTGAATATTAGAAAAAGATATCTTTGACTGAGATACACTAATTAGAAAAGAGCACAATTTTGACAGGCAATTTTCTTGAAATTTAATCTCAAATTTTTACTTTTAGAATATAGTTCTTCCATAGATGAGTGCAAGTGATTTACTTTGTTCAGTTAGCCATTATAAAACACAATAGTGTGATTTTAAAGCACTTTGCTGCTGTTGTTTGAAATGATTGTCTGACCTTTGCTGGTGTGCTGTGCTAGGCACCAGGACTTAAATGGTTAGATTCATGTATTAAAAATGCATTGTTTTAATTTTTGTATATGGACATCAGAGCCTCAGAATTAATAAATATTTAGTTATATTTCAGGGCTACTATATGAAAAACACTAATTGATAGTTTCTGGCTCTAAAAGGATATACCATAACCATGTATTGATAACTGGGCTTACATTCATCTGGAACCAGATGGCCTTGAGAAGACACTGAGCACCAACCATCTCTATGGAACGATGTCCACCCATGATTTACACATAAGCATGCATCCCACAGGAAGGAAGGAATTTAAGAGTGATAACTCTGTGTTTTTCTCAGCTCTCGATTTACCCACAGAGGGGAATTATTTAGTGTCTTGCTTTCTCACTCTTTGACTCCACTTGCCTGATGACAGATTCCATTCCCCTTCACACATCTTTGTCCTTATGGAAAGACACATATTTCTCTTAGAGCATAATTTTTCTGCAAGGTCTGTCTGCAACTATCTATCTGGTCTACCTGGGGCTGGTGGGGGAAAAAAACAGGCTGTAGACTGAGTCTTAGCAAAGAATTCTGTGGCTTGTGTCAGAGGCCACAATGGGACAAGCTAAGAACTAGCAGGTGATCTTCCTGAGATGGCCTGCTTCAGATTATTATATAATCTGTGACAGGTTTGCCCTTATTTAGCAAGGCTGTAATGGAATTCATTTTAGGAAATATTCCTGCTATTAATATGCTTTTCCTGTTATTATTAAACATATATAACAATCACTAGGTAATAGCACACCCCTTTGGAGCAGATCTCTGCAGATCCATGAAGATGTACTGACTTGTAGTGATGCTATATAGACAAATAGATCTCAAGTCTTAATGATGATCCTATAAGAATTCCTAAAATTATATCAGTGATTATTAAGCTCTTTTATAGTGGGATTGTTATTAGGTCCTTTTGTGATAGTCAAAACTGCAAATGAGAACTCTGCCAGTCTCCGGAAGTATCACCAGTTAATTGCTCTTAGTAGTGAGACTTTCTCCTACTCAGAGCACATTCCAAGAGGTTGTAAAACAATTAACCAAAGGTCATTAAAAGACAACTAACGATTTATTATAGGTTCTAGGACAGAAGACAAAATATTGACTAGGTTTATTTATACAAAACTTCACTAATAACTTAGTTATTGTTTTAAGCCTTCAGTGAACCTGTGGAGCTGAGACAGGTGATGTATGTTTAGCCAGGTAATCACTCCTAATGGATATGCATGTAAACATTCGCCATTGTAAACTTCTCTTTCAATTTATGATTTGATTTTTTTGTGTGAACTTGTGATGAACTTTGTAACATGTGATCATGTATTCTGAAAGATGGGTAAGTATGGAGGACAAAGAGATGAGAAGCAGAGAGAGAAGAATTTTTCCCTTACTAGAATTTTTTTCCCTTTCCCACTTAAGATCTTTCCACTTTTCCCCTTAGATAGCTTTCATAGAAAACATTTGGCAGGATCAACATTGTAAAAATGGCTATCTTGCCAAAAGCAATCTACAGATTCAATGCAATCCCCATCAAAATTCCAAATCAATTCTTCAACGAATTAGAAAGTGCAATCTGCAAATTCATCTGGAATAACAAAAAACCTAGGATAGCAAAAACTCTTCTCAAGGATAAAAGAACCTCTGGTGGAATCACCATGCCGGACCTAAAGCTCTACTACAGAGCAATTGTGATAAAAACTGCATGGTACTGGTATAGTGACAGACAAATAGACCAATGGAATAGAATTGAAGACCCAGAAATGAACCCACACACCTATGGTCACTTGATCTTCGACAAGGGAGCTAAAAACATCCAGTGGAAGAAAGACAGCATTTTCAACAAATGGTGCTGGCACAACTGGTTGTTAACATGTAGAAGAATGCGAATCGATCCATTCCTATCTCCTTGTACTAAGGTCAAGTCTAAGTGGATCAAGGAACTTCACATAAAACCAGAGACACTGAAACTTATAGAGGAGAAAGTGGGGAAAAGCCTTGAAGATATGGGCACAGGGGAAAAATTCCTGAATAGAACAGTAATGGCTTGTGCTGTAAGATCGAGAATTGACAAGTGGGACCTCATGAAACTACAAAGCTTCTGCAAGGCTAAAGACACCATCAATAAGACAAAAAAACCACCAACAGATTGGGAAAGGATCTTCACCTATCCTAAATCAGATAAGGGACTAATATCCAATATATATAAAGAACTCAAGAAGGTGGACTCCAGAAAGTCAAATAACCCCATTAAAAAATGGGGCTCAGAACTGAACAAAGAATTCTCACCTGAGGAATACCGAATGGCAGAGAAGCACCTGAAAAAATGTTCAACATCCTTAATCATCAGGGAAATGCAAATCAAAACAACCCTGAGATTCCACCTCACACCAGTCAGAATGGCTAAGATCAAAAATTCAGGTGACAGCAGTTGCTGGCGAGGATGTGGAGAAAGAGAAACACTCCTCCATTGTTGGTGGGATTGCAAGCTTGTACAACCACTCTGGAAATCAGTCTGGCGGTTCCTCAGAAAATTGGACATAGTACTACCGGAGGATCCAGCAATACCTCTCCTGGGCATATATCCAGAAGATGTCCCAACCGGTAAAAAGGACACATGTTCCACTATGTTCATAGCAGCCCTATTTATAATAGCCAGAAGCTGGAAAGAACCCAGATGTCCCTCAACAGAGGAATGGATACAGAAATTATGGTACATTTACACAATGGAGTACTACTCAGCTATTAAAAAGAATGAATTTATGAAATTCCTAGCCAAATGGATGGACCTGGAGGGCATCATCTTGAGTGAAGTAACACAATCACAAAAGAACTCACACAATATGTATTCACTGATAAGTGGATATTAGCCCAAAACTTAGGATACCCAAGATTTAAGATACAATTTGCTAAACGCATGAAACTCAAGAAGAATGAAGACCAAAGTGTGGACACTGTGCACCTTCTTAGAATTGGGAACAAAACACCCAGGGAAGGAGTTACAGAGACAAAGTTCATAGCGGTGATGAAAGGATGGACCATTTAGAGACTGCTGTATCCAGGGATCCATCCCATAATCAACTTCTAAACGCTGACACCATTGCATACACTAGCAAGATTTTGCTGAAAGGACCCAAATATAACTGTCTCTTGTGAGACGATGCTGGGGCCTAGCAAACACAGGAGTGGATGTTCACAGTCAGCTATTGGATGTATCACAGGGCCCCCAATGGAGAAGCTAGAGAAAGTACCCAAGGAGCTAAAGGGATCTGCAACCCTATTGTTGGAACAACATGATGTACTAACCAGAACCCCGGAGCTCTTGTCTCTAGCTGCATATGTATCGAAAGATGGCCTAGTCAGCCATCAATGGAAAGAGAGGCCCATTGGACTCGCAAACTTTATATGCCCCAATATAGGGGAATGCCAGGGCCAAAAGAATGGGAATGGGTGGGTAGGGAAGTGGGGGGCGCTATGGGGGACTTTTGGGATAGCATTGGAAACGTAATTGAGGAAAATATGTAATAAAAATATTAAAAAAATAAATAAATAAAAAAAAGTTTAAAAAAAAAAAGTTAAAAAAAAAAAAGAAAACATTTTACAACTAACTTAGTAATAAATGCTATAATCACTTTTCTAAGTGTCCCTTTTTCTTCCTGAGACTTCAAACTAGTATGCTGAAAGTTAGAGCCAAGCAGTTCCTGCTGAGATAGTACAAAGGCTATTTACTTCATCCTTTGCTGTTTGAGGAAGATGGGCTAACTGCCAGAAACTGCAGTTTCTGGCCTCAGAGGATCACAGAAGGCAGGTCAGCTATAGTAGCAAGGTAACTTAGACTCAGATAAGTAAACTTTTTATTATTATACAGCAACCCTAAATATCTAGTAAGATAAATTCTTACCCTCCACCAATGTTCTTCCCCTCCGCTGCCTCAAGAAGAACCAACAAGAAAGAAGACCCCTGCTGGGGCTGCCTTCCCCCCCCCCCAACAGGTTTGCTCTAAAAAATTCATCCTTGTTTCTCTTCACCAACATAGCAGGAACAAGGGCAAGTCAGAGTTTACAAGATCCTAAGGATGACATTCTTCTTTTTATACGCTTACTGAAGTATAAAATACTTTGTGAACTACTACTCTGTGCGAGATCTTTTCTCCAAGCCCCCGTCTCTTCACCACATCTCATTAAGCTGATGTAGCATCCACTTTCTCCCTGCGCCTGTGATGTCTTTTTATTTTACCTTTTTTATTCATTTCAAGCCTTAGAGTTTATCTTCTATTCATTACTCTTTGAAAATTATGCAACTAAGTCATCAAATTCACTTTCTTGTGTGTATGTGTGCATGAGTGTGTGTGTCTGTGTGTGTGTGTGTGTGTGTATGTGTGTGTGTGTGTGGTCTGTCTGTTTGTCTCTCTGTGTCTTTGTGTGTTGAGTGTGAGTACCATGCACATGTGATGCAGAGTATGTGTAGATGTCTGGTGTTTTCTCCACCTTTCCGCCTGTTTGTGACAGGGTCTTTGATCTCAGCATACACCTAGCTACATGGCCTAGAAGCTGCCAAGAATTCTCTTCATCTTCTCTCTTGCTAGAGGATTCTTGGGATTACACAGAGGCATGCCACCAAACTGGTCTTTTATATGGGTTCTGGGCATTGGAACTCAGGCTCCCATGTTTGGCCAGCAAATACATTACTCAGCCATCTCCTCAGTCTCATATTCTAATATTTAGCCTCCTCTTTTGCACTGGAGCATCTGACGTTATTGTTTACTCCCATGTTTTGGAAGTGCTATTTCCTGTAGCATATGAAGTGCATGGTTACTATCCATTCCTTCTTTTGGGCTTCCTCCTCTGAGCACTTTCCATTCTTTTCCCTTTTTATTTTAATTTATAAGTGTGGGCTTCCCTTCTCATCTTCCCTACTATTTTTCCTTCTTAAAGAAACTCAGTTTACCATGGATGACATAGGATAATGCCCCTGGATTTCTGACCTCTTTTCTATGCAATTTACCAAAATGCCTAGATGCCTCCAAAGAGGTCATCACACACTACAGAGTCTTTTCTTAGAAACATATTCCTGTACTGGAGCTACCAGTCATCCTTAGCACCACATTTTCATGAAGTATGATTCTCAGTTTTTTCTGGAATATAGAGTTTTATCATGACATTCCCATATATGTGTATTTTATTATATTCACCTTTCTTCAGTAACCTTTGTAAATCTTGTCCTGCCCAATGAATTCCCCTTTGACATCTTTACTCAGTCCCCATTTATTTGCACACATTATTTTCCCTCTAAACTCTACAGTCTGAAAGAACAGAAGTGACCTTTACCTTTCCGAGCCTGGCTTCTCTTGCTTACCATGATCTATCCATTTTCCTGCAAGGACAGGAACTCATTTTCCCTTGAATGTAGAAAGCCCTACTGTATGCATATACTACATTGTTTTCAACCATTCGTTGATGACGGGCCTTCTGGTTGACCTATGACTTGGCAACTGGTTTGTGTGAAGATAGATATGCTGATCTCTAGTGTTTGCTGACTTAGATGCTTCTTATATACAGGTGGTATAGATAGATGATAGCGTAGTTCTGTTTTTAACACTTGAGGAGTCACTGCACTGATTTCTTCAGAGGCCGAGTTGATTTATAATCTCACTGCCCTCTATATCCTTTCCAGGTTTTCTCAAGGACTACATGCGAAGTCCCTTCCCTGCATCCTTGCCAAGGAGAGTTTCTGCTTTGTTTTCTTGATACACATTCTGACTGGGGGAAGATGTGGGTATGGAAGTAGGGGGGAGGGTATGGAGGACTTTTGGGTTAGCATTGGAAATGTAATTGAGGAAAAGATGTAATAAAAAATATAAAAAAAATTTTTATTTCTTTTATGGATAAAAATACTGAACTTTTTCATATATTTTGGGGCACCTTTTACTTCCTTCTTTGAAAAAGTTCTTCTTGGGTCATTTTACTATCGACTTAATTCATTATTTCCTCTTTATTATGTTTAATTTTGAGTCTGTGTATATTTTGACCATCAGTCCGATGCTGAATGAATACCAAGCAAATAGCTTTTCCCATTCACCTTATGGCCTCTTCACTCTGTTCAACTTCATAGAATCCCACTTGAAAATTCTTAATATGCTTTCCAGAACTAGTGAAATGTATTATTATATTGGTAATTTATCATGTGCTGTTTGAGCTCACAAAGAAGCTGGCTCTGAAGTGGAGATACGTTCCACACCCACTTCAGACTCAAGCTTTCACTCAAAGTTTCCTCCAGGGGCAGCGGATGTGCAGATTCCCTATGTAATAGGGAAGGAAAATAATAGTGACAGTCCAACACTGAAAATGTCACCTTCGAGAAAGTAAAACTTTCAGTTGAAATTACGAATATTTATACTGCTTATAAAAGCTGCTATCAGAAAGAAAAGCTGGGAGTTCAGCCTAGGAAGTCATGGAGAAAACATTCAATCAGGAGCTACAATTGACTGCCTCAACTTTTCCAGCTGTCAGGAGCCAAAAAGTCGAAGCCAATAACTAGCAGGTGATCTTCCTGAGATGGGTCCACCTTGCATTAAATTTTATGACAAATTTGCTCTGGTAGACAAGGCCCAGGAGAAATCCATTTTAGGAAAGATTCCTGTTATTATATATAACAATCACTAGATATTAGCCCATCCTTTTGAGCAGATCTCAGCAGAACAAAAATGTACTATCTTGTAGTGCTGCTATGTAGGCAAATAGATAATTTCTTAATCCTTAATGATGATCCTATAAGAATTCCTAATAATTATTAAGCTCTTTTATAATACACTGCTACTAAATCCTATCTGATAGCCAAAACTGCAATGAGAACTCTGTCCATCTTTAGTGTCACGAGTTAACTGCTTCTGAGATAGTAAACAGGTATCTACAACTCAGAGCACATTCCAATCGGTGGCAAAACCATTATCTAAAGGTCATAAAAAGGGATCTAATGATGTACTATAGGTGCGAGGACAGAAGATAAAATATTGACTGAGTTTATCTATATAAAACTTCACTAATGCCTTGGTCATGAAAGTTATGCTGTCTAACTCTCCATGAACCTGCAGAGCTGGTGAGAGGTGATGTATATGTTTAGCCAGATTCCTAATGGATATGCAAATAAACATTCTCTGGTGTAAACTTCTTGTTTGATTTACGATTTGAATGTATGTGTAAACGTGATGAACTTTTTACCATGTGACCATGTATTCTAAAAGATGTATAAGTGCTAAGGACAAACAGAGGAGAGAACTCCTTATTTTTTTTTCCTTAGCTCAGATCACCTTAACTGCTTATTCTCCCTTTTTTCTTACTATCCTTATCCCCATTTTCTTTTTTTTTTTCCAGCATTTTTTTTATTAGGTATTTTCCTCATTTACATTTCCAATGCTATCCAAAAAGTCCCCAATACACTACCCCCCCACTCCCCTACCCACCCACTCCCACTTTTTGGCCCTGGCACTCCCCTGTACTGGGGCATATAAAGTTTGCCTGTCCAATGGGCCTCTCTTTCCAGTGATGGCGGACTAGGCCATCTTTTGATACATATGCAGCTAGAGTCAAGAGCTCTGGGGTACTGGTTAGTTCATAATGTTGTTCCACCTATAGGGTTGCAGATCCCTTTAGCTCCTTGGGTACTTTCTCTAGCTCCTCCATTGGGGGCCCTGTGATCCATCCAATAGCTGACTGTGAACATCCACTCCTGTGTTTGCTAGGCCCCGGCATTGTCTCACAAGAGACAGATATATCTGGGTCCTTTCAGCAAAATCTTGATAGTGTATGCAATGGTGTCAGCATTTGGAAGCTGATTATGGGATGGATCCCTGGATATGGCAGTCTTTAGATGGTCCATCCTTTCATATCCCCATTTTCTTAGACGCCCTTTTCCCCTTTTTCTTTTAGAGGCTTCATAGGAAACGTTTTAGAACTTAGAAATAAAGGCTTAGACCACTTTTCTTTTCTTTTTTTAAAATTTTTAATATTTTTTATTATGTATTTTCCTCAATTACATTTCCAATGCTATCCCAAAAGTCCCCCATACCCTCCCCCCCCACACACTTCCCTACCCACCCATTCCCATTTTTTTTGGCCCTGGCATTCCCCTGTACTGGGGCATATAAAGTTTGCCTGTCCAATGGACCTCTCTTTCCAGTGATGGCTGACTAGGCCATCTTTTGATACATATGCAGCTAGAGTCAAGAGCTCTGGGGTACTGGTTAGTTCATAATGTTGTTCCACCTATAGGGTTGCAGATCCCTTTAGCTCCTTGGATACTTTCTCTAGCTCCTCCATTGGGAGCCCTGTGATCCATCCAATAGCTGACTGTGAGTATCCACTTCTGTGTTTGCTAGGCCCGGCCTAGTCTCACAAGAGACAGCTATATCTGGGTCCTTTCAGCAAAATCTTGCTAGTGTATGCAATGGTGTCAGCGTTTGGAAGCTGATTATGGGGTGGATTCCTGGATATGGCAGTCTCTAGATGGTCCATCCTTTTGTCACAGCTCCAAACTTTGTCTCTGTAACTCCTTCCATGGGTGTTTTGTTCCCAATTCTAAGAAGGGGCACAGTGTCCACACTTTGGTCTTCGTTCTTCTTGAGTTTCATGTGTTTTTCAAATTGTATCTTGTATCTTGGGTATTCTAATTTTCTGGGATAATATCCACTTATCAGTGAGTACATATCATGTGAGTTCTTTTGTGATTGGGTTACCTCACTCAGAATGATGCCCTCCAGGTCCATTGAAATCAGTCTGGCGGTTCCTCAGAAAATTGGACATAGTACTACCGGAGGATCCAGCAATACCTCTCCTGGGCATATATCCAGAAGATGTTCCAACTGGTAAGAAGGACACATGTTCCACTATGTTCATAGCAGCCTTATTTATAATAGCCAGAAGCTGGAAAGAACCCAGATGTCTCTCAACAGAGGAATGGATACAGAAAATGTGTTACATTTACACAATGGAGTACTACTCAGATATTAAAAAGAATGAATTTATGAAATTCCTAGCCAGCAGCTTTTAACTCTCAGAAAGAGCAAGAACATTTTTAGGACTTTTTGGAAGCTATCAGCCAGCACTTAGTATAGTTAGAGACCTAGAATGTCTGAAGACCATCAGTCTTTAAAGCTACACCTGAGTCTGTCTCTATGTTTAGTTTCAACCCACTCCAGGCTAGGAGACTCAGGGCACCCAGCCAGCTTCTCCTGGATATAAGCACTTGTCTGTTGATGCTCTCTGTGTCTGTTTCTATTTCTTCTGTTTCTTGACAGCCTCACCTGAGATAGAGAGTGACCAGGACAGTCTGTTCAGGATTCCAGTTGTCTCTCTTAAAGAGCCTTCTTCAATGGGCTTCTGTTCTATGATTTTCTGGTGTCTGCCTCTCCCCATCTCTATCTCTCTCTTGGCGTGTTTGTGTTTGTTACTTAATAAACTCAGTTATTCAACACTAAAAATATGGCTATTAGTCTACATCATTCTCCAGACCATACACAGCAGCTACTCCTGCCCAATTTCATGTTGATTTTTACCATAGGTGAAAAACAGGGAGGGACCTTCGTCCTTCTACCGTGGGCTTCCCGCTTTTCTAACCCTGCTCATTCAGAAGCTGTCTATCTTCTAATGTGTGGTACTTGCACCAAGAATCAGATGGCTGCAGCCTTGTGGCTCATGTCTGGATCTTCTTGTCTAGTCTTTGTTTGTTTGTTCTTACACCAGTACAATGCTGGTTTGTCACTATGAATTCACAATATAATTTAAAGTCAAGCATACCTGGGATACCAATAGCATTGCTATTTTTCCTCAGAGCTGTCTGAACCATTTGGAATCTCCATAAGAATTTAAATATTTTTTTCTTTCTAGTAAGAATGTTGCCGGGCAGTGGTGGTGCATGCCTTTAATCCCAGCACTTGGGAGGCAGAGGCAGGCATATTTCTGAGTTCGAGGCCAGCCTGGTCTACATAGTGAGTTCCAGGACAGCCAGAGATATACAGAGAAATCCTGTCTCGGAAAAAAAAAAAAAAGAATGTTATTGAAATTTTGATAGAAACTGCATTTTTTAGTGATCATTTAACCATGATAATTCTGTTAATCTATAAACATGGAGATCTTTCCATTTTCTCATGTTTTCTTAATTTTCTTCTTTTAGTATTTTATAGTTCATTGGAAGTATTTTGCATCTTTGATTATATTTATGCCTGGACATTTTATTCTTTATTTGTTTTTAATTTAATCCTTGCTATACCTAATAGGTGCACACAAGTTAGAATTACTATGTCTTCCTGGAGAACTAAGTCTGCCATGATGTCATGGCCCACTTTGGGTCCAAAACCTTTTCTTAAAGTCTGTTTTCCCTCCCAGGATCACAAATACACTATTTTTAGCATAACTCCTTTTGTGACATACCATAAAGGACACATTTTGTTCCCTTCACATTTTTTGGATTTAGCTTATAAAACCCAAAATGAGGTTTTTATAGCTAAGATGGGGCTTTGGAAATGCTTGCTTTAAATACATTTACCAGAATTACTAATACTACTCCAGTTAGCATTAGCGATTGAGTTTAATGCATCTAGAATTATTTGGGTACAGACTCTAAATGGAAGAACTGTGTATATCAGATTGGACTGTATGAGTATCTATGGATGGTTGCCCTGGTTGTTAACTGATGTAGGAAGATGCAGCCAGTCTCTAGGCCACTGGGACTGAACTGTATAAGAAAGCTGCCTGAGCACACACCTGCTTGGCAGCCACCAGGCAGCATTCCCCATGGTTCCCACCATACTTCTTTGGCTGTGAAATGAGTTCCTTGGCCAGAGATAATACTATGTAGGAAAGCAAACAGACCTGATTCAAGTTCCTGCCTTAAATTCCTGTCTTGAATTCCCTTAATGATCAACTGTAACCTGCAATATAAGTCAAATAAACCATTTTCCCCAAAGTCGTTTCTTCTTCTATTTCACAGTCATAGATGTAAAGCTAACACAGTTGTATTTACTGTGCCCCTTTATTTTATGTTTTTATTATTACTCCTGCTCTGATGTTTGTCGTTCCCTTGTTTCTGAAGCAAGCGCCTCTCAGAACTCTTTCCTAGTGCTCAGTTGTTGTCTTACTATTCTGAGTAATATCTAGAATATCTATAATATTATCATGCCTAACTTTAAAAAATTAAATATTATTAGTGCATTTCTCTTATCAACTAACATGGTCTTAGCATACACAATTTCTCTGAACTACATGGTATTGCTATGTAAGACAGCCTTATTTTATTCATGAAATTACACACAAAATTTATTTTATAAAACTAGTATGTTTGCATGTTTGCTTACATATTTACCAATTCATTTGTTCACCACTTCTTATATAGCAGATATTTTCAGAGCCAATGTTTTCTTCCTAAAATGCCCATATGATTTAGAAATTTTCCTCGTGTGGCTGTGCTGATATTAAACATGCACTGACATCATAATACATGTAGTCACTCATTTCACTATAAGCATGTCAAAATTTGCCTGCATATAAATTACATCAGAGAAGAATTTTATCATTGAACTTCTATAATATTTTATCAATTCAAATATGGAAATATATATATATGTATGAGAGAGACTCTTATTAGACATATTTTTAGTGATTTAAAAGAAAACACTTTAATGCTTTGAGACCCAAAACAAAGTGAGGGATGATTGTGTTGTGAAACTGAGAGTTTCCTGAAATGACAGCGTCCATAACATAAACTACTTTTATTCTGGTTTTGGTTACATAGTCTCATTCAATGTGAAGCCTGTGTGTTGTCAAGGTGGTATGCTAATGTAACGTGATTTCTAAGGCCAGTTCAACAAGCTAATTTTGTTGGCTTTTAAATAATATTTCTTGGAATCTCAGTAAGTAGGAATTATTTTTATCTTTAAGTGATTAATGTGACTAAATAATTTTCAGCAGTTTTAATATGTCTTCATATACATACACAGAGAGATGCACACACATGTATGATTCAAGAACATGTGAAAGAATGGACTGCTGGACCATGGTTAGAGTGATGTTGGGTTATACTTTTTGTACATATAAATTCATCCATGAAAAATGACCACAGGAAATAGGTTAAGAGTCACCTCTCTAATTTCTTATTTTCTGAAAAACTCAGACATTTCAACACAAGAGGATATAACATAAAACCCCTAGGTGTGTCTGATACAGATGACTAAAAGCCTGTTAAAGTCACCAGGGTTTCCTTCATAGTTAACACCAGCTGTACCTCTTTTAGGACTACACAGAAGGACACACCCTCTCTCCTCATCCAGACGAGCTGCTCCAGCTCTAGCCAACCCAAATAAAGGCAGAAGCAAAGTCCTCTGGCATCCGGGAAGCCCAAGTCTGCTCATCATTGTTCCATTGAATCGCATTTTGAATTAAAAGCAGTGAACAAGGCAGAACAAAAAAACCCCACAATCTTAAACTCTGTGTTGTATGAGCAAAGACTGCATCAAAAAGTGTCAATAAACAATCGCTGACAATATTTCTAATGACGCATCCGAAGGCCGACTTCTCTAAAGCCGTTCTCTGCCAGGTGATTACTTTCATTTTATATTTCTGAAGTAAAATAGTCTCTCAGTTTGATTTGGCACAGGAGGTTTGATTTGGCACAGAGTCCTCCGGGTGTTGAATTGCTTATCTTATCTCTGTTCTGACATAAGTCAAGCTGACCACATGTCACAACGACATGAAAAAAAGAAAAAATCAGCATTGCATTCTTCGTGTGTCAAAGCTAGTGACACACCCAGACTTATGCATTGCCATAGCTCTAGGATCTCTTCTACCAATATCAGTCCTAGGTTATATATACGATCATCCAAAAGATAAATCTTGGGGACATGTGAAATCCTTCCAAATTAAAACAACAAACAAACAAAAAAACTGGTTGATTTTATGTTCTTTTCAGAATGCTTCCTGAGGAATGGCTCAGACATGCTTATTGAAAATATAGCATGTATGATCATTGCTAGTTTTGATCTTAATTTTTTTTAATTATGTCCATCGGATAGGGAAGTCTGCACATGGCTGCCAGATTCCACGCCAGCAGAAGAGGACACGAGATCTTCTGAAGCTGGAGTGACAGGTGTGATGCCGGGAACTGAACTACCCTCTGTAAGAGCGACAGGTACTCTCCACTGCAGCCCCTCTGTAGAAACGACGACTGCTACCTTCATTTTAAGAATTCTAATTTTCATACCAATAAAAAGATAAGAGCTCGCATTAAAGCTGTATGATGGCGAATATTAAATTTTATTGTATTTATTGAAAAATATCCCTTGCCTAAGAACCTTCCTGTTATAAGAACAGAACATTTGAGGACCAAATACACTCTATGAATGATTTCTCAAAACTTTATCTTCTAAGTGGGAAAAGCCAGTGTGTTAGCATTAATAGCGTTTGCCCAGTGATACAGGGACAAAGAGAAAATCAGCAGCATCATTTGGTTTTGTCCAAATTATAAATCAAAATAACAGGAGGAGAAGCGAAGACTTCTCGTGCAGGCTTTTCTTTGTCCATGGAGGGATAGCTGAGCACGTACACAGGTGTGAACAAATGTGCATGTCCTTGCACATGGATGCAGAGGCCAGACTCGGGTGTCTTTCTCAGTCATTCTCTCTACCCTATTTTCTGAGACACAGTCTTGCATTGAATTTTAGAGTTCTGATTGGGCTGGGTGGCCAACCATCAGGCTCCCGCATCTGCGTATCTCATGCAGGGGTTTCAGGCATGGACAATCATGACCTACATGTATTTAAATGCCGAGATTTGAACTTAGGATGTGTTGTTTTTACAGCAGACACTTCTGCTCACTGAGTCATCTAACCAGCCCCAAGATTTATTTGCTATTTTATTTTTTATAATACAAAGGAAGCATGTGATACTGTTATACTACAAGAGAAAATTCTGTAGAACATGAGAGTGTTTCATTTTACTGTAGGCTATATTTTAGCCTTTGACATGAAAACTTGATAAAACATAAAAGTGATTTACTGTGAAACAGAAATCTGTTGTTTAGTAAAATGTTCAGAAAAGCAGCCAAGAGAGTAGCCTGGTGGACCTCATAACAGGCTGCAATCAGAAACATTCATCGTGGACAGTGTGCTCATTCTAAAGTACAAACTCCAATCCAGTTGATTACTGTTATAGTTTGGTTTCTGACACAATGATTAGCAATACCCATATTTTAAAAGGTTTTGAAAAAAGTTAAATGAGTAAAATATGTGCTTGTAATTAGCAGCGTATTGTGTAACAAAATGGACTGGGCTACACCACGGTCACATAATTATTTCTTTAACATGTAAGCTGTCACTTGAAAATTTAACTATGATTTAAGTTGATAAGTGAGTTGGGGAAGGGTGTGTGTGTGTATGAGTGTGTGTGTAATCTGAAACAAACATACATGATTAACCACAAAGATTTAAAATTCTGTAAGTTACCTTTATCTTCACACAGTGATAATTAAAATACTAACCCCTAATAAAAATGTCCTGGATAGCACGCCAGTGTCACCAGCTATCAAAAGAGAGGTGGGATGTTTGAATAGTGCAGTTTTGAATGATAGCTTGCAGAAATATCATATACTAATGTTGGGAAATAGACTTCAGTGACCACTGGTGCTGAGACAGAATGTGAATCTAAGGGTGTGAGGTGACGTCATCTCCACTCTAGGACAGTGCTCAGAATTGAAACAAAAGGCTGTCATCTGCCACAGCTGGCTAGTGGACCATTTTGGTGCAAATTTACTATAACAGCTTGGGATATAATTCCCTAACCCCATCTCTGTCCCCAAACCATATAGATAAGTATTAGCACCAAGCAGCCATCCCTCATTGTGGAGAGAGTGTGAGAAGCCCTTGAGTACGTGCTGAGTTTCAATAGTGACTAATGTGCCTGTTACCTGCAGAGAACATGCTTGCAGGAAATAACGCCAGTGTGAAAACAGTATGTGTAAAGTGAAAATTAAAAACCATTTCCACTCCATATCGAAGAGGTTTTGCAATTCAAAGTATCCTGTATTCAACTTTACACATTTATGCTCAGTTCACTCTTATTTTTACTTATCCCAGTTCTGCCAAGGACCAGATGCACATTAAAGCATTAAAATGGGTGAATCACAAATGTCAGCTTCCCTTAGCACTAAGAGGAGTATTGCATTTCCCTCACAAGCGATAAAATAACATCCTAACCTCTAAATATCTCTCCTCGAGTTATTTTATTTTGTACTTTTATGGAACATTATCATACTTTCCCAGGGTGGTTTTTTTTTTTCTTCTTCTTTTTCAACAGAGGACCTATTTATTTGAAGAAAAAACTATCATCAGCGGGGCTGGAGAGATGGCTCACTAGTTAAGAGCACGCGCCGCTCTTGCAGAGAGAGGAACCTCAGTTAGGTTCCAGTACCCAAGTTAAAGGGCTCACAACCACCTGTATCTCCAATTCCAGGGACCAGTGCTTCTGGCTTCCTTGGGTACCTGCACTTGTGTGCTCATACACATAATTTTAAAATAATAAAAAATAAACCTTTAAAAGTATTTCACCAGTAATCCCACTTTGGTTTTTAGATCTCATGTATTGGAAATAAATGTTTAGAAAATATCCTTACAGTCTGTATTACTATTGGAGTTTAAGAAAGGTAGAGAGGGAAGAGGAGAAAATGTCAAAGATGAAAAAAAAACCAACAACAACTATTTTGCAGTCTTGTGTTTTATGCTGACACAAGGCATTAGTCTTTTGCTGACATTAGTCAAATTCTAAACAAAACGTTAGACCTGTCCAGCCCTAATTAATCCTAGAGTTATTTGCATCATCTTTTTTATACTGCTCAACCAAAATTGCTTCAAAATTAGCCACAACTTGGAATCACCTTTGAGGTTTTATAAAAATAAACAATTTCACAAGTCATTGTTATACTTAAAATGAAGGAAAGGAGCTAAAATAGAGCTCTGGACCCCAAGTTTTCTGTCACCCATTTGTATCAGGCAAAGGTGGCATTTTTGCACACAAGTCATGTCACTAGATATATTTTAGAGATGCACATTCAAGTCATTTAGTCAGGAAGGATTGAGTCAAGACTGCAGTACTCTAAGTGAATCCATGCTGCTTGCTCGACTGCCTTAGCCTCACATCTCAGCTCTGTGCATAGGATTATTAAGGATTAAATACGTTTAATGCTTCCAAGGCAGACCAATAGGGAGTGTGGCATCAGAGGCAAGCTGAAGTCACAGGAAGCCAAGGGGAAAAACCTTCACTTCCTCTCTACCTGAAAGGTTTTGAAAATGAAAACAACATCTGATTTGCACGTAGGAAAAGCCATTCCATTTTCAAAATGGAAGAGAGCTTTGCAGAGGGCAAGTTTATTGGCAAAAATACAAGTAAATGTGAGTGTAGTAGAAGAAGTGCTGTCGGGCACATTCCAAGTGGTCAGACTGTACCAGTATCTTGTTTGTGGCTTCTAGGCTGGCTCTGAGCACTGTCATAGCTTCTGTCACTCAAAGATGATAAGCTTCATTTGTTTTAGGCAGTTCATCCCTCACACTTAAAAGCAAGATAATCACAGTTTCACCTCCCTGTGACGTGACCCCTCAAAAGGCCCAGTGACACACAAAGTATTGCTAGGTTGTGGAGAAGTCACCTTTAGAAGTTGGTTAAGTATGATTTCCTGTTTTACACACATTCACACACACACACACACACAAAAGCGAGAGAGAGAGAGAGAGAGAGAGAGAGAGAGAGAGAGAGTAGTGATGATGTGAGGGAGGAGATCCCATGCAATAAACAAAACATGGATGAAAACCTGCCTATGAGGGCTCCATGCTTCATAAGGAGTCTCCCCCAGGCAGACCATTTCTGAGACTCAGCCATACGGTGGAACCAGCCGTGTGGTGGTTCTACACAAGATTGTCTACTTGGCTGTGTTACTACAGAGATCACATGACTTGTTTAAGACTTGGGCAATTTAAAAGCACAGAAAAATGACAAAGAAAAAAAGAAACATATTTTGATCAGAAGATGTTCAAAACGCATTACAGATATTTAAGCCAAGTAGACAAACACAGTGAATGAGACAATAAGAAGTTGTACAATATTGCTAAGACATTAGGAAAATACAAATTAAAACCACAATGAGCAGGACACACCTACCATAATTGATAGAGTTTAAATGCATCAGTTTAGTAGAAGAACATTTCAATTATAAGTGTGTATGCATCTAGAAGTGGGAT
The DNA here is from genome assembly GCF_978045245.1 of Mus caroli. NCBI lineage: Eukaryota > Metazoa > Chordata > Mammalia > Rodentia > Muridae > Mus > Mus caroli. The sequence continues at coordinate 8,367,782 of NW_028227258.1, read as the reverse complement.
TAAAATAAATAATGTCAAGACTCACAGAATTAAGGAAGTGTGATCGTTCACCATTACTACAAGACTCACAGAACTAAGGAAGTGAAATCGTTCACCATTACTACAAGGGGTTTTAATAGCCTTAACCCTACCTCAGAAATTGATTTAAAAAAAAAAATTCGATGTAATGGCAGACATCTATGTAGTATACAGAATTCCTGAAAATATTTTCCATATTTCTTTTTCAGCTAACACTCGCCAAAAAAAATAGAGGGTGGGAAACCATGGGAAAGGTTGAACTCAAACATAATGACAAATTACAAAATTCACCTTATCATTATCAGAATGGTCACTAAAAGCAGCAGAGTTCATCTCAGGAAGCATTTCTCTGAAATCCGTATGAGTTGTACCTGTTGTCAGGATATCTTTGGGGAGAAAGGAGGAATGGTTTCACTGGCAGTCATCCATCACATGCTGAACAATCGCACTTCAGTTGTGCTCCTTGCCCTGTTATAACAGATGCAGTGCACAATGGGACCTCCAATTTTTTTGAGACAGCAACTATGTTGATTCTTTTCCAAAGTAATCAAGTTTTAAAAGACTCAGAGTCCTTTCCAAGGTAGAAGCCAGCTACATGCTTTGAAGAAATGTTAAGGCTAGAGTAAATAAAACTGGTTGTAAACCCCACAATCACAACTGACCTTTCATATCTTAACTGAGAGCCATGATCGCCCTTCCCATTCCATTCTAGGTGTTCTACTCTTAGACAGTCTATTCTTGGCTCCCTGCAGATACAGAATCTTAGAACAGAGGGATAACTGAGGGTCTACTTATTAAACCATCCATGTTGGATCATGCCTAGGTGCCATGATCCTTAGGGTAACAAATATACTCTCAATAAACCCACTAAGAAGGAAAGGCCCATCTTTTTCTTGGTAATCAAGGTTGATTACTGCAATCAGTATTTATTTTTTCTGACTATTTAATCATTGACATAAAGAACTCAAAGAATTCATGTAATAGATGAAGCTTACAAGTTTAATAGAACACCTATTTTGATCCTGGAAGAAATATCCCTTCCCTAGACACAGGATCTTTGATGTGGATGTATCTGAACAAATTCTACAAGGGAAAGTCTTGACATAAAAGTGAGAGGACCTAATCTCACTTTTCATTCGAGTTGTAATGCTATGGATTTTATCTTAGGAACACTGTACCTATTGAGTCCACTGGGACACATATCCATCACATCTTATATGACACCTTCCTTACCTAACTAGCTAACATCCCAAGTCAGCTAAAGTTGTTTTATCTCTTGTATAAGGCAACTGCTCCTAGGACTGTTATTCCATGTCAGGGCTTCTGAGAAATCCACTCTTCTTGGTCATCAGTTCCATGTGGCATTATGTCATTAGTAGAGAGAATTTTTCCATTAATAATAAAAAGTTCAATTACAGCTCTTAACAGCTCTACCATGTTAGAGAATGAGATTCTCAATGCTAACCTTATGGCAAGAAAAGAAATGTGTTTTTCTTTCCTGAGAAAGTGAACAATCCCAGCACTTGGGAGACAGAGGCAGGTGGGTCTCTGTGAGTTCAAGGCCAGCCTGGTCTACAGAGTGAATTCCAGGACAGTTAGAGGTACATAGTGAAAGCCTATCTCAGATAAGAAGGAAGGAAGGAAGGAAGGAAGGAAGGAAGGAAGGAAGGAAGGAAGGAAAGAAGGGAGGGAGGAAGGGAGGGAGGGAGGAGAGAGAGAGAGAGAGAGAGAGAGAGAGAGAGAGAGAGAGAGAGAAAGAAAGAAAGAAAGAAAGAAAGAAAGAAAGAAAGAAAGAAAGAAAACAATAGAGAAGAGGAGGAGGAGAAGGAGGAGGGGAGGAGCATGAACTTGATAATTAGAATTGAGAATGTATTTAAGAGATCAAGTATTATATACAGATTCCCAAAAATGGTATGAACATTTTCTAGTAAGGTGTGGAGCACTTGACAAGGTAGAGAAAGTTGTGATTGCCATAATTGTATCATTTTATGGTCACTAATCTCTAAAATTCCTTCTCTCTGTCTCTCTGTCTCTCTGTCTCTCTCTCTCTCTCTCTCTCTCTCTCTCTCTCTCTCTCTCTCTCCCAGGTCCCCCTGTGGGCGCATGCATGTGTGTGTGTGTGTGTGTGTGTGTGTGTGTGTGTTTAGCTTATGCTCTTCTCTAGGCAAAGGAATATTGAAACTCTTCTAATTCCACAGATCAGGCATTAACATGGGAGTTCCACGAGCTATGCTCCCCCATATTGCTTCTAGAATAATTATAATCTTAACCACTGCTACACTACCCAAGGTTTCTATAGGCTAGATAACCAGATCAGCATTACAAATCTACTTTCTATTATTGTAATGACACTGCCCTTAGTTCTGACAGCTAAGGGCCACAATTCAGCTTTTGATCCCCCAGAAGCATCATCAGTATTGATATGAGAGAGTCTAGTCCCATGCCTGCAGCCCTGACACACACCTTCAAGGATCTCAGGAAAGCTTCTTGTCCACAGGGCTGTTGTGTCCCTTCCTGCCTGTATGGTGGCACTCAGATGGTGGCATGTCTGCCTCCTTGAACCAACTTCTTCTTTGCTACTATCCCAAAGAAATTCTGACTTCTCCAAAGCCCCTATCCCTGTTCTGGTTCCTCCGTGACTTGTTAACAGACCTTAGGAAAAAATATGGATGTCTTTGCCAGAACAATAAAATTTAATTTATGAACTAAAATATCTCCCATGACAGTACATTTTCTCACAGCTAAGCTTTTCTCCTTCTATATCTGATCCTACATCTTCAAGATCTACCTCAACACACTTCTCGTCCTTACTGCCACATAATGATGAGAGCCAGCAACTGCCTCAGTTGAAACACTTCTTCCTGTGGCAGACAGTGTTTACCTCCACAGACTGATGAGACCCTGCCTTTGCTGTGTACCCGTAGGAAAGCAAATGGGCTGATGGCAGATAATAGGAACAAGTGTCACTCTGCAGGTCAGCTGAAGCATACTCCTCTTCAGCTCTTTGTCTTTGTGAAGGGTGATAGCTTAAAACCTTTGGCTTGCTTCGAATCTTGAAGAAAATTTAAAATCCCCCAAGGTTTTCAGGTTCATCCCTTGAAATGTCTCCATCCTTGGATTCATAGCAATATTCTATTTTAAAAACCTACTCCCTGATTTGGTGTAAAAATTTTTTCAAAATTATGTGCTTAGTCTCTCTCAGGGTTTTGCTACTCTAAAGGTTAGAGGAGTCTGGGACTGGTAATTAATCACACTTTTTAAAAGTTGTCTAAGAAGACCCTGGATTTACATTGCATTGCCCTTGTTTAACAATTGGATATCTGAGCCTATAATTTGTTTTTCAAAGCATTAACAAGGTTAAGAGAAACCAACTCTTTCCTCAATTACAAGTTTTAAGCTGGTTGTATCCACATGCGGTTCTTGCACACAGTACAGTAATTGTATTTTTTACCACTTCCCGTTTGTCCTATAGTGATCCCAACTGACCACAGGCGAACATCTTCTGAACAAGAATCTGACACAATATCATCTGCTAAGAGCTGGCTTTTGTCTTCAAGCATCACATAATGAATTACACACACACACACACACACACACACACACACACACATACACACACACACACTGGAACCTGGGGCATTAAGTGCTACGCCCCGGTCCAGTCAACTGGACAAGCCGAGAGGCTTAAAAGTCACTCATGAGGCAAAAGAGTTTCAAAGAAGCTCTCCTCCTGGAGTCTAGCGTTCCCTACCCATACAGTAATTTTTCATTCCCAAGTTCCATTCCCGCGTTAGTCTAGTGTATGGATCCACATGCTCTCTTTCAGTATTTTCCTATTATAAGTGCTTTTTAAAATTGAATTCTGACATGGCTTAAGCCTTCCACCAGTGTTCCAACAGTCCTAGAAATGTCTTTGAGCAAGATCATGGGCTTAGAATTCAGCAAGATTGTAAAAGCTAAGTCACTCCCTTACACAGGAATTTACCATCACTAAGGAACAAGGAAGTTTCAGACCAAAGGAGAAACCAGAATAGATACTATAGCAGAGTTACACCCATACACACGTATTTACAATGGCCTAAGGGGAAGGTGGAATATACAAGAGACTAAAATAGGAACTATGGCAAGGACTCGAAGCCCTTGACCCTGGCTTCTAAGATTAGTGGAGCTTCTAATCTTAGGTGGAGCCCTTGTTGATCCCAGCTGTTATCAATGAATTCTATCCCAGGTGGTTCCCGTTAGACCTTTTGTGTTTGCATTCCTCTGTTTTATGTAAGATTCCGGCTACCTCAATTGTACCTTGCGAATTTGTCACCCAACTTCCTTATTGTCCTCTGCATAAAAACTCTGATGCTCGAGTTGCAAAATTACACTCAGATTCCACACGAACGCTCCTGTGTGTGTCTGTTTGTCGCTCATCCACGCTTTCTTTGCCCACCCGCGTCGAGAGACCCCATTCCATGCAGACACAGGGACCCAGAGGGTCTGTGGCAATTAAGTTTAGTGCTAGTTTATATCTGGGACCCTACGATGAAGACAGACACAGGAGAGGTGAGAAAGATAGTACAGAAGGCGAGGTTACAAAGACAACTCCCACAGAGTGACAGAGAGTGACTGCTCAATCTGGCTTGGCCATCTTCTACAAGGGTACAGTGGGTATTTATAGCTCAGAAAGCCTGTGGGTGGTTTGGGGTGTAAAGAAAGTGAGGATATGTTGAAGTTGTCAGAATCAAATGGAGTCATTTTTGTTAACAGTAAGGAAAAAAAGAAAATAATACTGGGAGATTATAAAATGATAGAAAGAAGTGTCCTCGAGCATTTACTGTCTGATAACTATTAAAGAAGACTTTTTGGAACCACAAGCTGGCAGAGAAGAGTACAACCATCTACAAACATACTTCTGCGCATTTCTGCTCGCCATCCTTCTGCTCAACCTCGTACTCCCGACACACTGATTGCTAATTGCTTCAGCCTACGAATATCATTCCGGAGATTCTCACGGGAACCCCATGTTTGTCTGGACAGGTTCCCCTTTGTTGAACCTCTTTGAATAAGTTCATAATTTGTAATGATATGAATATTCCTGTTGTGACCATCTGCAGTTGCCACTGCAATCTTATTAACAGCTAAGTCTCAGAATCTTTTGGGGATGACCTTTCTCTGATACATTTTTTCCCAGCTAAATAATTTTTTTTAAAAGAAAATGGTAATAATTTACCATAATCCTTACCTCATTTTTCAACAGTATTTTCCCATTAGACATGAAACTGAATCCAGGTGTTATCTGACCTCATCTAAGTTGGAGCTGAAGAGCGAGTAAACCAGCAGAAGTGAGAGGTGAGGTGAGATGGGCCAAGCTACACCTTCATTCCCTGCAGCTGGTGCAGTGAGTGAGTCAAGTGGAGCTGAAGCAGCAGGTAAAAATATATCTCCCATCCTCACAAGAAAACATCAGAGATAGAGGTCTTCTCTCCCTGGTCACAAAATAGCATCTTCTGATAGACTGTAGTTACTCAGTAAGATGACACAAAGTTACGCTACAGAGTAGCATAAATTAGATAAAAACATTAGATCTTAAACAAAAGAGCCATTGGCTTATGGGTAAGGTGTTTGAAGAAGATGGTGGCTTATTTAGTCTTGTTCATTCTTAGATAATTAAGTAGCACAGCTGCTATTCCTAGCCACAAACCTTGTTATTCAGAGGATGTCTGGATGGCCTATAAAGTGAAAAAATTTATGACAGCATCAGCATCGGGCTGCAAGACAAGGTAGGGCTCAGATCTGTGCATCCAGAACCCATGACCAGGATGCTGTAAGTACCACAATTTGTGCTCCTCTCCTGGTGAGATAAGCTGGGCTGGTTTCTTAAAGATACTTGTGTTGTCAGAATGTCTTTCCCTCCCACTCTAGTTCATCAGCTTATTTGAAACTCCACATGAAGCAAAGGAAAAGTGGACCTGTTAACTGGTTGTTTGAGCTAAGGGCTCTACATTTTCTTCCTGACAAGTTGTAAGAGGGTGTGAGAGAAAATAAGCTTCAGTTAGCTTAGCTTGTGTTCTGTGTATTTGTACAAGAAATCACTTATTTTCTAGAAGATGTAGGTTCAAATTTGCAGAAGTAGAAAATAAGAGTTTAATAAGAAAAATGTCACAAAGCAATTCCCAGTAGCTGTTAAAAGGAACATGATCATCTACTCTGAGCGATTAAATGCTAGGAAATTTTATATCTTGCAGGAGATGAATAAATTCCTAGAAAAAAATTCTATACAGAGTCAGAATGAACTAGAAAAATGGAACGGGCAGCTGATGAAGACATTCATTAAGTTGCTTAAAGCCACCCAGCCAGTGCATCAGGGCAATGCGGCTTCACAGCCAGTCTCCTAACTTCATATCTGAAAGGAATACAAGCAAAATATCTTCACTTCAAGTTATTTTAAATTCATTGATTTTTGCAGTACAATTCACTGTCTTTATGGATAATAAATTCATTGTGAATCCAAAAACATTATACTTAAATTGCTTCTCAAACTTATTGTGAGTTTGATCTTTAAGTTTCAAAAATTTATACTTGGGTTTTTTTTCTGCTGCCTATTTTTAAAGATTTATTTCTATTTTGTCAGCATGGGTGTATGGCCTGCATATATGACAGAGCACCATGTGCATGCAGTACCATAGAGGTGAGAAGTGTGTCAGGTCCTCTAGAACTGTAACTTCAGAGACTGTGAGCCACTTTGTGGGTGCTGAGAACCAAACCTGGGTCCTCTGCAAGAGATCTTCACTGCTGAACATGCCTCTGCCTCCTTCTTTGTCATCTTGCTTGTATATTCTTCATAGGATTTTTAATGACCATAAACCAAGATAATATATGCAAATTATTATGAATAGAGTAGCAGGGGATAACATACAAAATGATAATCTTTACTGTGAAGAGTTGAGATTTGTATGTAAATAGAAAATGATAGTGTCTATATATCCTTAATCTAGCAATATGAATTACAATTTCTTTAAGAGTTGGAGTTCTCTGTAAGTTCTGTAAGTTCCCTCTCCCTACTTTCAGGCATTTCCTCTAAGGTCCCTCCCTTTGAGTCCTGAGAGTCCACCTTCAGCAGGAAGACAGGGCATCAAATGAAGGAGGGGGGACCATCCCACAGTCACAACTCTGGCCCATAATTGTTCCCATCTGAAAGATTTACAGGGATGGAAATGGAGAGGGGCCTGAGGAAAAGAAGGTCCAGCATCAGGCTCAAAGTGGGATCCAGCTCAAGGGGAGGTCTCAAGGCCTGACACTATTACTGGGGCTATGGAGTGCTCACAAAAAGGGACCTATCATGACCACACTCAGAAAAACCCAACAAGCAGCTAAAAGAGTCAGATGCAGATATTTGCACCCAACCAACCAATGGACAGAAGCAGCTGATGCCTGTTGTTGAATTATGGAAGACTGAAAGAAGCTGAGGAGAAGGGTGATCCTGTAGGAGGACCATCAGTCTCAATCTGGACCCCCAAGATCTCTCAAACACTGAACCACCAAATGGGCAGCATACACTAATATGAGGCCCCCAACATACATACAGTAGAGGACTTCCCAGTCGGTATTCATCCAGAGATGATGCACCTAACTCTCAAGAGACTGGAGACCCCAGGGAATTTAGAGGTCAGGTGAGGTGGGAGGTGGAGACATCCACTTGGAGACAGGGGATGGGGAGGAGGTATGGGATGTGGAACAGTCAGAGGGTCGATGGGGGGAGGGGAATAAAATATAGAGTATAAAAAATTAATTAATTAATTAAAAAGAGTTAGAGTTCTATTTAATTAAGTAATTAAAGGCTATTTATTTTACTGTTGAAATAATACTTTATTCTATGTAGAGCAATACATTTTTCAGATTAAATAACATTGTAGTAGAGTGACATGATATCGTTTTAAATAGAAAAGACCAACTTATTAGGTTATTTAAAAATCTCTCCTCCTACAACAAACTTTAAAAATATATTTTAAAACAAAATCATATTGTATAATACTAATAGTGAGCACTGGAGAGTCAGAGACCTGTCCTTAACGTTTGCCAACTTAGTGCTCATGGAGATTTTCCCAAGGACCTGGCCTTGCACACTTAGGTTTAAGTTTGTAAGTATGGGTTCTGATTCATGCCTTCCATTTTTATTGCTCAGTCATTTAGTCATGGAATAAGCTCTATTCTAGTCTTCAGTCTTATGTACCTCCCTCAACATCTATATACTGTAAAGTGGTAGTGTCTGTGTTATTATCTTGTTAGGCAAAAAGAAAGGGAAAGCAAACACAGCACTTGGTTGGAGCAAGGATTGAATGTTTATCTATTATCCACATGCCCAGGAATTCAGGAGAGAAGAATGTAGAGTGAAGGTCAGCCAGGTTGATCTTGCTATAAATTTGAGTATATATAGTTTGCATGTAATTTGCTATATCAATTATCTAAAATCACAAATAAAATTGTTATTGGAATAGAAGTGTTCTATTTTATTTTTGAGTCTTCCAAATATTCTAATAGTTCCAACATCACATAAATTAAAGCTAGAAATTTTCTAATCCAAATACTATAGGTTATTTAATATTCAAATAAAGGTAGTTCAAATAAATTCAATAAAGCAGGAAGAGTTTAACTATGGATGTATGTGGGACCTGGGTTTGGAACTGTCTGAAGTTTGATAAGCCACTGCACTTGGCTCACCAGGGCTACACAGCTGGAGACAAGACTCCTCTTCTTTCAGAATCTGTCAGTAGGGGTTTGACAGTCATTCGAACTCATTGAATACATGCGTGAAATTGTCAAAGACCAGAATTAATTAATGAAAACCAAATAGAATTTTTAAAAAGACATCTGCTTTCCCTCTGATTGTTGATCTATACTAAGTATTAAAGGTATATTAAAAATAAAACTAATTTTCAAAATAGTCACTTGACTAAACTTTCAGAAGTGAACTGCGACTGACTGAACAATATGCTGAGGTGGCTGGGTTCATTTCTTACTTTCTTTCTCTGAGGTTCGTTAGTCAACAGAAATTTGTTTCAACAGTCTGTGAGGAACTCATGAGCGACGATAGCACATTAGACCAATTGTTAGTTTTGGAACAAGTTTCAGCATCTTACAGGAAAAACTAATAGATCTTTGGGAAATATCCAACACATTAACAACAATAAGCATTTATGTGCTTCCAAATACAAAGAATTCCAATTAAAAGTAGTTAACAATTGATAAAACAAATGCATTTCAAAAAGAAAATGTTACTGCAATCTCTTAAAGAAAATACATGATTGCTTTCTGATCTGATTTAATTGAATATTTTCTACTTCAGTGTTGTGCTTTGACCCAGTAACTATTATCTCAACTAAGTACTGGGACCCAGTGCATCTCTGAGTATGATATGCTATACCTTCATGACTGAACCTAAAGCATGATGTGTGTAGATATTTTAACATAAATATGGGTTTTACACCAGCTTGTGTTCTGTGGAGAAACAAAAGCATATTAATCATCTTGTCCTCATATTTCATTAAATAGAATTGAACAAGCTTATAATTCCAGAGTTTTGTTCTGTTTTCTTTTTCCTAGGCTCACCTTTAGGGAGGGATGATTTATGCTTTCAAATAAGAAAGTGTATTTCTGGGGTGCGGCCCCAGCAGTACTTTTATAAGACCTGGATGTAAACAAAAAGCAGAAGTCACTGGCACAGATCTAAACTCCAGTCTTACTGCAGTAAGGAAATATATCCCATTTGAAAGCTGAAATTACCTTCCTCTACAACTTTTTCAAGCTTTGGAGAAATAATTAAGTTTCATCCCGGGTTTTGCTTATTCATGCAGAATGGAACTGAGACCTTATTTTTTTAATTCAGCAGGCTAAATTCCATTTCACACTTTTGCCAGGTAATTCTCAGCTCAAGCCAACCTTGGGCTTGAGGGATTTCTTCTGAGTTGGGCTCAGGGAGACAAAAGAACATAATTTTGAATGCATAACAGTTCATTCCTGTATGAATTCAATTGTACCAAAGCCATACAACCTCAACTTATTTAATCAACTCATTTCATAAGCAGAAAGCAAATGAAAACTCAGGAGTTCATCACTGCTTGATACTTAACATAATTAATATAGTTTCCTGGCTTTGTATCAAGGTTCATGTAACAAGTATATTCAATGGAATTGTATGCCATGAGGACATACTAGCCTTGACATTTCTCATCTTTCATTTAGAATATGTCTTCATTCTAAACTCTGTATGTGAAACCAGCCACCTTGCCCTCTTAATAAAAGCAACATGACTTAATTTGAGGAAAATGCTGGGTGGCGGCTGGGAAATCACAGAATAATATCATGCTTCATAAGAGAAGTCATTCCATATCTTTATCTACACCGGTGCCTGTTTGTGACCCTGCACCTGCAATGATGTATACTTCAAAGAAGAGTCTGGTTTTCTCTAGTGAGAAAATGTCTTTAAAACGGGTTCAATGTGCTACCCCTCATAGCACACATATTGGAAATAAGTCAGAGCTCAGGCCCAAACAACATGTTTAGGGGTACCTTCTAGGGACGAGAATTGTCATTTACATTATATTTCTTTCTTCTTCTAATATAACTATAGAGTTAATTAAAATCATGTAATGAACTCATAATGAACTGCTTATTAAGGATCTTGTACTGGCTGGTTTTTTGTGTCAACTTGACATAAGTCATACTCATCAGACAGAAAGGAGCTTCAGTTGGGGAAATGCCTCCATGAGATCCAACTGTAGGGCATTGTACTGGCTAGTTTTGTGTCAACTTGACACAGCTGGAGTTATCACAGAGAAAGGAGCTTCAGTTGGGGAAATGCCTCCATGAGATTCAACTGTAAGGCATTTTCTCAATGGGGTTTTTGAAAGGTCCCTTGTGGGTGGGACCAACTCTGGGCTGGTAGTCTTGGTTCTATAAGAGAGCAGGCTGAGCAAGCCAGGGGAAGCAAGCCAGTAAAGAACATCCCTCCATGGCCTCTGCATCAGCTCCTGCTTTCTGACCTGCTTGAGTTCCAGTCCTGACTTCCTTGGTGATGAACAGCAGTATGGAAGTGTAAGCCAAATAAACCCTTTCCTCCCCAACTTGCTTCTTGGTCATGATGTTTGTGCAGGAATAGAAACCCTGACTAAGACAGGCATTTTCTTAATTAGTGATTGATGGAGGAGGACCCAGCCAACTATGGGTGGTGCCATCCCTGGGCTGGTGGTCCTAGGTTCTATAAGAAAACAGGCTGAGAAAGCCATGAGAAACAAGCCAGTAAGCAGCACTCCTCTATGGCCTCTGCATCACTCCTGCCTCCAGGTACTGCTCTGTGTGAGTTCCTGTCCTGATTTCATTTGTTAATAAATAGAGATGTGGAAATGTAAGCCAAATAAACCTTTTCATCCCCAACTTGCTTTTTTTGTCATGATGTTTTCTTTACAGTAATAGAAACCTTAAGACAGATCTCAAAGGCTAATCAAGTCTCCTCACCATTTACAATGCCATTCACTAGCCAGCTGTAGGGTGAATGTCCCCAGGATTTTCAACAAATTGTGTCAACTTGTAGCACCACTAGGAAGTGTCCAGTCACTCATAATAGTTTCAATGAATAGTTTTCCTAAACATTTTACCCTCAGGGGCTGGGATGAGAAGGTGGCTAGGTTGTAAAGAGCTTGCAACTGAGGCCTGACAACCAGAGTTTGGATCTCCAGCCTCACATAAAAGCCAGATGCAGCCAAATGAATGTTTGTAATCTCTTTGTGCCAACCAAAGTAGGGAGCACAGTGAGGAATTTCCTCAAGATTCTGGTCCAGAATGCATGGCACACACAGCCGCAGATGGACTCAGTCTCCAACAATGTAGAAAATAGAGGAGAGACCCAGGAATGTTGTCTGCAGACTTCCATAAGCACTCTGCTGCAAGTGCATGCCCATATGCTGTCTCACTTTCAGACACACACTATTAGAGTAGTGCAGAAAGCACTTATTGTGCAATCACGAGAACCTGAGTTCAAATTCCTAGCACCCATTTAAAAGCCCAGCAAGCTCTGGTCGGAACAGAGAAAAACATAATTACAGGATAAGGCAAAAGTTGTGCCTGGAAGCATGTGCACATATACACTTAAACATGTGTGTGTGTGTGTGTGTGTTTATGTTTATAAATTTTTATCATATTTATTAAACATATTTCTCTTGGTACTTTAAAAATTGTTTTTTTCTATCTAGAGAGGGTACTGAGAAAGACAACTGGAATGGGGGAGGAAGGCATCTCTAGGATGAGCTGAAGGACAAGGGCAATGGAAACTCCCATGACTCTGAGAGTGGACCTAGCTAAGACTCTTTGTATTGGGAGTTGTGGAACCTGAACTGGACATCTCCTGTAACAAAGCAAGACTTCCAGTGGGGGATTGGGATACCAACTCAACCACAAAACCTTTAACCTACAATTTGTCCCACCAATAAGATTTTCAGGGGTAAAGATGCAGCAGAAATTGAGGAACTGGGTAACCAGTGACTGGTCCAGCTTGAGACCCATGCCTTGAGAGGGAGCTCACCTCTGACACTAGTAATGATACTGTGCTATACTACAGGCAGGAGCCCCAACCATGATCAGAGAGGCTTCACCCAACAACTGATAGAAGCAAATGTGGAGACCTGTTGTAGAAAATATTTCATTTCAATCCAGGGTTTCTATCTCCTCCTTGACCATTTAGTTCCCAGAAAAATAGACACAATCTTTATATTTATAACAAGTCTTAATCAGCATGAGAGCTAAACAGATATCTATCCTCTATGCTATTATGCCTATGTCCAAATAATCTCATTATATAATTTGCCATGTTTCATCGGGGCTTTTTTTAACTCCATATGGTCATTATTTTAAGATTCAATTCAAATACTTTCCTTTCTTTATCTTATTCTGAAACCCATAATAACAATATATATCTGGAAGTCTGGGATTTCTCTGACAGGGTTTATGTTGTTATCAGAAGATACCAAGCTCTCCACGAGAACAGGCCTTGTGAGGATACAAAGGACATCACCAACCCAGGAAAAGGGGTCTCACTGGAAATAAAATGTACTAGCACTTTAATCTTGGACTCCTATCCTCTGTAACTATGAAAATAATTTTCTGCATTTTAAGTCAACAAACAGTATATGTGACTTTTCCAACACCCCAGTGGATAAATAGATCATCCTATTTCATAGTATAAGGACATTTGATAGGAAAAAAGTGTATCTCTCCCATCCAAGTTGGAATAACTATATTTTTAAAAAAGACAAAAAATAAAAGTGCTGGGAAAATGTAGGGGAAGAAGTCATCTTACAGGATATTATGGAAATGTAAATTACTGCATCCATAATAGAAAACAGAATGAAAGAACCTCAAAAGACTAAATACAGGCCTGCCATATGATCCAGTAATCCTGTGTGTGTGTGTGTGTGTGTGTGTGTGTGTGTGTGTGTGTGTGTGTGTGGTGCATGTGTATCTCAGTGGAAATGAAGTGAGAATCCTGAAGACCCCATGCTCCAGGGTACATGATGTCACTTTCCATAGTAGGATACAAAATCAACTTACATATCCATCAACAGGAAAGAGGCACAGAGAAAATGTGCCTGGTTTCCATAGTAGACTACTGTTTAGTCATTCAAGAGCATTAAATCATAATATTTATGAGCAACTTTAATGAACTTAGAAGATACTTTATTAACCAAAGAAAGTCATCAGAATAAAACTAACACTTGATCTCCCTTTTTAAAGTGTTTTATGTTTTAAGTAGAAAATATTTTTTCTATATGATACATCCTAATTATCATTTTCCTTATTCCACCCCCTCCTTGATCCCCCTTACCTTTCTACCCATCCAAGTTCATGACCTTTTTCTCCCTCTCTCTTTAATAAAAGAGAGAGGCAAATTAAAAGGAAAACAAAACATCAGAATGAAACAAAAAAGCATAAGAAATACACACATACAAAGAGAGAGAATGATAGAGGGAGGGAGAGAGAGAAAGAGAGAATCAGGAACCATAATATACAAACAAAAGACCAGATCTCACTTTTAAATGGCCTCCAAAAACCGTTTGATCTTCTACAGAAGCAGAGAGGAAAGTGGTAGTTACTAGAGACTAGGAAGAGAATGGAGAATGAGGATTTACAAGAAGTGGGATAAGAGTTAACATATTACAGTTAGATAGCAAGAAGAAATTCTACCAGATGAGTGCATAGAAAAATAATACATCATGGATCCCAAATTGGGAGAATTTTAATGTGTTAGATGTAAAGAAATCATAAATATTACCAAAATGAATATCATAATTACCTGAGTGGATCATTCCCCAACATATATAAATCAAAACATGACAATGTGCCTCATAAATATGCATAAATGTTATTTGTCAATCAAAAAGTAAAATTGATTAGTAAGAAGTCCAAATTTTCCTGAAAGAAGGGCCATTTTTAAAAAGTTACAGTAAGAATCTGCTCAGGTCAGCTCGCAAACTGCAGAGGGTGAGGGAGCAGTCTGCAGAAGAGACACAGTTTCTGGGACAGACCCCGTTTCAGGCTCCAGACATCTGGGCACCTTCCCTCCTAGAGGAGAGGTGTCCATCTGGTAGGGCTTGGACTGCCTGAACAGGTGAGGGAACCATCTTGTGTCCCAGGTCCCTCAGAGACCAGTCTGCACAGGTAAGAGTGCAGACTCCAGAAGCAACACAGCTTCTGGGACAGACCCCATTTCGGGCTCCAGACATCTGGGCACCTTCCCCACCAGAGGAGAAGTGGCTGCCTGGGAGGGATCTAACAGCCAGAGCAGGTGAGAGAGCCATCTTGTGTCCCAGGTCCCTCGGAGACCAGTCTGTGCAGGTGAGCACGCAGAATGCAGAGGCAACACATGTTCTGGGACAGGCCCTGTTTCAGGCCTTCATCTTCAGTCAGGAGGCAAGTCTGTACACCAGATCTCTGTGCACTTTCCCTGCAAGAGGAGAGCTTGCCTGCAGAGAGTACTCTGACCACTGAGACTCAGGAGAGAGCTGGATTCCCAGGACTGCTGACAGAGGCTAACAGAATAACAGGAGGAACAAGATCCAACCAGAGACAACTATAACAACTAACACCAGGGATTACCAGGTGGCAAAAGGCAAAACTAAGAATCTCACTAACAGAAAACAAGACCACTCACCATCATCAGAACCCAGCACTCCATCCTCAACCAGTACTAGATATCCCAACACACCCGAAGAGCAAGACTCGGATTTAATATCATATCTCATGATGCTGGTAGAGGACTTTAAGAAGAGCATTAATAACTCACTTAAAGGAATACAGGAGAACACTGCGAAAGTGGTAGAAGTCCTTAAAGAAAAACAGGAAAACACAACCAAACAGGTGATAGAATTGAACAAAACCATACAAGAGCTAAAAAGGGAAGTAGAAACAATAAAGAAAACCCAAAGTGAGACAGCTCTGGAGATAGAAACCCTAGGAAAGAGATCAGGAACCGTAGGTGTGAGCATGAGCAACAGAATACAAGAGATGGAAGAGAGAATCTCAGGTGCAGAAGATTCCATAGATAACATCGGCACAACAGATTCCATAGATAACATCGGCACAACAACCAAAGAAAACACAAAATGCAAAAAGATCCTAACTCAAAACTTCCAGGAAATCCAGGACACAATGAGAAGACCAAACCTACGGATAATAGGAGTAGATGAGAATGAAGATTTTCAATTTAAAGGGCCAGCAAATATCTTCAACAAAATTATAGAAGAAAACTTCCCAAAACTAAAGAAAGACATGCCCATGAACATACAAGAAGCCTACAGAACTCCAAATAGACTGGACCATAAAATAAATTACTCCTGACACATAATAATCAGAACAACAAATGCACTAAATAAAGATAGACTATTAAAAGCAGTAAGAGAAAAAGGTAAAGTAACATATAAAGGCAGGCCTATTAGAATTACACCAGACTTCTCACCAGAGACTATTAAAGCCAGAAGATCCTGGACAGGTGTTATACAGACCCTAAGAGAACACAAATTCCAGCCCAGGCTACTATACCCAGCAAAAATTTCAATTACCATAGATGGAGAAACCAAAGTATTCCATGATAAAAACAAATTCACACAATATCTTTCCACGAATCCAGCCCTTCAAAGGATTATAAAGGGAAACCACCAACACAAGGACGGAAACTACACCCTAGAAAAAGCAAGAAAGTAATCTTTCAACAAAACTAAAAGAAGACAGCCGCAAGAACAGAATCCCAAACTTAACAACAAAAATAACAGGAAGCAACAATTACTTTTCTTTTATTTCTCTTAGTATCAATAGACTCAATTCCCCAATAAAAAGACATAGACTAATAGACTGGCTACACAAACAGGACCCAACATTTTGCTGCTTACAGAAAACCCACTTCAGGAAAAAAGACCTCAGAGTGAAAGGCTGGAAAACAATTTTGCAAGCAAATGGTCCAAAGAAACAAGCTGGAGAAGCCATTCCAATATCAAATAAAATTGACTTCCAACCCAAAGTTATCAAAAAAGACAGGAGGGGCACTTCATACTCATTGAAGGTAAAATCTACCAAGATGAACTCTGAATTCTGAATATCTATGCTCCAAATACAAAGGCAGCCACAATCATTAAAGAAACTTTAGTAAAGCTCAAAGCACACATTGCACCTCACATAATAATAGTGGAAGACGTCAACACCCCACTCTCACAAATGGACAGATCCTGGAAACAGAAACCAAACAGAAACACATGGACACTAACAGAAGTTATGAAACAAATGGATTTAGTAGATATCTTAGAACAATTTATCCTAAAACAAAAGGATATACCCTCTTCTCAGCACCACATGGTAAATCCTCCAAAATTGACCATATAATTGGTCACAAAAAAGGCCTCCACAGATACAAAAATATCAAAATTATCCCATGCATCCTATCAGATCACCACGGACTAAGGCTGATCTTCAATAACAGCATAAATGATAGAAAGCCAACATTCATGTGGAAACTGGAAAACACTCTACTCAATGATTCCTTGGTCAAGGATGAAATAAAGAAAGAAATTAAAGACCTTTTAGAGTTTAATGAAAACAACATAACCAAACTTATGGGACACAATGAAGGCAGTCCTAAGAGGAAAACTCGTAGCCCTGAGTGCCTCCAAAAAGAAACTAGAGAGCATAAACCAGCAGCCTGACAGCACACCTACAAGCTCTAGAACTAAAAGAAGCAAATTCACCCAAGAGGAGTAGACAGCAGTAAATAATCAAACTCAGGGCTGAAATCAACCAAGTGGAAACAAAAAGAACTATTCAAAGAATCAACCAAACCAGAAGCTGGTCCTTTGAGAAAATCAACAAGATAGATGAACCCTTAATCAGACTAACTAGAGGGCACAGGGACAGTATCCTAATTAACAAAATCAGAAATGAAAAAGGAGACATAACAACAGAACCTGTGGAAATCAAAAACATCATCAGATCCTACTACAAAAGGCTATACTCAACAAAACTAGAAAACCTGGATGAAATGAACAACTTCCTAGACAGATACCAGGTATCAAAGTTAAATCAGGATCAGATTAAGGATCTAAACAGTCTCATTTACCCTAAAGAAAGAGAAGCAGTCATTAATAGTCTCCCAACCAAAACCAGCTCAGGACCAGATGGGTTTAGTGCAGAGTTCTATCAGACCTTCAAAGAAGACCTAATTCCAACTCTCCTCAAACTATTCCACAAAATAGAAACAGAAGGTACTATACCCAATTCATTCTATGAAGCCATAATTACTCTGATACCTAAACCACACAAAGATCCAACAAAGAAAGAGAACTTCAGACCAATTTCCCTTATGAATATTGATGCAAAAATACTCAATAAAATCCTTGCAAACCAAATCCAAGAACACATCAAAACGATCATCCATCATGATCAAGTATGCTACATCCCAGGGATGCAGGTATGGTTTAATATATGGAAATCCATCAACGTAATCCACTATATAAATAAACTCAAAGACAAAAACCACATGACCTTCTAGTTAGATGCTAAGGAAGCATTTGACAAAATCTAACACCCCTTCATGATAAAAGTCTTGGAAATATCAGGAATTCAAGGCCCATACCTAAACATAATAAAAGCAATATACAGCAAACCAGTAGCCAACATCAAAGTAAATGGAGAGAAACTCGAAGCAATCCCACTAAAATCAGGGACTAGACAAGGCTGCCAACTTTCTCCCTATTCAATATAGTACTTGAAGTCCTAGCTAGAGCAATTAGACAACAAAGGAGATCAAGGGGATACAAATTGGAAAGGGAGAAGTCAAAATATAATTATTTGCAGATAAATTGATAGTATATATAAGTGACCCTAAAAATTCCAGCAGAGAACTCCCAAACCTGATAAACAGCTTCAGTACAGTAGCTGCATATAAAATTAACTCAAACATTAATGGCCTTTCTCTACACAAAGGATAAATGGGCTGAGAGAGAAATTAGGAAAGCAACACCCTTCACAATAGGCACAAATAATATAAAATACCTTGGTGTGACTCTAACTAAAGAAGTGAGAGATCTGTATGATAAGAACTTCAGTTTCTGAAGAAAGAAATTAAAGATCTCAGAAGATGGAAAGTTCTCCCATGCTCATGGATTGACAGGATTAATATAGTCAAAATGGCTATCCTGCCAAAAGCAATCTACAGATTCAATGCAATCCCCATCAAAATTCCAACTCAATTCTTCACTGAGTTAGAAAGGGCAATTTGCAAATTCATCTGGAATAATAAAAAACCTAGGATAGCAAAAACTATTCTCAACAATAAAAGAACCTCTGGTGGAATCAGCATGCCTGACCTTAAGCTGTACTACAGAGCAATTGTGATAAAAACTGCATGGTACTGGTACAGCTACAGACAGGTAGATCAATGGAATAGAATTGAAGATCGAGAAATGAACCCACACACCTATGGTCACTTGATCTTTGACAAGGGAGTTAAAACCATCCAGTGGAAAAATGACAGCATTTTCAATAAATGGTGCTGACACAACTGGCGGTTATCATGTAGAAGAATGCAAATTGATCCATTCTTATCTCCTTGTACAAAGATCAAGTCTAAGTGGATCAAAGATCTCCACATAAAACCAGAGACACTGAAATTTATAGAGGAGAAAGTGGGGAAAAGCCTCGAAGATATGGGCACAGGGGGAAAATTCCTAAACAGAACAGCAATGGCTTGTGCTGTAAGATCAAGAATTAACATATAGGACCTCATAAAATTGCAAAGCTTCTGTAAAGCAAAAGACAGTGTCAATAAGACAAAAAGGCCACCAACAGATTGGAAAAGGATTTTTACCAATCCTAAATCTGATAGAGGACTAATATCCAATATATACAAAGAGCTCAAGAAGCTGGACTTCGGAAATTCAAATAACCCATCTAAAAATTGGGGTACAGAGCTAAACAAAGAATTCTCAACTGAGGAATACCAAATGGCTGAGAAGCACTTGAAAAAATGTTCAACATCCTTAATCATCAGGGAAATGCAAATCAAAACAACCTTGAAATTCCACCTCACACCAGTCAGAATGACTAAGATCAAAAATTCAGGTGACAGCAGATGCTGGCGAGGATGTGGAGAAAGAGGAACACTCCTCCATTGCTGGTGGGATTGCAAGCTTGTACAACCACTCTGGAAGTCAATCTGGCGGTTCCTCAGAAAACTGGACATAGTACTACGGGAAGATCCAGCAATACCTCTCCTGGGCATATACCCAGAAGATGTTCCAACTGGAAATAAGGACACATGCTCCACTATGTTCATAGCAGCCTTATTTATAATAGCCAGAAACTGGAAAGAAACCAGATGCCCCTCAACAGAGGAATGTATACAGAAAATGTGGTACATTTACACAATGGAGTACTACTCAGCTATTCAAAACAATGTATTTATGAAATTCTTGGGCAAATAGATGTATCTGGAGGATATCATTCTGAGTGAGGTAACCCAATCACAAAAGAATTCACTAGATATGCACTCACTGATAAGTGGATATTAGCCCAGAAACTTAGAATACCCAATATTCAATTTGCAAAACACAAGAAAATCAAGGAGAAGGAAGACCAATGTGTGGATACTTCATTCCTTCTTAGAATAGGGAACAAAATACCCATGAAAGGAGTTACAGAGACAATGTTTGGAGATAAGACAAAAGAATGGACTATCCAGAGACTACCTCACCCAGGGATCCATCCCATAATCAGTCACCAAACGCAGACACTATTGCATATGCCAGCAGGATTTTGCTGAAGGAACCCCGATAGAGGTGTCTTGTATGAGGCTATGCCAGAAGTGGATGCTCACAGTCATCTATAGGATGGAACAGAGGGTCCCCAATGGAGGAGCTAGAGAAAGTACCCAAGGAGCCAAAGGAGTCTGCAACCCTATAGGTGGAATAACAATATCAACTAACCAGTACCCCCAGAGTTCGTGTCTCTAGCTGCATATGTAGCAGAAGATTGGCCATCATTGGGGAAAAGAGACCCCTAGGTCTTGCAAACTTTATATGCCCCAGTACAGAGAAAAGCCAGGGCCAAGAAGTGGGAGTGGGTGGGTAGGGGAGCAGGACGGGGGGGCGGGGGGGGGGGGGTAAAGGGAACTTTAGGGATATCATTTGAAATGTAAATAAATAAAATATCTAATAAAATAAAATAAAGTTACAGGAACAGGTCTTTTAAGCTGCTTGTGTGTTGTTTATGCTTAGTCAAAGTAATTGTTGCTATCAGCACTGCCTAGAAGCTTTTCAAACAATTGCAGCTGAGCAGAAATATCTCCTCAAATTAGATGTCTTCTTGTATAGTCTTATCTCCCTAGATTTAATAGCTAAATGGATAATTTCTCTCTGTCTACATCCTTCTCAAAGTAAATGGTTTTGTTTCCTTGTGAATAACTACTTAATGCTAACAACAGCTAGATGGGCATAAGCTATCAAAAAACCTATGCCTAGATAATACTCCTTTCTGGTAGCATGAAGGATAATGTAGGTAATTTATTATTGCTCATTTGGAAACCTGAAAATATGTCTTGTAATTATAAAGTAGTTATATCCAAAGAACTATACAAAATATGTTGAACTTGCATGAAGGTTATTTTTAATTAAAACTGTCTCTGGAAAACCTGAGGCATGTTGATTTGAATTGAACTGAAATAAATAATTGAATATATCATTTCTACACATAAAGCATATGATAAGAACAAGTTACTTTATGAAAGACAATATTGATTATATTCTGGGTTTAATCCAATAAGCATTTCTTGTTAATAAAATATCTAGTTTGGATTCACAAGATAGAGCAGACTCATTTAAGATGCATGAGAGCAGAATCATAAAGATAAGACCATAATTTAAAAAATTTTTTAAAAGACCATATCTGTCATTTTTGCTTTTTATTATGCTTTGTAGAAGAGTGGACCAAACTATTTTTACATAAATTCCCATTCATAATGTGGCTCTGAATGCCCTTGTGATGTTCTATAACAATTCAGAAAAGTCTGCATGACTACTACACAAAACTCAAATGAAGAACAAACAAATATCAAAAATTTTAACTTTTTAACAAAATATACTAACCAGTAAGATGGTACAGGTGGCTCAAAAGGTGAACTTAAAAGTCATAAACATATATGAAAAAAATGTATGATGAAATAAAATTTATAAATAACTTGACACCATTTCCAGACTTAGCTAGAAGTTGATTGACTCTCCATCTGACACATAAAAACATATAACATTACCTGACAATAAACATACTCATCCTTTCTCTATACATGATATCTCTTAGTTATTTACAACTTGCCATTATAAAATATATCAAAAGACAACAAAAATCTGGAATTTGTAAATCAGAAACATGCTATAATCAGAAATAGTCAAGAGTATAGTCAAAATAGTTATTTTGACTATGTTCTTTAGCACATTGTTATTCGGCCTTTCTTTTTATCCTAAGTTATCCAAGAGTGATCTTCCTTAGCTATTTAACTGCACAAGTTATTCTGGAGATGCTGAGCTAGAGTACCCAAGAGTGAATAACTATAGTAGCTGCCCAAATCCACCCCGTTTTGAAAGGAGCCAGCCAGACTGCTAAGTCCAACAGGACTTCTCTTCGGAATTTCAGATAAATTGCTATTGTCACCAGAGTACTCACACTATCAGAGACATGGGCACCAACCAAGAGAGATAGGTTATCTTCTAAGATCTAGAGTATACAAGGGGACTTCTGTTCTTCAAGGAAAATTCTGCAGCATCTATTGTAGGCTCTTCTTGGTAACCTGTTCCAAAATCCAGAAGTTATTTTTCACAATAATTATTTCTATTAGCATGCAAATATATTCTGTAAAGTAGGAAAGTCTGTTTTGCCATATATATATATATATATATATATATATATATATATGTGTGTGTGTGTGTGTGTGTGTGTGTGTACATATATAATTCACATTTCATAACTCCATATGAAGTAATCTTAGGATCTTAGGCTTTTGAAGAATTTGTAATATGTCACCTATTTTCTCATTGAGAAATAAACATTTAAAGTTCTTTATTTTTATGCCTACATGAGAATCAACAGTTTTGCCTTCTTTCAAAACTTTTTTTACTAGCATTAGCAAGATAAAATAGGCCTCTTTGACATTATTTTCTCAGATATGCTGTTTCTGCATGTTTTAGGGGTAAAGCATTTTGAATTCCATCAATAGAAAGTTGAAACAATGTCTTAATAATTGCCCAAGTATCAGATGCTGCATTATGTTCATTGAGCCTATTATTAGGCTCAGTGTTCTCTGTAAAGACAAGGGAATTGGGTTGGAGAATGCCCAGGTCAGACAATGTAATAAGCTTGCCCCTCAACAAAGCATCAGAACATCCCTGTGCCTTCCACTTAGCTCCCAGATCAGAATGATGCTAAGTGTCTTAGTTGATTTAGCAAGGAAAGTAACTCTAGCTTAAAAAATAGGAGAAACAGAGTTTTGTTTGGAATATATTTTAGGGAAATAATAGCTGAAGGTAGAAATTCACTATCATAGACAGATTTATAAAGCAGATACTCATAAATGATAATATAATAGTAATTGATTTTAAACTCTGGTCTACACTATTAAAATATGAATACTTGATATTTAAAATTTATTTCATCTGTGTGTGTGCACACACATGCATGTGTGTGCATGTGCTCGTGAATACACACATACACTTACATGTATGAACAGAGGCAAGTACTGTTTTTCCCTTTTGCCATGTTGGTCCCAAGGATGGAATTCAGGTGATCAAGCTTGTGACATGCTGGTCCATCTCTCTGGGCCTTTGTAAAACTTTGTTTTATAATAACTGAGGTTTTTTAAAGCTAGAACATATCAACCCAAGATTACACAGAGAGTGATGTTGACCACATGAGGAAGATAAAAGGTGGACACTCGATTCTTGGAATCTAGAGAATGCTTCCATTGTTAATTTTTCCTCATTTGGATCAACATCTATTCTATAGCTTTTATAAATTATTTGACTTTGTTATGAGGAAATTAACATACAAAGTACTTTATACTTCAATATGACTTGACACCTTTAATCAAGCCTGACTACATTCCTCTTTTCACAACAAAGAGTGGAGTAACATGGATAACATTGACCCCCAGTGGTAGTGTTGGGTGGGCACTCCAAGATAGATGAAAGTGTTGGACTTGGCAAAAAAGGCAAATAACATGTGGACACAACTTGATGACAAGTTTTACCAATTTTGAAAGTTGATGTTTAATTTCTCCTCATTCTTCCGAATCAACTCCCTTTTCTTGACACTATGCACACTCTCTATGATGCACCCAACACATCTTCCCAAACTCGATGCACTGAATCATAATGGGCTGGAAGAACAAGAGTACCAAGGGTTCTCCAAGTGGACTTCAGCTCAGCAAATAATGAGGGTGAGTGATGTCATTAGATGCCAGAAAGAAAGCCCAGAAGCACACCAGACATCACACAACCATGCTGTCAAGCAGAAACTCACTCTATGAGCTTCATTCCACACCTACCATGTAGTTTCTCAAGTCCTGGAAACTAGGATGCCATATAGTTAAGCTCTGCTACTTCTAATCCTAAGAGGACAAGCTAACAGTATCATATATAAAAGCATGGCATTTCTCCCCCATTCTAAAACAGAAAGAGTTCATCTCAGAGGGCAGCACTCTTCAGATGGGCACATATTTCTGGTGCTCAGTGTAATCCTCTGACTTTACTTGTAATATGTTAAACGTTTAATAGATTCGGTGATGAATCTATTCTGAATCTATTAAACTACTTCAGTGCAATTACTCTAATAAAACAATTTACCATCTGGCCTTCTTCATTCTCATACCTTTGCATCTTTTCCCAAATTGATTACAAAAGAGAGTCGTTTTCTGCAGTTCTGGATCCTCCCATCTCCCACATTAATGGTTGTGTATTAATACATCTCATGAGCTAATGATACAAAGTGTTTAGCAATGCAAATGATCTTGCTGGTGCAATTGGAGAAAATGGTGTAACTGCCATGAAATTAGCAAGGGGCCTCTAATCACACACCATTAGTAAGAGACAAATGCAGAGTTTTACTCTTAATGCTTCCTAACATAGGTCTTATGGGTGGGATTCCTGACATCACTCATGTCTTACTGTATGTCACATTAGGTAATAAATAAATTCCCTTAGATTGCACCATGTGGTTTTAAAATCTATCCTTGTACCACAGTGTATGTGTGTTTCTCTTTCCATTATCTTAAGGCAAGAAGCACACCCCGCACCCTCTAGAATATTCCTGGGCCAACTTTTACCAGAAGATTGCTGGTGCTTGATTCATGATACTGTCACTATGATGAAGCATCATGATCCAAAGCAACTTATGAAGAAAAAGTTTATTTTGTCTTTTCGTTAAAAGGGGATAGAAACCACTGTGGAGGGATTGGCAGTAGTTGAAGAAAATGAGGTGAAAGGAACAGGGAACAAACTGATCTCATTTTCATCCACATATCAGAAATCCAGAGAGGAGACAGGAAAAGGGGGAGTCTATAAACCCGCCAAAGCCCCCCCCACACACACACACACAGACCATTGCCGTACTTCCTCCATCAAGGCTCCACCTCCTAAAAGTACTGCAACTTTACCGAGTATTGCCACCAACTGGGGACCAAGTGTTCAAAGAAATGATACTATGAAGGACAAATCTCAATGCAACCTCCACTTCTGATGTTAAGATGCTTCTAGAATGGTCATAAGTTTTTAAATACTGATCGAATTGGTTTTTCTGTTACCTCTACCCTAAAATAAATAAAAAGGAGACATGGAGATGGCTGAGTGGGTAAGCACTTTTGCACAATGATGTCCACAGAGTTTAAAGTGTTTGATCTTTCCTGTGGGGTGTTACTTCATTTCTTCCTCCAACTGGATAACAGAGGTGCAAGTGATTGTAAACTGAAATTTTTTTTTTTTGCTCCTTCATTTTACTTTTCAAGTGTAATATCTAGATATCTAGGGCCCAGATGCAGAATCCCACAGCCAAGCATTAGGGGTCCTACAGAGGAGAATAAGGAAGAATTGGAGCAGCTAGGGCATCAAGGACACCAACCAGTACATGGACCACAGAATCAACTGATCAGGTCTCAAATGGGCACACAGAGATCAGGGAGCCTGAATGGGTCTGACCTAGGTTCTCTGATTATATGTCATGATCATATAGCTTGTGTTCTTCTGGAATTTCTAATAATGGGAACAGGGGCTGTCTCTAACTCTTTTGCCTATCTTGGGACCCTTCTCCTCCCACTAGGTTGCCTTATTCAGCCTCAATGTGAGAATATATGCCCAGTCTTATTGTAGCCATGTTTGGCTGATATCCCTGGGAGATCTGCTCTTTTCTGAAAGGAGGTGGAAAGTGGGTGGATCTAGGGGAATTGGGGGGTGTGGAGAGAGACTTGAGGGAGTGGAGGGTTGGGAAACCACAGTCAGGATGTAATATATGAAGGAAGAATAAATAAATAGGAATTATATAATTACACTGAAGTTGGTAGCAAAATAAAAACTGTTGGCCAAAAAAGATGTCACTTGACCCACTATATATTGGAAAATACATACAATAGTTACTAGTAATAAGACATTGATCACAGAATTATGACAGATACAATGAAGATAAACATATTTTTTAAGAATTTATTTATTTACTTACTTATTTACCTATTCACTTTATGTACTTCTCACTATCACCCTCCTGGTTGGTCACCCTCTCTCACAATCCTTCCTCTCTTGTCCCTTGGGTAGCCCCCCACCCTGGCACATCAAGTCTCTGCAAGGATAGATACTTCCTCTCCCACTAAGGCCAGACAAGGCAGACCAGAGAGAAAAACATAGTCCATGTACAGGCAACAGCTTTTGGGATAGACACCACTCCAATTGTTCAGGACCCACATGAAGATCAAGCTCCACATCTGCTACATATGTGCCAGGAGGCCTAAGCCCAGCCCATGGATGTTCTTGGGTTGATAGTTCTCTGAGAGTCCCAATGCTTCAGGTTAATTGACTCTTTTGGTCTTTCTTTTTTTTTCCCCCTGGGTATTTATTTGTTTATTTTTATTTATATTGGTTATTCTATTTATTTACATTCCAAATGTTGTACCCCTTCCCAGTTGCGTCTACACAAACCTCCTATCCCATCCCCCTTCCACTGCCTCTATGAGGGTGCTCCCACACCCACCCACTCCTGAATCACCACTTTAGCATCCTTCTACACTGAGGTATTGAGCCTCCACAGGACTAAGGGCTTCCCCTCGCATTGATTCCAGATAAGGCCATCCTCTGCTACATATGCAGCTGGAGCCATGGTTCTCTCCATGTGCCCAGCATAGCAAAAACTATTCTCAACAATAAGAGAACTTCAGGTGGAATCACCATCCCTGACCTCAAGCCGTACTACACAGCAATAGTGATAAAACTGCATGGTATTGATACAGAGACAAGCAGGTAGATCAGTGGAATAGATTGAATACCCAGAAATGAACGCACACACGTATGGTCACTGGATCTTTGACAAAGAAGCCAAAACCATCCAGAGGGAAAAAAAGAGAACATATTTAACAAATGGTGCTGGCTCAAGTGGGGATCAGCATGTAGCAGAATGCAAATTGCTTCGTTCTTATCTCCTTGTACAAAGCTCAAGTCCAAGTGGATCAAGAACCTTCACATAAAACTAGATACACTGAATCTAATAGAAAAGAAAGTGGGGAAGAGCCTTGAACACATGGGCACAGGGGAAATTTTCCTGAACAGAACTCCAATGGCTCAAGCTCTAAGATCAACTATTGACAAATGGGTTCTCATAAAATTGAAAAGCTTTTGTAAAGCAAAGGACACTGTCAATAGGATAAAATGGCAACCTACAGATTGGGAAAAGATCTTTACACTAACCCTACATCTGATAAAGGGCTAATATCTTTTTTTGTCTTTCTGTGGAGTTCCTATCCCCTTAGAGGTCACAATCCTTCCTTCTGTTTTTCCATAAGAGTCCCCAAGCTCCATCCACTGTTTGGATATTGGATATCCACATCTGTCTAAGTCAGCTGCTGGGTGGATCATCTCAGAGGACAGCCTTGCCAGACTCCTGTTTGCAATCCTAACAGAGTATCATTAATAGTGTCAGGGATTGCTGTTTGCCCATGGGATGGGTCTCAAGTTGAGTCTGTTATTGGTTGGCCATTCCTTCACTCTCTGCTCCATCCTCACAAAATTCCTACAGCATAAATTTAATTTAAAATTTTATATTTATATAAGTTCATGTAATCAGAAAATGACAGAAAAGAGGAGAGAGGCAAGGTAGCAGATAGTTCCAGCTTCACGTTAAAATGTTGTCTATGAATTTTCAAGGTATAGCAGAATGCTAACCATACCAGCCTCCAATGAAACAGAAGCCCTGGGGACTGAGATACAGAGTCAGGTAGATTTGCAGGGGAACAGGGTTCCAAATCAATAAACAGGCTTTCTAAACTTCGCACAGATCATCATGGCATAGACAATAGCCACAACCTTCTAAAGAGAATAGAAGCAGAGACACATTTCTAACCTACAATATTTTTCTTCATTGTTACAGAAAAAAAATATAGACTAATTGTTTTAATATTTTATATATACATATGTATATATATATATATATATATATATATATATATAGTACTGCTCGTTAACTGAATACAAATAAGCATTCAATTCCATTGTACCATGAGTAAGCATCAATGACGTTAATATTGACTTATTTGTATCACCTTCTCTAATTAAGGAGCTTGTTACAAAGTATTGAGTGGCTTCTTGACAAAATGTGTTTCTTTTCATGTTTGACCTTTGTATAAAAGCCCTGGCTCCATGGTCCATCGTGTTTTGTATTTAAAATTGAAATATGATTAATTAATATGATAATTAATAATTAATATGATAAAGGATTTTCCCTCCCATGTTCCCACAAGCTGTTTCTCGTTAAGTACTTCTTCGGGGGAGGGAAGGGGCTGAGAATCCATTGATTTCAAAAGAAGATCAGCAAGTATATGAGATTTTTAGACCATATTGAAAAATGAAAAATTGGACTCCTCATCACTCTTTCCCAAGAGGAAAAGGCTGTCGTCAGCAGAGCTGAGGGAAAAAACTACTAATGAAAAATACAGAAACCCAGGAGCAGCAGGTATATGGATTAGTCATGGTTGTTCTGAAATACAAAAATTTACCTCCAATGTTCTGCCAAAAAACACTGAATGATTTAATACAACATGTTATTTTAAGTTTGCAAAATATGGGCTTCTAAAGTTTTTTCCCTTTATGCCCTTGTGTGTTTTTTTCGAGTTTCTTACCTGGTTCCAGTTTCCCAAGGTATTTGTAGGGATTGTGTGTTTTAGAGGCCCATGCCAAGATTTACCCACATGAGTCCTATTGACCTTGGTCAGAGCCACTGGGCAAAATCTCTACTCCTTGCTATAAAATGAGGTTGCTATTTGTAGCCATATTTTCATCTGGTTTTGCTATCCCACATATGAAAATTATTTCTCTGGGAGGATTGATTTACTTCTATTAATTATTATTCAAAAATATACCCCGAGAAACAATTGCAGCCAAATACCAAACAAATGAAAACAGATGGTAGCATAATCTAGGAAGGATTTGGCCCAGGAGGGTAAGAGAAAAATATATATAATACAAACAGAATATTCCTTAATTGCCTTCAGAAAGTCAACATGCAAAGCAGCAATATCTTTTTTTCATATTGCTTCTAGTTTTAAGAATGTTTATATTCAAAGTATAGGATATATGAGAATGATCCAGAAGTTAGATAGCAAAAGTAGAATTTTTGTTTCCTTGATCACAGTTTCTAGGTCCCTGTTAACAAGCTGAACTCAAGGAAGAATCTTCCAAGTGAACTGGGGAAACTGTTACACCTGAGTGATCAAGGTGAATCGAAGACTTGCTTGTCGTCTCTAAATTGAGTCATTCACTAAAAGTTTTCCCTGAAGCTAGAACAGACCAATGGTAGCATGTCCTCACAGCATGTTCCCTGGAGTCCTGGGTTCAATTCCCAGTACCACATAGTCAGTTGACAACGGTGGATGATTTTTTAGCCTCATCTGTGTGTCCTCTGCCACAGAGATTAAGACAACTGGTCTACTTCACCTCCTCCCTGAACCAGCACGTGTGGAAAGATACAAGAGGTTTATCTAATGGCAAGATATTGCACTGAGTGAGTAGGAGTTTCCTTTGTCCTTATTAAAAACCCATCAAAAAGGCCCTGCAATGAGGGACTGCTCTGGAAAAGCAGTTCTCCCCTGTGCAAAATAAAGATGTGAGGTCAAGTTCACCCGATTTTAATTATTCTCAAGCATCTCTGCCTGAAAAGTGAAGTTCAAGGTCCCCTGAGGGAAGGCACTTAACAACCCCCCTGCCCCCAACACAGCACAGATTCCCCTCCACACTTAACAGATCCAGATGGAAACTCAAA
This sequence comes from Mus caroli, assembly GCF_978045245.1. NCBI lineage: Eukaryota > Metazoa > Chordata > Mammalia > Rodentia > Muridae > Mus > Mus caroli. Next base: position 8,337,689 of record NW_028227258.1, on the reverse strand, counting down.
ACATTTGAAAAAGTGTTAGAATGTAATCAAGCATCAAAGTTAAAGTAAATTTTACAAAAAGCACTCGGGCTAACTAAAATTTCAAAGCACTTTTGGCACATTTCTTCCATCTCCTCCATTCATTTTGCCAGAAATCATTGACTTAAAAGGTTATGTGAGTGTATATATTTTTTCCAATGTATCACTTATAGAGAAAGCACTTATGTAAATAAACCTTTGAGAAAGGAAGGTTATAATTAAAACACAAATGTGGGTATATGGGAAATATTGTTCTTTTGGCTTACTACTGTTTTTAAAAGTTATTTACATATATTTTAAATAAAAATTTTACATACCATAGACTCCCAATTTTCCCCAGTATTATAAAATAACATTATTTCAATTAACTGTTGTATTTTCCAAAGTACAAAATTATAGAAAATACCTGTCATCTCCTATCTTTACAATATTATGTGTGTCTGCCTGTTTGTGTCTGTGTCTGTCTGTGTGTGTGTGTGTGTTCAGTGTGTGTGTGTGTGTGTGTGTGTGTGTGTGTGTATGCTGTATGCATGTGTGTAGGTGTGCACTCCAACAAACGCTTATGGAGATGCCAGTGCAAGACATTACCTTACTCTGTCACCATCTATCTCATTGCCTTGAAAAGAGTCTCTGGCTTAGCTGTGCAACAAACTCTCAGGACCCACCTGTCTGCTCCTCAGGGTGAACTTGGTTACAGGTACCAAAGCCGTGCCTGGCATTTTGAATAGAAACTCATAGTTTGATGCTTACAGAGCACTTATGTACTCTGACTCACTGAGTCATCTCCCCATCCTAGATATTCTTTAATGTTGATACACCAGAGCCACCTCTGGCCTCCTGGGTTTATGAGACCAAGTAATCTTGCCGGGGTTGACATGTGTCATCTGTGGTCACATCTGGTCAGCTATTTGTACTCCAAAAGTCAACCTTCAACTTCAACAGGCAGTATAAATTAACTGTTGGCATGAGAAATTGTTTCAAATTAATGAGAACTTCTGTGTGAATACTCCACTACCTTTGTTATGGGAGTATTGGGTGAGGTCAGGACCTCTAGAGGTATGACTAATTCATTCTACGTGGCAGACAAAGATTGTAGGCCATGGAAAGAAAGATGACCTGTACAGACAGAGAATTGAAATGACAGTTGGAGACAGGGAAACCACTGATAATAGTGTGACAGCCAGACCTGAGGTCAGGGGTCTGAAAGCAGCAGTTTTCCTACCCACTACTCTCCAAGTGAACATAGCAGAAATCTTGAGGGTCACAAACAGAAAGTAATGGTTACAGACCTGAGGAGGACACCAAAGTGGCAACCAACAGAGAGCTCAAGAAGCCACTCTGTAATAGTTGCAATAATCTGTGAGGGAGAGCAAGAAGCAGGCCTTCTTAAAGGGCCCAAGTTCTCCTGACCATCCTTCACTACTGTGGTCCAGGCACTTGAATTACTGAATGGACTAAATACAAGTTATTTGCTTCCTTTCTCACCAGACATTCCACCCAAACTGCAGGTTAAACTTTTCAAATTCTTTCATCCCTCATTTGATAGGATTCATTCTTGAATGTTCCACTCTGCTCAGTTGGTGTGAAGTGCTTGCTGTAAATTAACCATCTTAATTTGATACATTTTACACATATTTATTAATCACCTACTCTGTATTTGATATATTGCCACTGCAAGGTAGGTAATCATTTCTTTACTTATAAATAGGAAAAGTAAAAGCCCAACTGATATTAGCACCTCCTGCAGGTTTGTTTGGTCTTCTGTGCTCCCCTAGCCTGAGCTAGTTCACCTCATGATTTGGCCATATTTGTGGATGTGTTGTCTCACTGAGCCCACTAGCTTACAATTGTTTAAAATAGTTCCCTCCTTCAATGACAATAAATTATCTTGAAATCAAAAATCTTGTTCTATTTTATGTCACTAGATAGCTGATTAATTCCTCTGAATTGAAACTTTTCCTCCGGGAAAGGGACTCATAAGTTTCCGGAAGCTCACACCACTTGGCAAGGTTCAGGAAGTTCATTAAACTTACAAGGTTCATAAATCCTTGAAGTAAAATATATATTACTGTTTGTGTGGACCTGCAAGTAGAGCTAGAAGGTCAAGGAACAAACTTCAGTTTTGTGAGTTGATACACATGATGACATCATGAGATTTTTAGTGTTGTAGCTGTACAAGAGTCATTCATGTCCCTGTAAGTAGCCCCAAAAACCTTGTTGGTTCACCAAGATAGACATGAGTGAAATCATTTCTTTGGCCTGAGGTTGATCGCTTTTCTAGGTTGAATAGATGTTTCTTCATATCTTCCCAGGAAAAGGTACACATTACTGTTGCAGTGATAAAATACATTGTCAACAAAAAAATAAGGGAAAAGGGATGTATTTTAGTTGACAATTCCAATCTACACCATCACTTCAAGAAACTCACAGTGTAGAAGCTTAAGATAGTTGGTAAGACTCTGGAAATCAGTCTGGTGGTTCCTCAGAAAATTGAACATAGTACTACCGGAAGATCCAGCAATACCTCGCCTGGGCATATACCCAGAAGATGTTCCATCTTGTAATAAGGACACATGTTCCACTATGTTCATAGCAGCCTTATTTATAATAGCCAGAAGCTGAAAAGAACCTGTCCCTCAACAGAGGAATGGATACAGAAAGTGTGGTACATTTACACAATGGAGTACTACTCAGCAATTAAAAACAATGAATTTATGAAATTCTTAGGCAAATGGATGGATATGGAGGATATCATCGTGAGTGTGGTAACCCAATCACAAAAGAACACACATGATATGCACTCACTGATAAGTGGATACTAGTCCAGAAACTAAGAATACTCAAGATAGTTGATCACATTGCATTTATACATCCATAGTCAAGAATGGAGAGAAATGAATGCATGCATGTTTACTTGTGCTCAGTCTGCTATCTACACTTATACAGTTCAGGAATCCTTCCTAGAGAATGATGCCCCCCCCCAAGGTGACAAGTCCCCCAACATCAATTACCTATGTAAGCAAGACAAGTCCCAACAGACATGCCCACAAGCCAACTTTACCTAGACAGTTCTTCATTATCTAGAGATTGTGTCCAGTTAACAGAATTAATCATCACATCTAAATACTGAAACTAGATTGAAGTTCAGCTTCCTAACAACAACCTTCCCTTTTTCATGGAAGGCATATTAGTAACACAGAATGTTAAAATAAGTGTACTGTGCACTTAATTTAAGCATGCTTTTAGAAATGGACCTAAGTACACATTCAAATGAGAAACTTAATAAATTTTGCATATTGTTTTGCTTTTCTTTACTTTCAGAATGATAGTTAACACAGGGTCAGGAGTTTTATTGGAAAGCAGGTGGTTTGCAGTTTTGTTGTTGTCATTGTTGATGTTTACCAAATTATAATTTTAAAACTTGTACTTAATCACCAAAACTTTGCAAAAGCTCACTTCCACTGTACACAAGCTAAATTACCTAAGATAATTAACTCTATCATTTGCATATTCAGCCCATGGCTATTTAAAAAGCTACTTCAGTCATTATGTGGCTTTTCCATTTGGTTTAACACAAATTCCCAAGATAGCTTTAAAGTTATTTGGAGTTTTCTCTGCAACATAACTCTGAGTTCATTTATGAGAGTGAGATTTTTGTTGTTTTTGTTGTTGTTCTGTTTATAAAATATTTTTTTATAGAAGCTGAGAGTTGATCAGTAGAAATAGAGCAATTATCACAGTCTAAAAGAGCCCAGGAATTCTACCCAGGTCTTCTTGGAAAGGGCAAGTAAGAACTGAAGACATTGAAAATACCAACTGAATCCCCTGCCTTTGTGTGTTTGCTTGTTTGTTTGTTTGTTTGTTTGTTTATTGTATCCTAGAGATAGAATCTAGGATCCGGCACATCCTAAGCAGGGGCTTCATCATTGAGCTACAGCCCCAGTGATTGGATTGGATAGGATTGGATTAGATTGGATTGGATTGGATTGGAAGCAGACTCTCACTCTTTTGACCAACATGGCCTTAAACTCACAATAGTACAAGCTGGCTTTGGATTTACAATCCAATTTCTACCTCTGAAGATCCTGAATACTTGGGATTACAGCCTTTGTGCAACATTTTTGGTCTGTTTTGCTTTTGGTACAAGGTCTCCTTATGTTGACTAAATTGGCCTCACATTTGAGACCTTCTGCCTCTGGTGCTAGAACTCTGGATGTACAGCACTCTGCCATCCTCCTTGCATTTAAGCCACTCAGTGCTCTTGAGCTTCTGAGTCTATTTCGTAAGTCGTTTCTATAGTGTGAAGCTCTGTCTTCTTGCTTCAGCTGCCCCTTGTACATCTGCTGGGTGGCAAGCACGATGAGAGAGTTGCTGGGAGTGAAATGCAGCCAGACTGTTGGGAAATCTCTTCTTCCTGATTACTGCTGGGTGAGACAACCCAAGCCAAATGCTGCTCACTCTTTCTTCATCAAGCTTGTTTTAATTTTCTTATCTTTGCCACTTTATGTGGAGAAACTATCCTTGCTAATGCCCAACTGCCTAGCATTCTATGTCAAAGTCTTTAAAATGGGTACACAAAGTGACCACAGTTACTTTGTGTTCCTCTTTGTTGTCTCTTCAATGACAGGTCTTGTCAAGTAAGTCAAGTCCTGTCTCATAATTGCCTACTAGATGTTCGATGACCAGGCCCACAAGTCTTTGTCATTCTCATTTCTTACTCCATTCATTCATTTACTTTCAGACACAAGCATCTTAGCTGGATGTCCAGAATCCTTCCTTCTCTGGCAGCTTCCTGTGTGGCACTAAATCTTTTGGCATTTCTTATACTGTGTGTGACATTGACTGTCACTACTCTTCTAAAATATGAGCCAGCTCTGGACTCCAAGATTCTTATCTCAGTCTTCCTGTGAGTACCTTTTCTCCCTGTTTATTACACAATTCACTGAACTCTTATGTCTCTTCCTCTAGGAGAACATAAATGGCATGAGAATAGGAGTCTCTTTTTACCACGTTTAATCTACGCCACAGTCAGCCCACTCTCTACTCATAGTAGGCATTCAGCAAACATTTCTTAAACCAACAAAGGACAACATACAGTTCAAACCAGAGTAAGGGATAAGGAGTGTTTCTAATTGATTTATTTATAGGTATATATATCTAGTACTGTGTCAAAACTTCAGAAGTGTAACAACCCAGGAAGGGGGTGTGTCAGAAGTGCCTGTGGCATGTCTTTCATGAGTTTGCCAGCTTGAACTTTTGAAAAGCTTGTTGATACTATTTTATAAAGTTCAAGCACATGACACACAAACTTATAATTCTATTTTCATATAGGACCTTACATGTATAAAATAACTCACATAATATTTGTAAGTACATGAATAATAGTGATAAAATATGGATGTTAGGTTGGATTTGATAATGCATCGCTGCCGCCTCAGCAGCTGCTACAAAGCAGTTGTAACGAATTCAGCAAAGCTACTTGCAAAGCCAAAGGTCCATCCTGAGACATAAAGTTGAGTACAAAAATTCATTAAACTATATAAAATATCAAACTACTTTTATAAATTTCAACATGAGCAACATTAGGTTGTGTATTGGCTTATGCATGCATACTGGTATCTAATCACTCTCTATATACATTTAACTGTGTTTACATAAATGAATAAACATGTATTCATGCATTTCTGAGGGTGTGTACATATGTAACAAAAAACCTTCCCCAGTTTGGTGAGAAAACAGAATACTTTGTTCTATGCATAATAAATAGACAAATGTATAATTAACTATTGGATTAGAATTTAAAAATTAAAGGGAAGAGTGGCAATGCCCACAGGACTATTTTGCTCACTTTAGAAATGAGTGTTTAAGTACTGATGATATCAATAATTATATATTCCATTTTTTCCTCAAAGTTCTCAGAAGTTCTTGTCACAAAGATATATGTTCATCAATTTATCCCAAATTCTGAAGTTTAGGATATAATCTATTTTTAAGATTTTTAAGAAAGATTTCCGAAAGAAGTCTCCAGTTCATCTTTGAGACCCAAGTTTGGAGACTGGTTTGGGTCAAGTTTGAAGACTGGTTTGAGTATCTTTTAAGCTGGAGTGACAGATGGATCACTGAGACATAGATGAAAGAGGAACAGCAAGCCTGGGAGAGAGGCTCCATCTGACCTCATTCACGCCCCACTCTTGCAAATAACCCAGCTGTGTTGGTTTTCCTGTTTGTTTCCCCAGTGAAATACAACCTGGTAGTTGTACTTGGTTCTTCTCCGAGATTTTCTCCAATTGCCTAGATACAGCTCAGAATGTGGACAATGTCATAGGTGGGCATGAAGATCTCAAAAGAGGCATTTCCTTCTGTTGGGCACACAAAATGTTTGGAATGAGGTTATGATAAAAAGTATGCTTATTTCCATTGCGTGACATATTTTGATGTATTCCTAATGTATTCCTTTTCAAAGCAGATCATCTCCAAAGTGGAGGCAAAGGCAGAATGAGCAACAGTTGGTGTTGGACGCACACCGAGTTCCCATTTTTAAATCTCCTCAAAATGCAGCAGAGCAATCTAAAAGAGCAAGTGGCGGGGTTGCTTTTTTAAAGACTATGTATTCTCAGTAGCTACTCTTACTAGACTCGAAATATGCAAATTACACAACACGCAAATTTGGCTACAGCTAGCTTCCAAACTGGCTAATATGAAAATATTAAATGCATCTGTTTATTCATTAAATGTAGAATTCTCAGTAGTCAACACTTCTTTAGAAATTGTTCGGCAGCTTTGTATTCAACATCAAGATATATTTAAGATGGTTAAAGAGCCTCAAATATACTATCTTCTACCCATAGCTATGTCTGAATAGTATTTGTCCTTTGAAGTATACACAGTGCCTTTCCAAGCAACATTCTGCTAATCAACAACGGTTTTATTAATTTTGGCATATTTTCATGTTAAGCCTTGGCCCTGACTTTCCATAAGTACCTTAGAAATAACCAAGTAGATGTGAATCTGCCTTGTCATTTTATGTCAAACAATTTTATATACTGCGGTTATATACTGAGAGGGACTATTCTTTTTTTTTTAATGTAATATCCATCTTTATTGTTAAAAGTTGTTGACACTGGGCAGGTGAGATGGCATGACTTTGGTAATACTAATAAGTGTTTTTGGATTGTTCTGTTAAGTTGTAGCCAACTATTCCTCCCATTCAATTTTTTCTTTCTTTTTTTATTAGATATTTTCTTTATTTACATTTCAAATGCTATCCCCTTTCCTAGTTTCCCCTCTGAAAATCCCCTATCCCCTCCCCCTCTCCCTGCTCCCCAACCCACCCATTCCCATTCCTGGCCCTGGCATTCCTCTATACTGGGGCATAGAACCTTCACAGGACCTAGGGTCTCTTCTCCCATTGATAACCAACTAGGCCTTTCTTTAAGTCATTTTTGTAATCAAGTGTAAACATTACTGAAATTAATCTCTGCTTGCCCATGAGTGATTAAATCATGTTCCTCTCTTTTTTATGAAGTCATTTTTATCTTGAGATGGAAGACATTGTGTGTGTGTGTGTGTGAGAGAGAGAGAGAGAGAGAGAGAGAGAGAGAGACAGAGACAGAGACAGACAGAGACAGAGAGAGACAGAGAGAGACAGAGATAGAGACAGAGAGAGACAGAGATAGAGACAGAGACAGAGACAGAGACAGAGAGAGAACTGGTAAACCATGGTTTATATTCAACAAGAGAATCTGGAGTGATTTTAAATCATTAAGCTCAGAAAAAAATCAGCTATATGTGGTAATTTCTTTTCTAAAGGAGTTTTGTTTTTATGTTCACACACATATGACTTCTCAATTAGCTTTCGCCCCATGACCATTCACACAGAGGTTCACTGTGTGTGCCTTTGTCATTTTACCATGCTCCTCTGACCCACTGCTGCTTAAGTACATGGCCTTCTACCAATGTTTAAGTCTGAATAGTATTTATTTTTCAAAGTGTGCAGTGCCCTTCTGCTCACTGACACTCGGGCACACTTTTCCCCATCATGCTTTCTCTCTGTGGCCTTTTTAGTCCAATGAGAAATCATTTAGAGGATGAGTTTCAAGCATTTGTCCATTTGACTCGAAACTCATGGATTCTTAGCACTTAACATAGGAGGAACAAGACTCAATATCTAAAAAATTATAAAAAAACGAAATGGAATGTTTAGTTTAAAAGCCCAGAGAGAAAACAAGGGGCAGCATGAGTTTAAAAAATGAAAAAGGCAGAGCAGTAAGAAGTGAAGAAAACCCCAGAGATGAGTCATAGCAACGAGAAGGACACATCGTCATCTGCACAGTATATAGATTCCTTTTTATATACCAAAATACTAAGCCCTTTGATATGTTCCCAAAACATGAGAATCCAAAATTGAGTCTTCCTCCTGAACTCAGCCATTAGCATTTCATGAGCTTCTGCACACCCTCTGAGGATCTTCCCTCAGGAACGTTAGTTATAGAGACACTTGGCATTTTTTCACAGCATGCACGAGTCACAACACAGACATCTCTGCCCTCAAAATAAATGGATATTGAACTCTGAATAAAACATGCCCCTTTCATCTTCATCCTGTCCTCTTTCTTAGTATGCTGCTCTATAGCCTGCAGGTACTCTGCATCCCAGGTTAAAAAGGGATGGGCCAAGGAGCTGCCTTGAGAAGCAACAGTTTCCTAATGGGAAACAGTTACATGCTTGCTACCAGAATTCTTTCCAGGACCCCAGCTCTATTATAAACTACACTTCCTGGGTTTAATCATATAATTGGGGTTTTTTCCCTAAAATAAAATTGTTTTTATTTCATTAAACAAATGTGCCAGTTAGAAAGGCTTATTTCTAAAAGAAAATATGGAAATGTCTTAGTCAAGGGTAGATATGCTCCATTTGGACTGCTAAGAGGCTATTATCACAGTTTTATACACACCAGAATTCTTGCTCTTACACAAAGATCACTCTAGCAGATTGGTATGATGGACAGTTTGTCTCATTTTCTAAGTCAGGAGGGGTCAACTGCTAAAGAACACAGAAAGTCACTGGCACAGCTGCAGTGAGATGTGGGTCTCCTAATATTTTACTCAGGGATAATTATGTATATACCTACATATACCTACCTATATATGTATATACTACATAGGGTTGTTAATTAAGCACTTGTTATAAGTCAGATGCTTCTCACGGCCTTCTGATGCCCTCTGTCCCGTGACCAGCTAAATACAAATAAATTATTGATGAGCAACCTCCAAGTACCACACAGAAACACTGAAGTTTGCTATCATGTCACACTACATCAATAGAAACTGAAGCTTCCCTTGTTACTGAATTATTTGCTCAACCATCTCTCATTGTTATTGGCTCCATTTGCCAACATAATGAATTGCATTTTAATTTCACTAAACTCTCAGCTTCACAGATACAGAGACACCCCATATTTAAAATCATCATTTTAGCTCCTATCAACATGCCTAGAAAGAGTAGCCATTGAGCTACATCCCAAGAGTTTGAGCCACTAGTGTCTCTCTGACACTTGTTCACCATATTCCAATGAATCAACTGCACTTCAAGATGATGCTCTGCACTGTTTGAAAGGAGGCAAAGGTTGTCAGTCCCATTCTCACAGGCATCTCTCATTCTCCCTCACAGACATCTCTCATTCTCCCTCACAGGCATCTCTCAGTCCCCCTCACAGGCATCTCTCAGTCTCCCTCACAGGCATCTCTACCTCACAGGCATCTGTCAGTCCTCCTCACAGGCATCTCTCAGTCCCCCTCACAGGCATCTCTCAGTCCCCCTCACAGGCATCTCTCAGTCTCCCTCACAGGCATCTCTACCTCACAGGCATCTGTCAGTCCTCCTCACAGGCATCTCTACCTCACAGGCATCTGTCAGTCCTCCTCACAGGCATCTCTCAGTCCCCATCACAGGCATCTCTCAGTCCCCATCACAGGCATCTCTCTTTCCCTGTTACAGGAATCCCTCAGCACCTCATTTGACTTTTGCACTGATCTCTTGCTGCCTTCTGTGAGGCTAAATCTAAAATGACCAAAGCATTTATTGTATATGAATATTTATATTGTATTTAGTCCCATGTTTTTAATGGACTCAAGATGGATGGAATAATGGATACTTTATATTGAAGTCAGAATTTCACATACAAGCTGAGAATAGATACAAAAGAATACACACACACACACACACACACACACTACCCACAGTCCATAAGAAAATATCTCTTCATTGACCTGAGTACATCTCTTGGAAATCTATACTGCTAATCTAATATTAAATACCATATTTTTAAAAAGGAAAGAATATTTTCAAATTAGAAGTGTTTCAGAACAAAACCTTGAGTGACCATCATTTCATTTTACACTCTTAAAAATACACAAAGGTTAAAAAAAAAAAACTATGAAATAAATGTATGTTTGGGATATTCCATAAAAACAAACCTGTGAAATAAATGTATATTTAATTCAGCCACTATGATTTTCTTTGCTACATTATTGAAGTTTGTATGGTCTTCTTTTTTTTTTTTTTTTTTTTTTTTTTTTTTGGTTTTTCGAGACAGGGTTTATCTGTGTTGCCTTGGCTGTCCTGGAACTCACTCTGTAGACCAGGCTGGCCTCGAACTCAGAAATCCGCCTGCCTCTGCCTCCCGAGTGCTGGGATTAAAGGCGTGCGCCACCACGCCCGGCTCTGTGGTCTTCTTTTTTAATTAGGTATTTTCTTCATTTACATTTCCGATGCTATCCCAAAAGTCCCCCATGCCCTCCCCCACACACACTTCTTGGTCCTGGCATTCCCCTGTACTGGGGCATATAAAGTTTGCGTGTCCAATGGGCCTCTCTTTCCACTGATGGCCGACTAGGCCATCTTCTGATACATATGCAGCTAGAGTCGAGCTCCGGGGTACTGGTTAGTTCATAATAATGATCCACCTATGGGGTTGCAGTTCCTTTAGCTCCTTGGGTACTTTCTCTAGCTCCTCCATTGGGGGCCCTGTGATCCATCCAATAGCTGACTGTGAGCATCCACTTCTGTGTTTGCTAGGCCCTCACAAGAGACAGCTATATCAGGGTTTTTTTTTTTTTCAGCAAAATCTTGCTAGTGTATGCAATGGTGTCAGTGTTTGGAGGCTGATTATGGGATGGATCCCTGGATATGGCAGTCTCTAGATGGTCCATCTTTTTGTCTCAGCTCCAAACTTTGTCTCTGTAACTCCTTCCATGGGTGTTTTATAACAGATTTGCAGGAGGTCTTCATTGATTATTCTGGAAACAAATAAGTTATCTGAATCCTATCCTTACATATTTATTTAGATACTTATTATATATTATTTATATGTTGATGCTCAGGAGAATTCAAGCATAGTGATCATTATAGAGAATAAAGGTGATCCACATCCTCACTAGATCTCTGCCATTGGCTTCCAAAGGCTTATGTTTTCCAAATACAGATTGACTCTCCAAGGAAAATTGCAATAGTATTATCATTGCTGAGTATCATCATTGCAATAGTACTATAAGTCTTCATTGCTAAGAACTTCCTGTCATAGTTGAGAAACAAAATATAACTAGTGTAGTAAGTGTAGACCAAGAGAAATTTGGACCTAAAAATCTCTCAAATATAACTCAGTTGGTAGAGGACCTCCAGCCCTGGTTTCAATCTGCCAACACTCACTACATAAACCAGATATGGTGGTACACTCCTGTAAACCCAGTTCTTCAGAGTGGACGTGGGAAAAGAGCAAGTTCTAAGTTATCCTTAGCTACATTAGACACTGTCTTCAAAAAGAAACCAAGTGATGAGGGGAATTTACAAGAGCTTCTTGTTTGCTGACTCTAGGCTCTTTTGAGGAAATACCTAGACAGTGCTTCCTGATGGTCCTGCAGTAAATCTGTTTCATAGTCAATGGGAAGAGTATCTGAGGCCAATAGTGATGTAAGCCTCCTGAGATGCTCAGTGGTACCATGAACTGTGATACAAAAGCGATGGATGCCTACTACAGGTGGGGCTGTGCGGATGCTTTGCGGATAACTCTGCTCACAAACAGAGATGTGAAGAATAGAAAGATGCATTGGCCTCTGCAACCCATACAAACAACTCTGACAAAAGCAAAGTGCACTTGCTGGTAAGAAAATAATGGCATCTAATATAATAACAGGATTCCTTTATAGTTCCCAAGCGCTCTCCTTCCTGTGCTTATAGCAATCTTCCCAGAGGCCCTGTCAAAGGCGGGGAGGGGGGGGTGCTTTAGACAATTTGCCTGAGGTGCTTATGTTTAAAGCTCCTACAGAAGAAAAAGCCCTGTGAAGACATGATTCTTAAAAAGGAGCAGGTCGACTGCCTTTGCCAACTGTGAACATGAGAAATGGGATTTAGAATTCAATCTATTCTAGTTCCTTGAAAGGATTCTTTTTCTTGGTATGGAATAATACAAGGGCTCATTAGGAATGACTGAATATAAAGTAGGAATTAAAAGGGATATCCCATTCTTTTCTGAGTTAGCTTAAATATCTTTATGTATACAAGTTTTGGGCAATATTTTTAGAATTAATCCATAGTCATGAAATATAGTCAACCCCAAGGCTCTAACATGGGAGTGGGAAAGAAGCGAGAGTGAGCTGGAGGGCACAGCTTCTGGTGTGCACTCCCCTGCTTTGGAGAATCTGTTCCCTCTGTAATTGCTGCAAAGACAACTGTAGAAACTTCTCCTCTCCTGTTCATATTAGCTACAAATTCAGGCCTTAGGAAGAAGAGTGCCCGGGCACATGATGAGTAATTAGCGACCAAGTCTTTGCACAGGAATCCTCCTTTATCGTCTAATCTCTTCTATCGTCCAGTTTTCACATGTCTGCCCACAGTTGTCAGGCCTCCCTCCATCTCTGTTAGCAGTCGAACCTAGAGGTTGGCCTTACACAGCATTAGGAAGAAGGTGACCTCAAACTTTCTAATTCCAGCCCCAACTTTTTCCAGAAGCTCAAACAGGACTAGATGAAACCTACTTGGCACAGCTAATCTAATGTTTGGTTAGCTTCTTTCTCGGAGGTAGGCTGATAGAAATAAAAACCGATTTCCTCCGAAATCAATGTAAGAAGAAAGAGCCTCACCTAGCCTCTCTCTTATCTAGTGCACACCACAGCAAATTCTTTCTTGCCCCATATTCTGTCTGTGTTCTGTTCTAAGACATTTTCTATATCAGAACTAGGCTTGCCATTATCTATGAGATACAGCAGAGCCCAGGCCATAACTTCTCCCTCAGTCATAAAAACATCTTCCTAACTTCCCCACCCCAGCCTCCCCTACACACTTAGCTTTCACCCTCAGGACGTGCTTCTTGCTGCTTCTGCTACAGAATACTGTCTCCAGGTCATGACAGGACAGAGCCATCATGAGTCTATCCTTCCCCAAGATGTGGGCAACTAATGGTTAGTGGAAGGAAGGGCATGCCGGGCCATGCTCCTCTTTAAAAATAGTTAACAACTGGTGGAAGAGTGATCTTCTTCTTCTGCGATCTAGCCACACATGAGTTATGCATGCTCCTGTAAGTAAGCTCTCACCTGTGATCGTCAGCAATCCTAACAGAAATCATTGCTTCTCCAAGCTATACATGAGAGGAGGCATTTCTTCCAGCCATCCTTGGTACTATGTCCAGGGTGAATAGATGTTTGTCTCCACAGAAAAGTTTGCCAGTACTCAAAAATGCAAAACTGTTTTTTCCCACTATGTCTTAAATATACAAATCTAGTTCTTTCCCTACCACTTTTCAGTAGTAAGGCCAAATCCATGGAACTCTCTTAACCCCACTCTTTAGATGACTAGCTCTTTCATTTCATCCACAGATCCTTAAATGCCACCTCCTTCAATGGCTTTAGCTTAACCAGGCTTCCAAACAAAGAGTCACTGTGTCCCCTTTTAATATAGTTAGCCTCTGCATGAAATAATATTATTTAATTTTACATACTTATGATTTAGGTCCACACTAGGATGTAAGTAGTTTATCTTACTACACTCTGTCTCTAGTAACAAGAACAACATTTAGCATATAGAATACAATGAACAAAAGAATACAAAAAAAGCAATGGAAGAAAATTTGTTATGTTGGCTATGATTATAGAGGATGCTACATGACTATGACAGAAACTGTTTTCCCAGATACTGCCTCATCATCTGCCTACCCTGGTAAATTGTGTGTGTCTAACATGTATAGGTGTGCATGCCTTTGTATGTGCATGTGAGTTCATGTGTGCACATATGGTTATATTGTGTGTGTGCATGTCATTGTGATTATGTGAATGCATATGTGAACACGTGTAAATGTGTATATGTATATGTGCAAGCAGGTATCTACAAATGTATAAATGTTTCTGTATGTGTGTGTAAATTCGTGCATGTGTGTACAATGTATATTGTATCTTTGTGTGTGTGTGTGTGTGCGCTCGCCTGCACGCACATGCATGCATGCATTCAAGTGAGTGCTCAAAGAAGGCAGTGTTGCATTTAAGATGCTCCCGAAGTCCAAATCAAAAATTGCAAATAGTGAGCACAATTGATTCTAATGCCAGAGAAAAGAGGATCCTTTCTGCTGAAGTTCGAGTTTCCAGGAAAACTGAGATCAGCAATGTTGATTCAAGCTGCTGATTCATATAGAGACACTGGGATACGCATCTGAAAAAAAAATGATGTCTAAGGTCATTACATTTTATTTTTCAAGAATGAAACAGAAAAATCTTGAAATGAGTTTTCTGAACTAAGCAATAGAAAGTACCTATTACCCTAACATAGAAGGAAATACCTATTACCCTAACATAGCAGGAAATACCTTGGCCACAGGTAGAAATGTATATTCTTAGAATGCAATACACAGTGTTTGCTTATAGATGCTGGTATCGCCTTTCAAAACTGAAAAGAGAGAAAAATATTTTAAAAGAATACACAAAACCTGTTCTGATTGTCTATGCAGTTTGTTAAAAAACAGAAGAACATGGTGTACAGGAGGACCCACCTGTGCCTACAGAGAGCACACTATTTCATGGAGTGGGATACAAGAGGACCCACCTGAGCCACAGAGAGCACACTATTTTATGGAGTGGTTATATTCCTCGATATCCTTGTGCATCTTTATCTTTTCAGAAACTAGTGAATATTGAATATTCAAATATTCAATTTTTTAACATTCAAAATCTGTTCCAATAAAATGAAATCAATGCAGTCACCATGAGCCCTCTTCACAGGGGACTTTGATATTTGCCTCCCACCCCGAGTAACTTCGGCTTGAACATTGTGTATGAAGCATAATCCTTGGTGGAGACTGACTCTAATGATTCTGAGGAGAAGTAAAAAATGAATACTTGTATCTGCAGTCATTAAAACTGTACCACGATCTTGGTTCCTGGACTCCGCCGAAATTAGAAACTTAGTCTGCACAGGTGAGAGGGTGCACCACAGAAGCTGACAGCTTCTGGGACAGGTGGGAGCCACAGAGCCGCTGAGGCAGCACCCTTTTCGGGCCGCAGACATCTGGCCACCCTCCCGGCCAGAGGACAGGAGTCCTCCCGGCTCGGGAGCCCTTTGCCTCAGGAGCAGTGGGCGCCATCTTGGTTCCGGGACTCTGCCGAACTTAGGAACTTATGCTGCACAGGTGAGAGTGTGCACAACAGAAGCTGACATCTTCTGTGATCTGCCAAAGCAACACAGCTTCTGGGAAAGGTCCTGTTTTGGGCCTTCTTCTTCGGCCAGGAGGAGGTCCAAATGCAAGATATCTGTGCACCTTCCCTGTAAGAGAAGAGCTTGCCAGCAGAGAGTGCTCTGACCACTGAAACTCAGAGGAGAGAGCCTGTCTCCCAGGTCTGCTAATAGACAGTAACAGAATCACCAAAAGAACAATCTCTAAACAGAGTCAACTATAACAACTAACTCCAGAGATTGCCAGATGGCAAATGGTAAACTTAAGAATCTTACTAACAGGAACCAAGACCACTCACCATCATCAGAACACAGCACTCCCACTTTGCCCAATCCAGGGCACCCCAACACACCCGAAAAGCTAGACCTGGATTTAAAAGCATATCTCATGATGATGGTAGAGGACATCAAGAAGGACTTTAATAACTCACTTAGAGAAATACAGGAGAACACTGCTAAAGAGTTACAAGTCCTTAAAGAAAAACAGGAGAACACAACCAAACAGGTAGCCTTACAGAAAAACAGGAAAACACATCCAAACAGGTGATGGAAATGAACAAAACCATACTATACCTAAAAAGGGAAGTAGACACAATAAAGAAAACCCAAAGTGAGGCAACGCTGGAGATAGAAACCCTAGGAAAGAAATCTGGAACCATAGATGTGAGCATCAGCAACAGAATACAAGAGATGGAAGAGAGAATCTCAGGTGCAGAAGATTCCATAGAGAACATCGGCACTACAATCAAAGAAAATGGAAAATGCAAAAAGATCCTGACTCAAAACATCCAGGAAATCCAGGACACAATGAGAAGACCAAACCTATGGATAATAGGAGTGGATGAGAATGAAGAGTTTCAACTCAAAGGACCAGCAAATATCTTCAACAAAATTATAGAAGAAAACTTCCCAAATCTAAAGAAAGAGATGCCCATGAACATACAAGAAGCCTACAGAACTCCAAATAGACTGAACCAGAAAAGAAATTCCTCCCGACACATAATAATCAGGACAAAAATGCACTAAATAAAGATAGAATACTAAAAGCAGTGAGGGAAAAAGGTCAAGTAACATATAAAGGCAAGCCTATCAGAATTACACCAGATTTTTCACCAGAGACTATGAAAGCTAGAAGAGCCTGGACAGATGTTATACAGACACCAAGAGAACACAAATTCCACCCAAAGCTACTACACCCAGCCAAACTCTCAATTACCATAGATGGATAAACCAAAGTATTCCACGACAAAACCAAATTCACACATTACCTTTCCACGAATCCAGCCCATCAAAGGAAAGTAACAGAAAAAAAAACAATACAAGGACGGAAACTACAACCTAGAAAAAACAAGAAGGTAATCCCTCAACAAACCTAAAAGAAGACAGCCACAAGAACAGAATGCCAACTTTAACAACAAAAATAACAGGAACCAACAATTACTTTTCCTTAATATCTCTTAATATCAATGGTCTCAACTCCCCAATAAAAAGACATAGACTAACAAACTGGCTACACAAACAAGACCCAACATTTTGCTGCTTACAGGAAACTCATCTCAGAGAAAAAGATAGACACTACCTCAGAATGAAAGGCTGGAAAACAATTTTCCAAGCAAATGGTATGAAGAAACAAGCCGGAGTAGGCATTCTAATATCTGATAAGATTGACTTCCAACCCAAAGTCATAAAAAAAAAAAAAAGGAGGGGCACTTCATTTTCATCAAAGGTAAAATCCTCCAAGAGGATCTATCAATTCTGAATATCTGTGCTCGAAATACAAGGGCAGCCACATTCATTAAAGAAACTTTAGTAAAGCTCAAAGCACACATTGCACCTCACACAATAATAGTGGGAGACTTCAACACACCACTTTCACCAATGGACAGATCATGGAAACAGAAACTAAACAGGGACACAGTGAAACTAACAGAAGTTATGAAACAAATGGATCTGACAGATATCTACAGAACATTTCATCCTAAAACAAAAGGATATACCTTCTTCTCAGCACCTCATGGTACCTTCTCCAAAATTGACCACATAATAGGTCACAAAACAGGCCTCAACAGATACAAAAATATTGAAATTGTCCCATGCATCCTATCAGATTACCATGGACTAAGGCTGATCTTCAATAACAAAATAAATAATAGAAAGCCAACATTCACGTGGAAACTTAACAACACTCTTCTCAATGATACCTTGGTCAAGGAAGGAATAAAGAAAGAAATTAAGGACTTCTTATAGTTCAATGAAAATGAAGCCACAACATACCCAAACTTATGGGACACAATGAAAGCACTTCTAAGAGGAAAACTCATAGCTCTGAGTGCCTCCAAAAGGAAACTAGAGAGAGTACACATTAGCAGCTTGACAACACACCTAAAAGCTCTAGAACAAAAGGAAGGAAATTCACCCAAGAGGAGTCGACAGAAGGAAATAATCAAACACAGGGGTGAAATCAACCAAGTGGAAACAAGAAGAACTATTCAAAGAATCAACCAATCAAGGAGCTGGTTCTTTGAGAAAATCAACAAAATAGACAAACCCTTAGCCAGACTCACTAGAGGGCACAGGGAAAGCATTCTAATTAACAAAATCAGAAATGAAAAGGGAGACATAACAACAGATCCTGAAGAAATCCAAAACACCATCAGATCCTTTTACAAAAGGCTATACTCAACAAAACTGGAGAACCTGGATGAAATGGAGAAGTTTCTAGACAGATACCACGTACCAAAGTTGAATCAAAATCAGGTTAATGATCTAAACAGCCCTATATCCCCCAAAGAAATAGAAGCAGTCATTAATAGTCTCCCAACCAAAAAATGCCCAGGACCAGATGGGTTTGGTGCAGAGTTCTATCAGACCTTCAAAGAAGATCTAATCCCAGTTCTTCACAAACTATTCCACAAAATAGAAACAGAAGGTAATCTACCCAACTCATTCTATGAAGCCACCATTACTCTGATACCTAAACCACAAAAAGACCCAACAAAGATAGAGAACTTCAGACCAATATCCCTTATGAATATTGATGCAAAAATCCTCAATAAAATTCTCTCTAACCGAATCCAAGAACATATCAAAACAAACATCCATCCTGACCAAATAGGTTTCATCCCAGGGATGCAGGGATGGTTCAATATACGGAAATCCATCAACGTAATCCAGTATATAAACAAACTCAAAGACAAAAAACACATGATCATCTCGTTAGATGCTGAGAAAGCATTTGACAAAATCCAACACCCATTCATGATAAAAGTCTTGGAAAGATCAGGAATTCAAGGCCCATACCTAAACATGATAAAAGCAATCTACAGCAAACCAGTAGCCAGCATTAAAGTAAATGGTGAGAAGCTTGAAGCAATCCCACTAAAATCAGGGACTAGACAAGTCTGTCCACTCTCTCCCTACCTATCCAATATTGTACTTGAAGTCCTAGCCAGAGCAATTAGACAACAAAAGGAGATCAAGGGGATACAAATTGGAAAGGAAGAAGTCAAAATATCACTTTTTGCAGATGATATGTTAGTATATATACATGACCCTAAAAATTCCACCAGAGAACTCCTAAGCCTGATAAACAGCGTCAGTGAAGTAGCTGGATATAAAATTAACTCAAACAAGTCAATGGCCTTTCTGTACACAAAGGACAAACAGGCTGAGAAAGAAATTAGGAAAACAACACCCTTCTCAATAGCCACAAATAATATAAAATACCTAGGCGTGACTCTAACTAAGGAAGTGAAAGATCTGTATGACAAGAACTTCATGTCTCTGAAGAAAGAAATTAAAGAAGATCTCAGAAGATGGAAAGATCTCCCATGCTCATGGATTGGCAGGATCAACATTGTAAAAATGGCTATCTTGCCAAAGGCAATCTACAGATTCAATGCAATCCCCATCAAAATTCCAAATCAATTCTTCAACGAATTAGAAAGGGCAATCGACAGATTCATCTGGAATAACAAAAAACCTAGGATAGCAAAAACTCTTCTCAAGGATAAAAGAACCTCTGGTGGAATCACCATGCCTGACCTAAAGCTGTACTACAGAGCAATTGTGATAAAAACTGCATGGTGCTGGTATAGTGACAGACAATTAGACCAATGGAACAGAATTGAAGTCCCACAGATGAACCCACACACCTATGGTCACTTGATCTTTGACTTGGGAGCTAAAACCATCCAGTGGAAAAAAGACAGCATTTTCAACAAATGTTGCTGGAACAACTGGCTGTTATCATGTAGAAGATTGTGAATTGATCCATTACTATCTTCTTGTACCAAGGTCAAATCTAAGTGGATTAAGGAACTCCACATAAAACCAGAGACACTGAAACTTATAGAGGAGAAAGTAGGGGAAATCCTCAAAGATATGGGTACAGGGGAAAAATTCCTGAATAGAACAGCAATGGCTTGTGCTGTAAGATCAAAAATCGATATATGGGACCTCATAAAATTGCAAAGCTTCTGAAAGACAAAAGACACCGTCAATAAGACAAAAAGACCACCAACAGATTGGGAAAGGATCTTTACCTATCCCAAATCAGATAGGGGACTAATATCCAATATATACAAAGAACTCAAGAAGGTGGACTACATAAAATCAAATAACCCCATTAAAAAATGGGGCTCAGAACTGAACAAAGAATTCTCACCCAAGGAATACCGAATGGTAGAGAAGCACCTGAAAAAATGTTCAACATCCTTAATCATCAGGGAAATGCAAATCAAAACAACCCTGAGATTCCACCTCACACCAGTCAGAATGGCTAAGATCAAAAATTCAAGTGACAGCAGATGCTGGCGAGGATGTGGAGAAAGAGGAACACTCCTCCATTGTTGGTGGGATTGCAAGCTTGTATAACCACTCTGGAAATCAGTCTGGCTGTTCCTCAGAAAATTGGACATAGTACTACCGGAGGATCCAGCAATACCTCTCCTGGGCATATATCCAGAAGATGTCCCAACCTGTAAGAAGGACACATGCTCCACTATGTTCATAGCAGCCTTATTTATAATAGCCAGAAGCTGGAAAGAACCCAGATGCCCCTCAACAGAGGAATGGATACAGAAATTATGGTACATTTACACAATGGAGTACTACTCAGCTATTAAAAAGAATGAATTTATGAAATTCCTAGGCAAATGGATGGACCTGGAGGGCATCATCCTGAGTGAGGTAACCCAATCACAAAGGAACTCTCACAATATGTACTCACTGATAAGTGGATATTAGCCCAGAAACTTAGGATACCCAAGATATAAGATACAATTTGCTAAATGCATTAAACTCAAGAGAATGAAGACCAAAGTGTGGACACTTTGCCCCTTCTTAGAATAGGGAACAAAACACCCATGGAAGGAATTACAGAGACAAAATTTGGAAGTGTGACGAAAGGATGGACCATCTAGTGATTGCCATATCCAGAGATCCATCCCATGATCAGCTTCCAAACGCTGACACCATTGCATACACTAGCAAGATTTTGCTGAAAGGACCCAGATATAGCTGTCTCTTGTGAGACTATGCCAGGGCCTAGGAAACACAGAAGTGGATGCTCACAGTCAGCTATTGAATGGATCACAGGGCCCCCAATGGAGGAGCTAGAGAAAGCACCCAAAGAACTAAAGGGAACTGCAACCCTATAGATGGAACAACATTATGAACTAACCAGTACCCCGGAGCTCTTGTCTCTAGCTGCATATGTATCAAAAGATGTCCTAATAGGCCATCACTTGAAAGAGAGGCCCATTGGACTTGCAAACTTTATATTCCCCAGTACAGGGGAACGCCAGGGCCAAAAAAGGGTAGTGGGTGGGTAGGGGAGTGGGGGTGGGTGGGTATGGGGGACTTTTGGTATAGCATTGGAAATGTAAATGAGCTAAATACCTAATAAAAAAAATGAAAAAAAAAAACTGTACCACGCCAACCCACCATGTGATACCCTGAATTGTTTTCCACAGTCTGAACTTATGTGTAGATAGTGATACAGAACTGTTAGAGACCAGACAATGCTGTGTGTTCCCAGAATTCACAAACACTTTCTTTAACTTTCTTGTTTATGTCCAACACACTCATCAGAAGGTATCAATGTCACAAATTAAGCAAACTTCCCTAATGAACACCACACCCTGTAAACATTAGGGATTGACCCCAGTGGCCGCGTGGTGAACTGGGAGATGCAATTGCTGATGGTTTATAGCATCACAGAGATACCTCATAACTCATTATCACTAGCTTGGGGAATGAAGAAAATCTTCAAAACTTGAAGTACAATGTCTACTAATCACATGTTGCTTTCCATAACTATATATTCAGAAGTCCATTATGAAAGCCCTGAAAGTTCATTAGGAAAGTCTTGTGCTGTATGTCTGTCTGTCTATAGAGATGGAATGGAGTATAACAGAATTGTCTTTAACTTCTCATAAATTTCATGGGCATTTATATCACAATAAATATATTATGCCAAAATATTGCTCATGGTCAAGTATCAGAAAAATTTGTGCTCCACATTCACCAGAGTTAACCTGAGTGCTCTCTTCCTTCCAGGGATCAGCAGGGTTTTCTCAACATGCTTGGCAATGGATTGGGGTTTCAGCTGAATAGAGCCCCCAGTGGCCCTTTAGAACTGAACACCATTCAGATTATTTGCGCTGCATTGACATGGAGAGCCGAGTGGACCTCTGAGCTACATATTCCTTGGCAAGAATGATAGAGAATCTGTTTAGGTTCCAAATGTACAGGCCAGCTTCTCCTCGATTCTCCACTCTGCGTGTGTAATATCACCTTGAGGAGAAATTTGTAGTTGACTGGGGAGAAGCTAAAAGCACCCCGAATGCCCCGTGCCATTCACACAGAAACGCTTTCCAGTGACACAGCTTTAGCCACTCAATGACCTTCGTGTGGTAGTGAGAACTGCTTCACGTGTAATTTTTGAGGGATCAGAAGCACTTTAATGCTAAATAAAGCAATTTACCTGGAGGTAAAGAAATGTAGATAACCTCCCAGTAATTAATTAATTTGAGAGTTTGCTTTCTTAAAAAAGAACATATTCTTAAATATTCTATATAAATCCTAAGCCACAAGCATCTGGCAATGTTTGGAGATCTGGAGATTTGACTCAGGGTGAAAATGGAGCCTGGACATACACTGGGTTAAGAAGTGAACAGTTTTGTGCATTCTTTCTCCCTAAGTAGGAAACTGGCTTTCTGGTGCACGCCATCTTAAGAAAAATAAGCTGCAGCTTACCACCCTGAACTCAGGTGGAGGACTTCATAACAAAACTGAATTCATTTAAAGAAAAGACTTCTGTCCACATGCCAGGCTGGTGTGGGTAAAATGGACAGAGTTTAGAAACTAATATATTAAAATGGTGGAAAAACTGATTATTTTATGCTGAGGTAACTTAAAAAAAAAAGTCACAGAAGAGGGCGATTGAAGTAACCCACAAGGGATTATCATCTGAGCAAAACTTCAAGTGCCTTTCCGGTTTTCATATAGGGAAAGTGGGAAAGGAACTTAGAGTGTCTGAATTATAAAAGAGATACAAAATTCATCTATGGGAAGATTTTAGGGAATAGTTTCCTGGCTTTAGACTAATAGACAATGTTCTACCTTGAATATCAAGGGGTCAAAAAGAGTTTAAGCTTGTGTGTGTGCACTTGCACGTGCATGTGCATGTGCGTGTGTGTGGTATGTGTGTGTGTACACACGTATGTGTACTTAACGTTCTCCAAGTTTTCGTGTAATAGGTCACTCTCCAAACACACACTGCTTCCTTAGCCAATGACATCATAATGTCTTCCTTTTCTGAAGAAAGACACAAAAAGACCCTTTCCTGGTTATTTCCTCATCATCTCTATGTGATACACCATGAAAACACTGGCAGTGCCTCTGGTTTGACTGCCTTTTGGATGTGCTTTAGAATAGGAGTTTCTCACCCTGAACAATAACTGTAATTTGCTTTCTACAATTCCTGTAACCAGCCTGCTTTTGCTAT
Organism: Mus caroli; assembly: GCF_978045245.1. NCBI lineage: Eukaryota > Metazoa > Chordata > Mammalia > Rodentia > Muridae > Mus > Mus caroli. The sequence goes on along the minus strand of NW_028227258.1, from coordinate 8,313,949 downwards.
CATGAAAGACCCTTACCTCAGGCTCACTGGATGTCTTTTCTATTGTTGAGGTTTGAGTGTATCACCCAGGAACTTGGAATGGGATCAAGTTTGCACTCAAGAAAACAAACTCTGGGGTAATCGGTGCTGAATGTCAAGAGACAATAGTGTCAAAAAACACCAATCAGGAAAAATGGCTCTGAGAGCTAAACATGCTTACTGCTCTTCCAGAGGACTGGAGATGTGTTCCCAGCACTCAAGTCAGGCAGCTCACAAGTGTGTGTAAGTCTAGCAACAGGAGTCCTACATCATTCTCCAGTCTCCACAGGCACAGGGGCACATTACCATACACAGACATACAAACATACACATATCTCAAAAATGATATAAATATTTTTAAATGAATAGGAAACAACACTCTTAAATACGGTGATTTGGCTCTATCTTTTCCAATTATCCTTTTTAAAAATGTATTTATTTTTATTCTTTAATCCTTTCTTATAGTCCAGACTTTATTATTCCCCTCCGGATTTGTTCCCCACCCCCCAACCATTCTCTATCCCACTCTAAGAGGACCCCCTGGTGATTTATAAACACCTTACAGTCTAAAGCACTGTAGCTAAAGGATTGTGACACAGGTGGTATGTTTTCAAATATAATAAAAAATACTAGAAAAATTAAGGGTATGTACTTTTTGAAAAGTAGAGATTGAGAAAAACACAAGAGTTTTGTCATTGAACACCGTGGGCACCGTGACTTCGGCAGGCATCAGATTCTGTCCCACCAGATGCTATCCATCCTTGGGAACTGCAACTCTGATAAGAAGCACCTGACCGCATCCCGCCAGACTCTCCCAACACAGTCCATCACATGCCAGGACCAGGCCACAGCAACTCAGGACTCTGAACTCTGGCAGAAGATAAAACAACACCAGCTTTACAAGGATCTCAACATTTTGCCTACGGCATGCACCAAAAAGGAGAATATGAGGCAAACCAAACCTATCAGGTTCACAAAACTGGGATCTGGCATTGCAGGGGCTTGACTATGTGGGTAGTGTATTGAAAAGCCAGAAGACTGATACATTTCTCTCGGCTTTTGGTTAAATGTTGAACTGTCCCCTAAACCATGCATGAAGCTGAAACCCCAAGAGGCTATGCAGAATGCCTCGGAGGCCTGTAAGAGAGGCAAAGCAAAGCCCACCGGACTGTGTGGATATCTTTCTAGAGTCATTCCTTTGCTTGGTGATGCCTGGCTCTGAATTAAGGTGCTAGTGAGGGATCGGATAGAAAGAAACACACACACACACACACACACACACACACAACTGTAGAGTCAAATTTCTGTTAACACTCCTTTCAAAAGTGTTTGTTTGAAGCCATGCAGACTATCCGTTACAGTGGATTGCACTTTACAAAGTTTGTACTGGGACCTAATTTGGCTGTGATCATGTCTCCTGAGGCATAGATCCATCCAAACTAGCAAGGTCTTTCCTTCCTTCTTACTCATGACAAACACATGGTTATAAAAACTTCAATTTCCACTTCCAGTCTACACCAGAACCGGGGTACCTTGGGCGCAGAGTCTCTGGACACGCTCAAGGTCCTCACAGGACCCTCCACGGGATCTTAAGACCTCTGGTGAGTGGAACACAGCGTCTGCTCCAATACAATCACTCGGGACCTGAGACTGCATTAATTAGGGAAGCAGAAAATCAGGCCTGATCAGGGTCACAAGTCCCTTCTGGTCCATGCCAGCCTCAGGGTACCTTGGGTGCGGAGTCTCCGGACACCCAAAAGGTCCCCACAGGACCCTCCAAGGGATCTTAAGACCTCTGGTGAGTGGAACACAACTTCTGCCAGGAGGCAGGTGCGAACACCAGATATCTGGGCACCTTCCCTGCAAGAGGAGAGAGCCCAGGACCAGATGGGTTTAGTGCAGAGTTCTATCAGAACTTCAAAGAAGATCTAATTCCAGTTCTTCACAAACTATTTCACAAAATAGAAGTAGATGATACTCTACCCAACTCCTTCTATGAAGCCACAATTACTCTGATACCTAAACCACAGAAAGATCCAACAAAGATAGAGAACTTCAGACCAATTTCCCTTATGAATATCGATGCAAAAATCCTCAATAAAATTTTTGCTAACCGAATCCAAGAACACATTAAAACAATCATCCATCCTGACCAAGTAGGTTTTATTCCAGGGATGCAGGGATGATTTAATATACAGAAATCCATCAACGTAATCCAGTATATAAACAAACTCAAAGACAAAAACCACATGATCATCTCCTTAGACTTGGAGAAAGCATTGGACAAGATCCAACACCTATTCATGATAAAAGTCTTGGAAAGATCAGGAATTCAAGGCCCATACCTAGACATGATAAAAGCAATTTACAGCAAACCAGTAGCCAACATCAAAATAAGTGGTGAGAAGCTGGAAGCAATCCCACTAAAATCAGGGACTAGACAAGGCTGCCTACTTTCTCCCTACCTATTCAACATTGTACTTGAACTCCTAGCCAGAGCAATTAGACAACAAAAGGAGATCAAGGGGATACAAATTGGAAAAGAAGAAGTCAAAATATCACTTTTTGCAGATGATATGATAGTATATATAAGTGACCCTAAAAGTTCCACCTGAGAACTCCTAAACCTAATAAACAGCTTCGGTGATATAGCTGGATATAAAATTAACTCAAACATTCAATGGCTTTTCTGTACACAAAGAATAAACAGGCTGAGAAAGAAATTAGGGAAACAACACCCTTCTCAATTGTCATAAATAATATAAAATACCTTGGCGTGACTCTAACTAAAGAAGTGAAAGATCTGTATGATAAGAACTTCAAGAACGCCAGGGCCAAAACAAATGGGAATGGGTGGGTAGGGAAGTGGGGGGGGAGGGTATGGGGGACTTTTGGGATAGCATTGGAAATGTAATTGAGGAAAATACGTAATAAAAGAAATATTTTAAAAAAAAAGAACTTCAAGTCTCTGAAGAAAGAAATTAAAGAAGATCTCAGAAGATGGAAAGATCTCCCATGCTCATGGATTGGCAGGATCAACATTGTAAAAATGGCTATCTTGCCAAAGGCAATCTACAGATTCAATGCAATCCCCATCAAAATTCCAAATCAATTCTTCAACGAATTAGAAAGGGCAATCGACAGATTCATCTGGAATAACAAAAAACCTAGGATAACAAAAACTCTTCTCAAGGATAAAAGAACCTCTGGTGGAATCACCATGCTTGACCTAAAGCTTTACTACAGAGCAATTGTGATAAAAAAAAAAAAAAAAAAAAAAAAAAAAAAAAAAAAAAACCTGCATGGTACTGGTATAGCGACAGGCTGGTAGACCAATGGAATATAATTGAAGACCCAGAAATGAACCCACACACCTATGGTCACTTGATCTTCAACAAGGGAGCTAAAGCCATCCAGTGGAAAAAAGACAGCATTTTCAACAAATGGTGCTGGCACAATTGGTGGTTATCATGTAGAAGAATGCGAATTGGTCCATTCCTATCTCCTTGTACTAAGGTCAAATCTAAGTGGATCAAGGAACTCCACATAAAACCAGAGACACTGAAACTTATAGAGGAGACAGTAGGGAAAAGCCTCGAAGATATGGGCACAGGGGAAAAATTCTTGAATAGAACAGCAATGACTTGTGCTGTAAGATCGAGAATTGACAAATGGGACCTCATGAAACTGCAAAGCTTCTGTAAGGCAAAAGACACTGTCAATAAGACAAAAAGGCCACCAACAGATTGGGAAAGGATCTTTACCTATCTTAAATCAAATAGGGGATTAACATCCAATATATATAAAGAACTCAAGAAGGTGGATGCCAGAAAATCAAATAACCCCATTAAAAAATGGGGCTCAGAGCTAAACAAAAAATTCTCACCTGAGGAATACGGAATGGCTGAGAAGCACCTGAAAAAATGTTCAACATCCTTAATCATCAGGGAAATGCAACTCAAAACAACCCTGAGATTCCATCTCACACCAGTCAGAATGGCTAAGATCAAAAATTCAGGTGACAGCAGATGCTGGCGAGAATGTGGAGAAAGAGGAATACTCCTCCATTGTTGGTGGGATTGCAAGCTTTTACAACCACTCTGGAAATCAGTCTGGTGGTTCCTTAGAAAATTGGACATAGTACTACAGGATGATTCTGCAATACCTCTCCTGGGCATATACCCAGAAGATGTTCCAACTGGTAATAAGGACACATGCTCCACTATGTTAATAGCAGCCTTATTTATAATAGCCAGAAGCTGGAAAGAACCCAGATGCCCCTCAACAGAGGAATGGATACAAAAAATGTGGTACATTTACACAATGGAGTACTACTCAGCTATTGAAAAGAATGAATTTATGAAATTCCTAGGCAAATGGTTGGACCTGGAGGGCATCATCCTGAGTGAGGTAACACAATCACAAAAGAACTCTAATGATATGTTCTCACTGATAAGTGGATATTAGCCCAGAAACCTAGTATACCGGAGATATAAGATACAATTTGCAAAACACATGAAACTGAAGAAGAAGGAAGACCAAAGTTTGGACACTTTGCCCCTTCTTAGAATTGGGAACAAAACACCCATGGAAGGAGTTGCAGAGACAAAGTTTGGAGCTGAGACAAAGGGATGGACCATCTAGAGACTGCCATATCCAGGGATCCACCCCATAATCAGCCTCCAAACGCTGACACCATTGCATACACTAGCAAGGTTTTGCTGAAAGGACATTGATATAGCTGTCTCTTGAGAGACTATGCCTGGGCCTAGCAAACACATAAGTGGATGCTCACAGTCAGCTATTGGATGGATCACAAGGCCCCCAATGGAGGAGTTAGAGAAAGTATCCAAGGAGCTAAAGGGATCTGCAACCCTAGAGGTGGAACAACATTATGAACTAACCAGTACCCCGGAGCTCCTGACTCTAGCTGTATATGTATCAAAAGATGGCCTAGTTGGCCATCACTGGAAAGAGAGGCCCATTGGATATGCAAACTTTATTTGCCTCAGTACAGGGGAACGCCAGGGCCAAAAAGTGGGAATGGGTGGGTGGGGGAGGGGGGAGGAGGGTATGGGGGACTTTTGGGATAGCATTGGAAATATAATTGAGGAAAATACATAATAAAAAATATTTAAAAGAAAGTCTCAGAGTTAATTAAGACTCCATTCAAATGAATAAATAAAGTATAGTAAAATAAAACAAAGACTTCATTTTCATGTGATGAAAGAGACTTACTAGTAACTACGTCATTTCTAATTGAGCATTTATAAGCTAAATTAAATGCATCATTAAAATTTGCTGAACGTGGCTCTGAGATGCCCAAGTGAGTAAAATGTCTACCATATAAGCATGAGAACCTGAGAGTGCTTCTCCAGCAAACATGTGAAAAAGTCATGTAGTGGCAGCATGCTTGTGGAGCCCAGCAGTGTGGTGTCACAGACAGCTGGATGCGGATTCCCTGGGCAGCCAATCTAGCCAAATCAGTGAGATCCAGGATCAGTCATATTACCCTTCCTCGGAAAAAAAAAAAAATGATGATGATAGAGGGAGACTTTTAGCTTTCACAACCACATGCTCACATGTGCAGATGCTCACACAAGTACAGAAACATACACACAGGCACACAGACATGTACACACACACACACACACACAAACACACATATCACACATTGGTGCATTTCCATAATCCCAGACCTAGGAGGATAAAGAGGGAGAGAGGAGGGGAGGGGAGGGGATGTAAGGGAAAAGGTGGGGGGAGGGGAGAAGAGAGATAGGGCAGGAGAGAGATAGGGAAAAGAATATTTGTCCATGCCAGACTAGGTGACCATCACACAAGCTGTTGAGGGCTTGAAAAGAACAAAAGTGTGGAGTAAGGGTGAATTTTCTTTCCTATTAAGCTAAGATATCTGGCTTCTTCTGCCTCCAGACTTGTTCTCAGGCTGCTGTACATTCTCTCACTCACACCTTCACTCTGGCTCTCGTGCCTCAAACACTGCTTTATTTCAGTCGATTGGCATGGGTAATTTATGAAACCAAAAAGACAGTATTTCAGAAAGTTCTGATACCTGAGGCATCTGCGACCAAAACATCAGCAACTGGAACGTGTGGTGAGGGCCCAGGTTCTGTTTTCAAGATGGCAGCCTCTTTCTGCGATCTCCGACAACAGAGAGCAGAAGGAAGAGGGGGTTCTGAATAACTACTGCCCCTATCCTTTCACAGCCACACTTAGGGAAGTCCTCATGACTCAGGCTCTCATTACTGTTGTATCAGAGATTAAATTCCCACAACTTTTGGAGGGGTCGCATTCAACCACATCAGACTGGTGCTTACACCATGAGATCTCTGATTCTCAGATGTTTAGACTCAGGTTGAGCTATATCACCAGCTATCCTGGGTCTACAGCAATTGGGTAGACAGAACACAATGGAGTTTCTTGACTTCCTGAGAGCATGTGGGATTTCCATAGTAAATCTATTTAGATATGACTAGATGTATAATATGTATTATTATGTTTTAAATATTAACATATATACAATTCCTGATTGAACCTGTTTCTCTGGAAAACTCTGACTAATAAGAATGGGATCCATTCAATACACGGAAAACCATAGTTTAACATTTATTTTTAATTTTCAACATTTTCTGTATAGGAACAATTATGGTATTTGTTACAATAAGCTTAAGCTGGAAATTGTAAATTCTACCTACTAAACAAGAAGAAAGCACTCAAAATTTTCTTCTCTGTTCAGACTAAGGTCATTAGTCAGGAGGTAACTTTTCCACAAGATTGGTTATGAGGTTATACACTTAGATGATGTCAAGTCTACTGTAGACCTGCCTTTCATGAGTTTCCTCATGAAAAGCACAATAAAAAGCCTAAAGCATGGTCTCAGATTTTATTGGAAGTAATTACAAGAGACAGCTGCACAGAATTCTTCAGCTCATAGGAATGCTGTTAACATGGCACTGACAGCATCACCCAATGCCCCTTAAAAAGGCCTCCTCATCCTTTATTTCTTTACTTTTATAAAAGTTGTGTGTGTGTGTGAGAGAGAGAGAGAGAGAGAGTGTATGTGTGTGTGTTTGTGTGTGTGAGAGTGCGTGTGTTTGTGTGAGTGTGTGTGTGTGTGTGAGTGTGTGAGAGAATGTGTGTGAGAGTGTGTGTGTGTTTGTGTGTGTGTGTGAGTGTGTGTGTGTGTGTGTGTGTGTGTGTGTGTGTGTGTGTGTGTGTGTATGTGTGTGTGTTTGGAAGTCAGAGGTCAGAGACAACTCTTGGGAGTCAGTCATCTCCTGCCACCTTTCGAGACACAAGGATTGAACTCAGATTATCCAACCTACACGCAAGAATCTTCACCAGCTAAGCATCTCACTGACTCTTCTTTTACTATCTAAACTTTGTAAAATTACCTTCAAAGGTACTGTAGGGGCTTTCATACTATTATTTATGTTTATAGATATGACATGTAACCAGCCTAGATGTCAATCAACAGATGAATGAATTTTTTTAAATAGTGAAAATACATAATGGGATTTTGTTCAGCTGTAAAGAAGAATAAAATACGACATTTATAGAAAAATAGACGGAACTGGAAATCATTATCTTAAGCAACACAAGCCAATCTCAGTTCCTCAAAGATGCTGAAATTGTCATAGTTGACCTTCACCAGGGAGCTAAGCAGTTGGCAGTGCAGGAGGCATTACTGATGATATTTAGTGAGTTCCCTACTTCTCATGATTTAGATATATCACAAACATGGAGCATCCACAGAAGTAGCAGACAGGACCCTTTTTATCCATTCTTCAAGTGGGGTCCTTCTTCTCTGTTGTAGTAAAAATTCCTGTAGATTCCACAACATACTTGCCACCAGCATCACCCTATTTGATGTTGGCAGATCTCTTGCTCCTAGAAGGTAAAGACAGTCTTCCCACTGGTAACAGTTCTTGTTCTCAATCTTGACTATGCTGTGCAACTTCCTATAGACCTAGTCACACTGAAAAAGGTTGACTGTACAGGTTAGGTAAATAAAAGAACCCCTTATGGCAAAAATAGCTAATTTGTCACATTTGAAGGTAGTCCTGAGAAACAGGTGCCCAGTACGGGTCAATCCAAATCTATTCAGTCCAACATTTGGGGGGCATCTGCAAACAAAACATCAGCAACTGGAATGTCTGGTGAGGGCCCAGGTTCTGTTTTCAAGATGGTAGCCTCTTTCTGCGATCTCCCACAACAGAGAGCCAAAGGAAAAAGGGGTTCTGAGAAGTAGTTTCTGGGAGTGCAAAGAAGCTGTGTTCCAGATATAGCCAAAGTTGTACCTTGTACTACAGCTGGTCTTCATAATGTTATCTACTTTTTGATTTTGATTTAATAGGGGGATCAGTTAAGTGATCGGATGAACATCAAAAGAGAGTTTTAATTTTGGACTTTTAACATTGTTGAAATGGCTATAGACTATGAAGACTTTTGAAGTGGGAATAAATGTATTTTGCATTATGCTATGGCTACGTATGGTCCCCATAGACTAGTATGTTTGAATAAGCTTATGAGGGCCAGGCAGTAAGATGTAGTGGTTTGAATATGTTTGGACCAAGGAGTGGCACTATAAGGATGTGTGGCCTTGTTGGAAGAAGTGTGTCACTGTGAGAGTCAGCAATGAGACCCAACTAGATGTTGCCTGGAAGTCAATCTTCTGTTGGTCTTCAGCACACTCAGCTCCTCCAGTGCCATGTCTGCCTAGCACTGTCATGCTTCCTGCCATGATCATAATGGACTGAACCTTAGAACCAGGAAGTCAGTCCCGATTAAATGTTGTCCTTGGTCATGGTGTCTCTTTATAGCAATAGAAACCCTAACTAAGACAGCCTGCACGTCATGGTCCAAGCACTGGAGTAAATCTGGCATACAACCTCTGCATTCAGTTATCTGATCTTACAGTGTCCATAAAATAAAACTTTCATTAGACTTAATGACGGCTTGCTTTTTTGTCCTAGTAAAGAATAATGTGACAGTCCAAGGAATGTAGAATGAGATATGAGCCTCACTTTAAGCCCATCATTTCTTCAGGAGAAAATGCCTCTTTTATGTTGAACTCTCTCAGCAAGTACAGATCCTGCCATAACATTGAGTCTCACTACCTACTGGTAATTTTCAGTTACCATCTGGTACCCATGTTATCTCCACTGATTATGGTCCTCATTTTATACAAGTAACAAATTACTTTTTTCTTACTTTTAAGTCATTCATGACTAATTTATAAAATTTTATAAGATAAAAATGAAACATGCAAAGTGTCTTCATCAAAAAAAGCTAAGGATCTTAATTTCATAACAGTGCATGAAATTGAAACTTCTTTCCAAGAGATAAGAATATTCATTAATACTTCTCCATAGACACAACCCTGGAATTTGCTTTTAGCAAAATTTTTTCTAATTTTATAAACTGCTTTCCTTGAGGTTTGTCTTAAACAACAAAAGCCTAACTACTATTTACTTAATTTATTAAACATATTACTATCCATGAACAAAAGTTAGTAATTCCTATTTTTAAAATATTTTTAAACAAATTCATTTTCTATCATGTGAATATTGGCATGTGATTCCGAGTATAAGAGTCAATATATTTTAATTCTCTTCTGCTAAACTGACCTTGAAGTTGTTTACCTAAACTATATATTATGATCTCTTAAAAAATATATATAATATATATACACATACCACACATACTCACACACATATATAATATATACATATATTATATTATATCATATTATATTATATTTATTACATATATTAGCTTTCTTTGGAGGCTGGAAAGATGTTCCAGTTTTTAAGAGCACTTACTGCTCTTGCAGAGACCAAGAATTTGGTTTCTGAGAACCCACATAATGGATTACAACCATGTATAATTCCAGTTCTAGTGGATCCAATGCCCTCTTCTGGCTTCTATATGTACCAAGCACATAGTGTACATGCATTCATACAGGAAAAAAAACTCATTCCATACATGAAGTAAGTAAATCTTTAGAAAACAATAATAAAAATAAAAAATTTCATTTAAAAGTGAAATTTTTCAGTTTTAACATGGCAGCTTATCTGTTTGTTTCACTACATAAATGATGTGAAAATCCATATTTAGTGCTATAAAACATTGAAATTTCCTCAGAAAATTAGAGCTTTATATTAGTATGTTAGAGTTTATGAATGATAGAATGCCAATATCTGCCCTTATCGACCTGAATTATGATATCACATAGCATTCATTTAAATTTTAATGTACCTTACAATACTCAACGTGTCCATTCTGATTGGAATTGGCCATCTGTGTTTATTCATAAACATCAAAAACAGAAAATTAAAAATTTTTATTACATTGAATATTAACCATCTGCTGTTTCAAAAAATGTAGGACTTGTCCTTGTGCATGAAATAAGAAATGATATGGTAACCAGCGTTATTAATAAAGTAGGTTACAGGACACTATAGGACCTGTTGTGAATACATGGCATCTGCTACCCTCATGAAGACTCACAGTGGAAACTCGTGGTGGGACAGAGATAATGACCATGCTGCTGCTGCGATGAGGAGCTGAAGGTACAAAAAAGGCACATGCTCCTGGCACACTGTGTGTCCAGAATGTATCCCTGTGCTTTGTGTGGCACTGTAAACCACTGTGACCTGGAAGGGCGTCTGAGTAGGTTATTGCTGACATCATAATCCTTCCTGCTGAGTAGGTTATTGCTGACATCATAATCCTTCCTGGCTTCGTCACTGACCTGTGTATCATTAAGGACCACGCAAGTGAGTTTCATTACCAGTCATCTCTCAAATAACTCTTGTCTATTTGTTGAAGCCAAGAAATTCATTTTTATTCTAAACTCCTTATTTGTGCTACAGCTGTGACTTAATAGTCCTTCAACTCGGGTTTTGAAGTGAAATTATTTTGCTTTCCATTACAATTATTGAACTCTACCAATAACCACTTCTATATTTAACATCCTAATGTCTGCCATTCATCCCTCCCTTGCACCCCAACTCCACTTCACAGTGAGCTTCTCATTCTAAGTCTACATTTGCTCTTAACAATACTGCTTTTTTAACTGTTCCCTCCATAAAGCCAGAGTTGTATTGTGTATATTATAGATCACTTTACATACTAGGTTAACAGCAGAGAAACTAGGCTTGCACTTGCTGTGAGTGGCCTGAAACTCATGGTGATCTTCCTGCCTCGGCCTCCTGAGAGTTGGTGGGGTTGTCAGTGTGCACTGCCATACTGTTCTAACTTCTCCTCAGGGATGCTCACAGAACACAACCTGCCTCCCAGGTGCCCCTCCCCTCCTTGTTTTCCCCTGGGGTTTAATCCCTTATAGATCCAAATCTCACAATGAAAAATTCAAACAAATTGTTTTCATCCTGCAAATATTTTAATAAAACCCAGACTGGAATCAGAAAAGCAACAAATTCTAGCTATCTGAGTATGGTTTTCATGCAGGTTAGGGGACCCAGGTGTCCAGCATTTAATTGTATGTGGATTATAGTATAGAAAGTTCTTCCAGCAATGCTAGGTAGAAGAGAAATGTTAGCTGATAGGAAGAGGGGAAGAAGGAAGGAAGGGAAAAGAATCAGGAAAGGAGGGAAGGAAGGAAGGAAGGAAGGAAGGAAGGAAGGAAGGAAGGAAGGAAGGAAGGAAGGAAGGAAGGGAAAGGGAAAGGGAAAGGAAGAGTAAGAACAGTGTTGCCAAGAGTGTTGAGGAAAGCAGGAAGTGAGAGGGAAGTGAGAGCTTCCCTTCATTGGCTCTGTCAGTTTAACACATCAGCCATGACTAAAAACCAGCTATCCTTGCTCTTTCGGGAGAAGAAAGCAGGCTGTTTGGATACTAGTCAATGTGAATGTCTGGCTCCATATGCTTAGGGATATGTAAGACCACTCACCTTTTCTTTATTCTCTGTGTAAATAGAGGAATGTGTGGATTTCTGGCTAAGTAAAGCAATGACGTGAGGTTGAGGGCTGAGGTAGATGAGATCTTCCAATGACTACACCACACAGTGCTGATTGCCATATGCTGTCTCTCACTGAGAGGTTGGCTATGCCTGTCTTGAACCAGGATGGACTCATGTAACCACTTCCAGCATAAAGAACAGCACAGGTGCTGTGCGGAGCTTCACCTCCAAGGCTAAGCCATCACTTAGCTTTAATTAACTTCTGGAGATAAAAATGTTATCTGAATGTTTTTTCCTTTGAGATATGTAGCTCATAATGTAGCTCAGGATAGCCTTAGGTTCATGGAAAGCCTCCTACCTCAAGTCCCTCAGGTGTTAGGCAGGCATGAGCCAGCATGCCTATTTCCCATTCTTTCCTAAAATACACATGTTGACAACTCTTGATCACACTGTTGCAAGTCTAGCTATAATAAACATCAGAAATTATATAGTTGGAGACCAAGGATTCCCAAGTTGGCAGTATTAGATGAGGTGGTTTAAGAGTGGGAGTCTGGTTCAAAACCCTTAGTTTATTGAGATTTTAAGTTGGCTCCAATGAGAAGCCTGAATTATCTTGAGAGTGAATTGTTAAGAGCAAGATCTACCTCTGACCTTCTTGCTAGCACCTTGTCTGGCAAGGTGATCACTTTGTTCCATGTACGCTATGTCCATAAGTCACCCAGCACCAGGCCCTTAACAAATATGGCTAAGCAATCTTGAATGATCAGCCCGCCAAACTAACATAAATGACACTCTTTTCTTTATAAAGGAGCATATCTCAGGTACTTTCATATTGTAATGGAACATTAACTAATGCTAGAGCTATCAAGAAGGCTGAAACTATTTGGGGGGTTGAAAGACCTGCTCAGGAGCCAGACTATTCTAATCCACAGCTACAAGGCTCCAGACAGGTGAGTCCGAAGTCTTGTGGTGACTCCGGAGCCCAAATGTGGGTACGTGGAAGGAAGGACACAAGGTCCTACTCTGACTGCAGATTCTTAGGAAGTAAGCAAAACAAATTCTGTCTTAAATCCATTGTCTTTGTGTTCCTTATACGGTCATTATAAATGGAAAAGGATACCCAGATGGCACAATTACCCTCGATTGAATAAATGTGGCAGAGAGCTGTGGTGACAATTTTACCTTTCATTCATGCACACGTTTATTTATATTTATCAAACACCTACAGGTACCACACACAATAGCAGCCAGTAACTGCAGAGTAGTGGGCAGGACAGACAATCTTGGTCTATAATTTTTAACTAATTAATTAATGCATATGTGTGTTATGTGTATTTGGGGGAATAGGTGGGGTTGGGTGTACATATGGAGTCAGCTCTCTCCTGACTTTAACTGGGCACCAGAGATAAAACTCATATTTCCTGTCAGACTTGCATGGGAAGAACCTTTATACACTGAGCACTGACATGAGTACTATTTATAAAACTTAAATCATTAAAGTGTGCTAAGAATAGGCAGATAAAGAATAAACCAATGTTCTGTTTTGGTAAAAGCTATGAGGAAAAACTGGTTATAGAAAGAGCTACCTCTTTCCTTGGTGAGGTTTCTCATCAGATCTACCTGGACAGGTGAAGACTGCTAACCAGTCAGAAGATTCACTCAAAGCCATCAGTGGGTAGGAAAAGATGAACAAGCAGACTAGTTCCAGCAATTACATCCAGTGTTTCCTAGTCACCTCTTCCTTGGTATTGAATTGTATGTAATAGACCCTCTACAGCATCAATAGGACCTTTTAAAGGTATTTTGAAACTTTGGGGTCAGATTGATCTCAAGTGTGTACTAGCAAAATAACCTCAATACTATTGAATGTAATGGATAATGCCTAGAGTTTCACTCCATACTTACAGAGGCATTTGGACTGAGTTCAGCTTTCTTCATATGCAATATGTGCCTCATGAGGAACAAAGCCGAGAACAAAAATAGAGATAACTGCAGAATCCAGTTGTGTGAACTTAATCCAAATAGAAGAGCTGATGCTCTCCTCTCAGCGAATAAACACCAGACAGCTACAGATTTGTATTGAAAGGATGAATCGGTCATTCCATTTGGATTATTTCGGCATTAAGGGATATGGCTTGTTCGTGCCGCAGATGATCCAGCCATGTGGTCAGGGTAATGCTAAAACTGACAAATGATATGCCAGACTCGAGACTATATGGGCTGTTTTAATTAGAAGTTTATAGAACTCTGAAAAATCTCCAAAGGATTTATTCCTATGAATGAATTTAAAACAAATTTAGAGATAATTTATTAGCTAATATACAGGAGGTCGTTTCATGGCAGCAGGTGGTTTGTAATAATCTCCACAGTAGTCTGCCTAAGCTGGCTATGGAAGCCAACTCCAGGTCCCTACAGGAGATTATTTGTCCTCAACAAAGAACAATCAGGACTGTGCCTCCTTTTGTCAGAGGACATGACACACGATCAAGTTGAATTCTGCTTCTGCCTGACAAGCATTTGACTCTAACACTACAAACTATTTTTAGATCTGTTTATTTTCTCCCACCATTAATTTATAATCATTTCACTGTCTTCACAGATCTGTCAGTGAAGATTACAGGAGAAAAAAAGAGGCATTGTTCAAGGAGAAAGCAGGGAGACAGGGCCCGAAGACATTGATTTTGGTAATACATGCGAAAGCAAACTTTCTCCCCCCTGGAAGCATCTTCAAAGTTGCTCTTGGATGTCAAACCAGTACTGTGGAGTCACACTCTAGCCATAAAGGGGTTAGCATAGATTCAGTGAATTATTTTTAAAATATGTTCTAACGGAATGATAAGACCAATGCGTGCACATAAAGTCTAATGCATTATGTACAGTCTTCCTTAATAAATGCACTACTCATAAAATATACATCCACAAGTCCTCCTTCCTTATCAGTACAGCAATCAAGCTGAGAATAAGATTATCTAGAAACGCATCTCCCTCCTGTATAATCACATTATCCTCCTTTTAAGTCATGCTCAGATGAAAGGGGGGAATGGCTTGTTCACTATCTCATTATATAAAGACTTCATATTTAGTCTCCTTACAATCCTCCACTCATCTTTCTCTTTTCTGTTTCCTGGGATAGAGGAAAGGTTCCCTAACCCATGAAGTAATATTCAAGTATAATGCACATCAATAGTTGGTTTAGGTTCACTCTTAAGCATTTGAGAACTCTCTGTGTTACAAAGATGGTAGTTTGATTGCCAGCAAATGTATATAAAGCTAGTTCCTGATCTCTGACAGATTTGACTCTCTATTTGCTTTGCTATTCAGCCCCACTCATCAGACTCAGCACCTCGTAGCCACTGTACAGCCTGCTCTGCCTCACAACCACAGAGCTCTGGCACAGACTGCCCAAAGCATTTCTTAAGCTGAAATCAGAACTTTGTCTTCAGGCGGAGGACGATTAGGACTGGAAAACCGTGTTGTGATTCCTTCTAGTCTACTCTTTTTCATTTGCTAACATGACCTCTTCTTTACTTCTGTGTAGTTCTTACCTTGTGCTTTGTAAGCCCCACCTAATTACCAGGTAGTATGAGCCATGGTTCGTTCATTCTTATACATGTGGCAGGCATATTCTATGGATTTCTTGATGCTGTTTGCTCTCTTGCAGAGTAAAAATTATGGTTTATTATGGAAGCAAGGGCGACAGCCTACCCCACCCCAAGTTCAGTATTTTGTGATTGCTTGCTGCCTACCAGCTGACACTGCAGCTCTCTTCAGGACCTGTTAAGGCATCTTTGTGTACTTTGCTTAAAAAGAAAAGAAAAAATGTCACTTGAGAAGGCAAGTACCAATTTACATGAGACAAGACTTAGTGTATCTCCTCACATTCTTTTTTCACTCTGACAAGTAAGACACCACGGGTCTCCTTTTCCAATTTTTATTAAAAACTGTGATCCTGCTTGTTTTGAAGGAAGGCTCATTAGTGCCATTGCTTATGGCACTCCACAGTTCTGCATAAGAAAGACAGATTGCCTGATGCCTTAGTACACCAACCATAATGAACCCCACGTGCATCCCCCACAGGGCTTGGAGTTCAGGTCTTCATTTGCTTTGTGAAAAATGAGAATGAAGAACATGGGCATGGAAAATATGGTTGGTTCCTTGTTTCCCAGTTACAGGAGAGCTCCTCCAGTGCATATGTGATGTAACGGGAGAGTATAAAGAGAAACAGTTTGTTCTCATGCAACGCTGCAGCTAGACTGCTAATCCAAGACAGTAACCACCACAGAGGGTCATCAGCCAATGCCAAGAGCAAACTTATCAAAGCCACACACAGGGTGAAGCACTCCTGCCTTGCACGACAGTATCCAAAGCATTTCTTTTAATTCTCAAGTCATCAGGTTCCCTTTCGTAACAAGTCACCATTTTCCAGACCATATACTGCTGAAAATTATGAGTTAAATGAATTCTTCCCCAACTAATAGAAGTTGTAAAAATGAGCCTTAAACAATAAAACAATTGTAATAACTAAGACTTGGAGAGAGAAGGTAAAATTGTTGTAGTAGATACAGATTTTAAATAAATTTTTTCCTCTACTTAGAATGAATGTGTTTGTATTTCTGTCTTTAGATTCTTTAATGGCAGAAGACCGGATGAGTTAGAAGACATGCTGACCTCACACCCTACTCCCTCTAGTCTACCATCTACTCTATGAGTGATTTTTGACCAACTGGGCTGCAGTCTTTACCTAATACACAGAGAGCCATTTAAAAGTTTTTAAAAAGTCAGAATTTTCTAGAACTAACTGAGCATTAGAGACATTTATATAAAATGTTTTTTTTAATTTTTTGATTGTTCATTTTTACTTACCTTTTTGAGAATTTCATGCATGACTACTATATTTATATTATTTTTACCCCTCTTCCTCACCCTAACCCAATTCCTCCAGTGTCCCTCTCAAATTATTGGCCCACTCATTCATTCATATATACATAACATATAAATTTTCCTGGGATGATTTAGTATTCTTCCAATGCATATGTGTTTAGGGCTGACCACTCAGGATAGATAACCTATCGGGGATCATCCCTGAGGAAGACTAATTCTCCGTCTCTCAGGAGTCATTAACTGACTGCAGGGTGAGGCCTTGTGAACTTTCCCAGTTGGAGTATCAGTCAGTGTCATTATGCAGGTTCTCCTTATGCAGCCATGCTGCTGAGAATCGATGGGCGCATACTCCCTTGTGTGTCTAGAAGGCACTATCCCTAGCATTCTGGTCCTTAGGCCCTTACAATCTTTCTGTCCCTTCTACTTCGATGATCCTGGAGGAAGGGTACAGGTTGCACTGTAGATTGATGACTTGCAGTTAGGACCCCGTGGTCTGCTGTTCTCTGAATGTTGACCAGCTGTGGATTTCTGTGAAAGTCTCCATCTGCAATCTGGTTCATGGCTGTCATATCTGGGTAGAACTGTCGGATGTCCCTCATTTGGAAGCTAGCCTGGCACCTCCTGATACATCGAAATAATATAATTATATTATAATCTCAAAAGTAAAAAAAAAATTTTTAAAGGGTGTTAAAATACTTTGCCATGGTCACCTAGTATTTAAAACCAGTGTGTGTGTGTGTGTGTGTGTGTGTGTGTGTGAGAGAGAGAGAGAGAGAGAGAGAGAGAGAGAGAGAGAGATGTATGTATGTAGCTAACCTGAAGATTCTGGCTGAATTAATAATCACAGTTTCTGCATTCAATCAACTTTTTTTGTACAGTATATAACAAGGATTATCATGATTAGGTGGGGTATGAACATTAGAAAAAAGTAGGAAAAGTTATAGGGAAAGCCACTTCACTGTCCTCGCAATTTCTTGATAAATATCAAATTATTCCAAAATTAAAGATTTTTAGAAAAAAACATAAACATGTAGAAACAAGTTTGAGAAATGTCAATAATGATTGGAAAGGGGACTTCTGGACCAATCAAAATAATCTTGTCTTGTCAAAAATTTTTTTAGAATATGATAACTTCAAGGAAAGTGAAGAGAGGGGGAAGAAGTGAGAAAGAAAAAGCAGGAGGAGAAAATAGTTATTCAACTCCCTAAGCCCATGGGAGTGAAGGGTCAGATCATCCTATAGGAGTGCAGGCCCAGCTCATCCTATAGGAGTGCAGGCCCAGCTCATCCTATAGGAGTGCAGGGTCAGATCATCCCATCAGAGTACAGGGCCAGATCATCCCATGGAAGTGCAGGGCCAGATCATCCTATAGGAGTACAGGGCCAGATCATCCCATGGAAGTGCAGGGCCAGATCACCCCATAGGAGTGCAGGGCCATATCATCCTATAGGAGTACAGGGCCAGATCATCCTATAGGAGGCCAGGGTCATATCATCCTATAGGTGCACAGGGCCAGATCATCCTATAGGACCACAAGGCCATATCATCTTATAAGAGTGCAACAGAGGAATGGATACAGAATATGTGGTACATTTATACAATGGAGTACTACTCAACTATTAAAAGGAATGAATTTATGAAATTCCTAGGCAAATGGATGGATCTGGAGGGCATCATCCTGAGTGAGGTAACATATTCACAAAGGAACTCACACAATATGTACTCACTGATAAGTGGATATTAGCCCAAAAACTTAGGATACCCAAGATATAAGATACAATTTGTTAAACGCATGAAACTCAAGAGGAACGAAGACCAAAGTGTGGACACTGTGCCCCTTCTTGGAATTGGGAACAAAACACCCATGGAAAGAGTTACAGAGATAAAGTTTGGAGCTGTGAAGAAAGGATGGACCATCTAAAGACTGCCATATCCAGGGATCCATCCCATAATCAGCTTCCAAACGCTGACACCATTGCATACACTAGCAAGATTTTGCTGAAAGGATCCAGATATAGCTGTTTCTTATGAGACAATGCCAGGGCCTAGCAAACACAGAAGTGGATGCTCACAGTCAGCTATTGGATGAATCACAGGGCCCCCAATGGAGGAGCTAGAGAAAGTACCCAAGGAGCTAAAGGGAACTGCAACCCCATAGGTGGATCATTATTATGAACTAACCAGTACCCCAGAGCTCTTGACTCTAGCTGCATTTGTATCAAAAGATGGCCTAGTCGGCCATCACTGGAAAGAGAGGCCCATTGGACTTGCCAACTTTATATGCCCCAGTACAGGGGAATGCCAGGGCCAAGGGGTGGGGGTGGGTGGGTGGGGGACTGGGGGGGGAGTGTATTGGGGACTTTTTGGATAGCATTGGAAATGTAATTGAGGAAAATACATAATAAAAAAAAAAGTGCAAGGCCAGATCATTCTATAGGAGCACTGGGCCATATATCATGCTATAGAAACACAGGGACATATCCTATAGCAGCACAGGAACATATCCTATAAGAGCACAGGGTCTTATCATCCCATAGGAGTGCAGGGCCATATCATCTTAACCCTGCTACTTGCATCTTTGCATTTATAACATGAACAGTGAGGAAATAATGAGATGCTCTTCCTGTTTTCACCATTTCTAATGTTCCAGTGACCAGAAATGGTCTCAAGCTGAACTGGCTAATGTCTCATGGTTAATATGTTATAGAGACAAACTCGATTTCATTAAACATTTGCCTTTGCAAAAAGAAAATGACTTCCTTCCCTTCTGCGAAATTCTGAGATGTTTGTGCTTGTTAACAGTTTGCTTGTTTGGGAAAATGTTTTCTTGGATTTGCTCCTAGGCAGGAGGCTAAGCGAAGGGTAGACTTCCTTGGAAACCCATTGAGTTTCAGCAATTGCAACTTTACATCTTAGGTATAGGCTAAGATGTAGTTGGGCAGCTACATATAAAGCAAATCTCTTCAGATTCTGCATATTTTATGTATTTCATCTCCTGGTCCTAGCAAAGTCTCACCAAAGCTTGCGTGGTGAAACTGTGAGCTTCTAAATACAACTCTCTTGAGAGCTTGAAATCAGCCAAAGACAAAAGACTGGGCATGGCCACTCCCTTCCCATTTACCACTCCATCCTGTCTGTTTCCCTGTCTCCTCTGCACCCTGGGCTTTGATGCGGTGTCTTTCAGAGAGGCTACCTCCTCTACTATACCTAGAGTTGCACACAGTAGAGGTGAGGATCTCCCAGTCAACAGGTCTGCTGGCCAGAAAGTCCAAGTTGAGGTTTTATCCCAGCTAAAACACTCCACAGAAAAAAACTAATATGGTGGGCAAGTATAAAGAGAAGAGATGGTATTCTTGTAAAGTTTAATACCTGTACCATTATGTTGACACCTTAAAGTTTACTAAGCAAGACTAAATATCTGTGAATTGAAGCATCTTTTTGTACATCTGGCGAAGCCTCAGGAAATATTCACCGCTCATTAGCAATTTTAAATTTACAAATGAAACAAGAATTATATTTGAAAAGGATGCAGCATTTTCCCCAAGGTAACTCCAGCTGCATGGATATCTGTATTTCCTAACCATGCTAAATCGACAATCCCAGGGGGGTGCAGCTCATTAAATGATTAAATATATCCACATTTCCACATCTGCACGAGAGCCTAGCCCAGGGGAGCCACTGTGCAAACTAAATGAGATGATGTGAAGTTGCCAAAAGCCCTGAGAAGTCTCCGTTGTGAGCACTGACAGAGTCTTCCATAAGCAATGCAAACTTCCCCACTCCCAGCCACTCTCTCACTGCCCTGCAATCTCTCTCTTGTAAAACTGCTGCTAAATTAGGATAATATGGTGAGATATCAACTATTTTGTTGTTTGGTTGTTTGTTTGGTTGGTTGGTGGGTTGATTGGTTGGTTGGTTTTTGGGTTGTTTTGTTTTGTTTTGTTTTGCTTTGTTTTGTTTGGAAATTATAAAAGAAAGCTACCAAATTCAAAATTTTGATATACAGTCAGGAATCGCATAGCTTTGGTAAATCTGGAAGGAATGATAGAAATATGTAAAATATTATGGAACAGACGAAATGAGGCAGAGATGGTGATGATAGGTAATGAGAAGGATGAGCGCTGGGCAGAGACATGAGAAGTGAGAAAGGAAAGAGACCAGGGGAGGCCAGGGGGGCGGGGCGGGTGGTTCTGTGGAATCAGCAGGGTCAGGGAGATGGAGAGAGGCAGGGGACTCATTCAAGCATGCTTTACTCAAAAATACCATGGTTCTATATGACAATCTGTATGCTAATTTGATTTAATTCAAATTAAAAAATAAAGTAGCTTTATCTTAGAAAAGGACATGGTTATGAAAAACTTTAAATAGTATAGGGACACACTGGTGTTTCCTTCCTCTCTACAGCACTTAATAAAGATTATCCATCCTTGGGAGAATGGAACTGAAGAAGTCTGGGTTGAGTAGCACGGGAGGCTTGTGCCCAAACCTCAGGCTTCAGAGTCCCTGCGAAGGCATGGCTTAAAGCCAAGAACTATAGGATCTATTGGCAGAAAGGCATGTGCTGTGTTGTTCTTCTGGGGCTATAGAGAGTGGCTTAGAGGAGTGGATAAAGCAACTGCATAAACATGTGGGGAAGAAAGCCCGAGGCTTCCTCGCAGAGTTCCAGTGTGTCCCAACACAGTAGTGATATTTGCCAAAAAAAAATCTGTTTGCTTTTCATTTCTCCTGTACTGTATGGGTTTGCAAAAGTAAGCTGTTCCAACCAAAAGAGCCCCAGAATTGGGATGGGAGCGTTTATCTGCAGGCTAACATTACACACTTGATTCTGAGCTTATTCATATGCAGGGCTGCCCTCACCCAAGGCCTAACAGGTGGTTTGAATATCTCAGCAGAGGCCAGAACTTGGCAGGTTCTTGTATCATCTAACAACACAGCATGGGTCATTGTCCTAGGATACAGAATCTTGACCAAAGGGAAGAATAAGGAAAGAAAACATCTTAGTTTCCATGTTGTTTTACTTGAGATGGAAAAGAAGCAGCTCTGGGTGTTTACTGAATTTACCTGCAGAAGAGAAAAGTAATCACGCTTTATTTTCCTTTCAGAAAAGCCAAGTGTGAACTCAGAAAGAAAATTTAGATCAATTACAATGAAACAAGTTATATTTTTCACAAATGAATTTATTCTGTAAATATTTATGTCTGCTATTCTGCAGTTGAGTTGAGTTCAGTTGAGCTCTTTTGTTGAGACATTACATATAATTAAACAAAGTAAAATCAGAGTTTTTACTTCAGATTCCTTGCATGTATTTGCCATTTTTAACTCCAATGACACTGCCTTCAATGCTTTATCCAGTCCATAAATATTACTGAAAGAACTGGCCAGATTTTTCAAAAGAAATAGGAACATCAAATTGGTGACAGAATGGTTTTCCATGGTCTTTATTTAATTTGAATTTAACACACTGTTTTTTATTTACTCCATTATTCACTACCTCACCTCCACAATTTGTAAGTTCACCTGACCCCATTGACATTTTATATATTGGTACCTCTCCCTGGAGACATCAACCTATGAAATAGGAACAAACCTAGCTAGAGCAAAGTAAATTCTGTTCTTCCTGTCTTGCTCACACTTGGTGGCTGCTTTCCCATGCCCCACTTGGATGACAAGGGCATTCTTCCTCTCTGTACCTTGACTTCAGGATAAAAAAGTCTCATTTTGATCAATATATTATTAACAGACATAACACAGAAGGGTTTTACTCATCCTTGGAGGCAGAACTCTGCCTCGCTTGCCTTGCCCTCTGATTACCAAAATTGCATCCCTTGCAGCAGCTGCTACCCCTTCAACCTGGCCCAGAATTAGCATGCATGGAGCCAATCTGAGCTGAACCTCAAAGAAGAGCCAAAGTTGGCTCGATCTTCAGTCAGAAACATGTCAGTTATGTACACCCTAGAGCTGCTCACCCCCAGGCTATCCATGGATACATGTGTGGCATTAGCTATTCTTTGGTACCCAAAGTTTAGATCACTACGATAAGCACCAATAATTCAGCATATAGGACCTATGTGTTGCCTGAATATTAAACCCCAGCTTCTAAGAGTTAGCAGAATGGTTGGAGTTGCTTTTCAGGTGAGATCATAGCAGAATTAGGCTCGATTTGCACAGACTATTTAGTTCCCATGAAACCTCAGTTATTTCTCATTCATTGGTGCCTTTCCTTTAAATAAATAAGTAAATAAAACAAGATGAAAAGGAAAGGAGCATTTTCGCTCTTTCCAGCAGCATGCACAGACCTAGAACCAACTCCAGGTCTTCCACTCTCTCTAGCAGCATGCATAGACCTAGAACCAACTCCAGGTTTTCCATTCTCTCTAGCAGCATGCATAGACCTAGAACCAACTCCAGGTTTTCCATTCTCTCTAGCAGCATGCAAAGACCTAGAACCAACTCCAGGTTTTCCATTCTCTCTAGCAGCATGCAAAGACCTAGAACCAACTCCAGGTCTTCCACTCTCCCCAACAGCATGCTTAGACCTAGCATCAACTCCAGGTCTTCCACTCTCCCCACCAGCATGCAAAGACCTAGAACCAACTCCAGGTCTTTCACTCTCCCCACCAGCATGCAAAGACCTAGAACCAACTCCAGGTCTTTCACTCTCTCCACCAGCATGCACAGACCTTGAACCAACTCCAGGTGTTTTACTCCCCCTGCCCAGCAGCATACACAGACCTAGGACCAACTTCCGGCAGAGAACTGTAACTCTCACAGTCTACTTCCATTGTGCTCAGCATTTCCTCTGTCCCCCAGTCAAGATGACCCTTGAACTTACAAGTAGCAAACAGAGCACTTCCTGCTTTATCAGTAACATCAGCCTCTACCAGGAAAAAAAAAAAAAACAGACATGAGCAATGCTCATAAGAGATCCAGTAACTTCCTTCCTTAGCTCTCTTTCTCTGGTAGCAAAGGCAACAGTTTAAAAGCATGCTAGTCTCACAATTGTCTGCAGTGGAATGTCCACCAGAGGTTTGGTTCTCAATGCAGCAATATCCAGAGCTGGTATTAAAAGAATTAATTAGGAAATAAGGATTCTGGCCTCAATATTAATAGGTTCATAATATAGTGATATATTAAAAGCAGAAGGATATAAAGAATTTTGGTCTTGGTCAAAGGAAGTAGGTCATTCAAAAGTATGGCCAGAATGATATATCTTGCCCTCATCTGTCAGTCTCTCTTCTGTCTCTCAGACACCATGAGAAAAACAACTTTTTTCTGGCATGAAGCCCAGAAATGACAATTGACCATGGCCTGAACCCTCTGAAACTATGAACTAAAATAAAGCCTTCTCTGCCTAAATTATATCCCTTAGATATTTCAGAGATAAGAATATTATCACCATACAGCTATTAGATTGGCAGCACTATGATTACCTAACAATAAATGTGGCTGTACCGGTGTAATTGGATGGGTATACATGGTGTGTGAGAAGAGTCTAGAGAGTGAGATGGTCATTCATTGATGAGAAAAGGATATTTGCCTCCTTTCTATAAATTGACATCTTCCAGAAATCTAAAAACATCAACTATTACCAAACAAGTAAATATACATAAACAAAATCAACATGACAAAATAAAACTTAAGAAGAAATATGATGAAAAGGGTTCTATGGATTCCAGAAGAATGGTTCTCTTAAATTAATTTAAGAAGACACATCTATCTCTTAGGAATATGGTTCCAAAAAAATACCTTCTAGATAGAATTAGTAATTCTGCATGCATTGACAGAAAATAAGACATAAAGGGCAAAATGAAACTCAAGAAGAAGGAAGACCAAAGTGTGGATACTTTGTCCCTCCTTAGGATGGGGAACAAAATACCCATGGAAGGAGTTTCAGAGACAAAGACTAGAGCTGAGATGGAAGGAAGGACCATCCAGAGACTGCCCCACCCGGGGATCCATCCCATAAACAAACACCAAACGCAGACACTATTGCATATGCCAGCAAGATTTTGCTGACAAGACCGTGATATAGCTGTCTCTTGTGAGGCTATGCCAGTGCCTGGCAAATACAGAAGTGGATGCTCACAGTCATCTATTGGATGGAACACAGATCCCCCAATGGAGGAGCTAGAGAAAGTACCCAAGGAGCTGAAGGAGTCTGCAACCCTACAGGTGGGACAACAATATGAACTAACCAGTACCCCCAGAACTCGTGTCTCTAGCAGCACATGTAGATGCCAAGGCCAGGAAGCGGGA
The DNA here is from genome assembly GCF_978045245.1 of Mus caroli. Classification (NCBI taxonomy): domain Eukaryota; kingdom Metazoa; phylum Chordata; class Mammalia; order Rodentia; family Muridae; genus Mus; species Mus caroli. Next base: position 8,288,856 of record NW_028227258.1, on the reverse strand, counting down.
ATGGGCAGGTTGGGGAGCAGGGCAGGGGGAGGGTATAGGGAACTTTTGGGATAGCATTTGAAATGTAAATGAAAAAAATCTAATAAAAAAAGAAAATTTATATATTAGGATATTCAATAATACTATAAGTTATGAAGAATAAAGATTTAAATATTTTACGTAGATTTAAGAAAGAAAAAGATGCCATGCATTTGAAAGAAAGCAGTGGGGGCTGTGTAGGAGGTTTGGGAATAAAAAGAAGAGGAGAAATGGTTTAATTGTATTAGAACCTCAAAAATAAAAGAAATGGCCAATAAAGGAAGGGAAACATATATTTTACTCTTACTACATAGTCACACGAAAGGCAGTGGGGATTTACAGAACTCTCAAAGCCACATTATGGTCCCTAATGAAAAATAAACTACAGTTATAGCACTGCTCAGTGGTCTGCACAGCCCTTTCCTTCACTGTTCATTGGCATTGGGAGCTCAGTTGTCTTTTTTTTTTAATTATAGAATATATTGCTGCAGACAAATATAGTTACCTCTGCAAATCCATACAGATACTCAAAACAACTGAGAGCAGGGGATCCTTGCTCTGCAGAACACATCCCCTTTGGGTGACAGGGTCACAGAGTAGCATGAGCTACTCAACATTCAACCACTGTTCAGAGTGAATGACAGGGAAAAGCCACCGTTCCCTCTCACCGTTCCCAAAGGTAAGAGCCACAGAGTCCCTTGCCTATTTCCTGCTGCTGGCAGCTGCCTTCCCCTTGACTCATGCTAGATCAGGTGACAAAGCCGACTGGAGGGCTATCTTCTCTTCCTTCTCACATATAAAATATGAGTCGATGGATGGGTTGCACAGCAGCCTTTCCACTCTCCCAGGAGAACCTTGGGATTATTTGAGCACTTAAATTTCTCACAATGTACTTAACAACTCCTTTTTAATTTTTCTCTGTATGTTTGGTTGCATGCATCTTGAATTTTGAGACAGGCTCTCACTCACTATGTTGTCTTGGCTGAGACTTGAACCTCACTGCCTTTGAACTCCTAGAGATATGTCTATTTTAAAAAGTGCTTGTCTCCCATTGCATACACTAGCAAGATTTTGCTGAAAGGACCCTGATATAGCTGTCTCTTGTGAGGCTATTCTTGGGCCTAGCAAACACAGAAGTGGATGCTCACAGTCAGCTATTGGATGGATCACAGGGCCCCCAATGGATTACTTTTAGAGAAAGTAACCAAGGAGCTAAAGGGATCTGCAACCCTATAGGTGAAACAACAATATGAACTAACCAGTACACACCCCCACCCCCCCAAGCTCCCCGTCTCTAGCTGCATATGTATCAGAAGATGGCCTAGTCAGCCATCAGTGGGAAGAGAGGCCCATTGGTCTTGCAAACTTTATATGCCTCAGTACAGGGGAACACCAGGGCCAAGAAGTGGGAGTGGGTAGGTAGGGGATTTGGAGGGGAGGGCATGGGGGATTTTTGGGATAGCATTGGAAATGTAAATGAAGAAAATACCTAATTTTTAAAAGGTGCTTGTCTCAAGTTCAACTTGAAATGTAATACAGAGGAGTAGAAATAGTGGTTGAGATGTATTGTGTGAGAGAAGAATCTATTTTCAATTTAAAAAAAAAAGAAAGAAATGTGATATGCAACTTAAATCAGGTTGCATATAATTAACTATTATTATTGCTTTGCTATAAATGTTTTTATCAATAAAGCAGTTTTCAATTAAGAGTTTAAACTGAAGTGTTCCTAGTGGCAGGCACAGTGGTGGAAAGAAGAAGAACTGAGAAGACGTGTTTGACTGAAGGAGAACCAAATGTGGTGGGGGATTCATTGGAATAACCTGCTTTTTCTCAGAAGCAGCTCCTTTTGTATCTTAATGACATGAGAGGGCACCACTCCTGGTAATATGCTACTGATAATTGCTGCAATGGCTATTCCTGGTTGTCAACTTGATTATATCTGGAATAAACTACAATCCAGAATTGGAGGACTCACCTATGATCCAGATCTTGAGGATGAAAGACACAAGTTTCTGACCTGGATCTTGGCATGGAGATCCTGAGACATAGCGGCTGTGAAAAGTTTAGGCCCAGGCAAGGTAGTACATGCCTTTAATCCCAGGAGACTAAGGCAATGAGTCTCTGGGTTCAAGGTCAGCCTGGGACAAAACAACTCCCAGATGTGATGGCACACACCTTTAATCTGCGCCACACATTCTGCTAGAGGCCTACATGAGGATATTGGAAGAAGGAAGAGTCACTCTTCTTCACCCGCTTGCATTTACTTGCCAGCTCATCTGTCGGAACTGACTTCTACAGAGGACCAGCTGAAGTCCTCGTGGCACTGAGCAACTACTAGATTCTTGGACTTCCATTTACAGCTGCCCGTTGTTGGAGAGTTGGACTACAGACAGTCATCACAATAAATGCCCTCAGTATAGAGAGACACACCATAAGTTCTGTGACTCGCATCTAGGGAAGCACACATTAGATGGAAAGAGATGGTCTTTAGATCAGAGCCTTTGAATAAATACTAGAGAGAGTTTTTATTGTCTCCCTATAACCTTAGCCAACGTTTTTCCCCCTGACTAAAGGAGTGACCAATGGAAAGGCATTCTATCCATACTATAGAAAAATATAGCCAGCAGCTAGAAGACATCCTCTTAAACATTTTAGGAAAACTAGAATTTATGAGGAAGTCCAAAAAACAAAACAACAAAAACAAACAAACATAGAAACCAATAATGAAATTCTGCTTGTGAAAACTAACAATGTGTACGTGCACAAAGCACTCCAATCTTGGGGCTCAGTTAAGAGCACTGGCTTCTCCTCCAGAGAACCTGAGTTCAATTCTCAGAAACCACATGACAGCTTACAAACACCTATAACCCCTGTCCTGTTAAATCCAATGTTCTCTTCTGTCCTCTGTGGGCACCTGGCATGTGTCTAATTCACAGGCATACCTGCACATACACACCCACACACATTAAAAAAAATAAAGTTTTAAAACATTGCATACTTTACAAATGTCAAAGGTGATATCAAAGAATGAATGTGGATACCTATGAAGGAATTGTATTGAGAAGTCCAGAAAAGGACAGAGAATCTCTTGTACTCAAGAGATGCAACTCCTACTGATGGCAAGCTAGGATGGTATTCAAGGGCCTGAGAAACTGGCATGTAGGATGAAGAAAAGGGAGGAGAGGAGGGATGGAAGAGGAATAATGTGGGAAACAGAATGAAGAATGGGAACAGGAAAACAATAGCAAGATACAGCTCTCTTGACCCCAGCAGTGCATGGAGCACTTGGTACTTAGGAATACTTGAAGGTGGACTAAAATCACAGCTGTAGCTCAGGGTGTTGGGATCACAGAAACCAAGAGCATGAGCTTAAGACAGAAAAGACACAAAAATGGGAAGCTGCCAAATTGTTTGCTTTTTCCCCCCCACCAAGCCTCTGGGTCTATCCTGACTTATTAATGCCATCTACTGGTCTTTCAATTACTTGTTTTCCCAAAATCCATTCTCATTGTTTGATCTGGACAATTTCCCAGTGATTAGAGAACAAATATTGAGGACATTTTCACCCAAGTGTTCGGTGTCTTTCTAAAGTTATATTCTCTCGAGGGCATGGCTGGCAACACATCCCAGACTATTCCGGTAGTGAGACTCTACAAAAATTAATTTCTTCTTTGAAGTACTCTTATTGTAGAGAAAGAGATTGTGGTTGCCAAGAGAAAGAAAGCAACATTGTAGAATTCTCATGAAAAGCAATGTGGGGGTGGGGAGTCCCTTCTCTGGAATTGGAAACAACTTCTGGTGGTGGTCCATCTTCATCTGGAAATTTGTGTGGACTTCAACCTATTGAATTGCCTTTTGGTTATCTAGGCTTTGCAAAAACTAGGAAATGTTTTCCCTGAACTCTGACGCTCAGATTCCACGTGGGTTTTGTTTTTTGTTTGGTTTGGTTTGGTTTGGTTTGGTTTGGTTTGGTTTGGTTTGGTTTTTTTAATAACCATTGGCTCCCTTTTTAATCTCCTCATTTGTCAGGGCATTCTCTGGCTTGATTCATCAAGAATAATAAACGTCAGAATTTTTAATGTCATCCCAGATACCTATTTAATTCCTGACAATCTACTAGAACATGTGCAGAAATCCAGCCTGGTCTTACATCTACACATAAGCAGGCTCACTCATTAGTAAGTATAAAGTTTCAACAGCAATCCTGTCTCATTGCAGTCCCCTCTTGACAAGACATTGAGTGATAGTAATTTGTTATTCACACAGGACTAGAATCCATCACTTTCAAGGAGAAAAATCAAGCAATTTTGAGCAAAAATAGCTGAGCATACACATGGAAGCTATCATGTGTGGGGGGGGTTGCGTTCGAGAGAGAGGGAGAGGGGGGAGGAGGAAAGGGGGAGAGGGAGAGGAGGGGGAGAGAGAGAGAGAGAGAGAGCTGCAACTATCAAGCACTTGAGACTAATTCCAGGCATAGGCTGTCTCCAGATATTTCCACCAAACCTCACTTGACCACAATACTTTTATTACAGGAAAAAAAAAATCTATCAAGTCTCCCGAGAGCCATCAATATCAATGCAGATATGATGCTATAAGTCATGGATAAGAAAGTTATAGCTACTAGTCAAATCCACCCTCCCATATTGTTTTTGTACAGTCTATCAGTAAAGAGTGTTTTTTACATTTTTAAATTGTGAAAAAATATTATTTCATGAACATTAATTTATTTGATTTTTGTCTGGCCATATGCAGACTATAATAACACAGCTAATTAGTCACAGCAGAGACCCATGAAACACATACACACACTCACACACTCACACACACACACACACTATGGCCTCTACCTTCACATCAATTGATGAATGTGAGGTCAGATGCTAATATAATTATAATTTTTGGTGGAAACTACAGCCAGAAGTCCTAAAGGAGTTCCAGCCCTGAAGCCCACTGGCCTGGCTTCTTCACACATTCCATCACAGTAGCTTACACTGATCTTGTGCTGCTTTCTTGCTATCTCCAATGTTCACTGGGAAGTTTAACACAAAGAATGGAAGTGCTTGTACTATACACTACCGTGGCCATTTCCTTGTGGACTATAAAGATAAATTCTAACGGAGAGCAGAAAGCTCTCTAGGTACATGGGGAGTAGAGAAGCTGAGGCATCAAGTGGATTCCTGATTGGAATCAGAAGCCTGGCGAAGAGGCTGCTTGGTTTCTCTATGGCCTTGGTTTCTTCAGGATTTTGTTGATGAGGTCATCATTCTCTGAATGCCTGTTTTTATACCCCTCGTCCAGGGAAACCATGGCCAGCTTTGCTTCTCTGCCTTGGTTATGTTGTTTACAAGCAACATACCTTAAACATAAGTGTATAAAAAATTAATAATAAAACACTATAGACAGTAATCGAAGTAAAAGGAGTAGATAAACTAGCAGCTGATACAGTAAATTGTAATATATTAAATATTATAGGAATATTTCTGTATTCCCTTTAAATACAGGAAACATATAAAAACTAAAAAACAGAAATTAATAGTGACAAAGGACTCAAATAGAATGCCTTGTAATCCTAGATTTATAATCTCTTAAAGTCTAATGAAAAACTGGCAAAACTATTCCATGAACCTGTTGAGGTCTACTGAGTATGCAGGGATTTTTAACACGCTATGGTACACTGAAAACATTCAGAAACTGCAATGGCATCTCAAAGCATTCACAGCCAAAGAAGCGACCACAGACCACAATGAAAATTAGAATCTACTAAAACTTAGACAGCAACAAGATTAGAGCAAATTAATATATCTGGGATACAGGAAACATAGTATGCAGGAATTTACAACTTCTATTGAAAGCCCTAAAATTAAAATGATTAAAATATAAGAACCTGATAGTCAATTAGAAGAACCTAGTTGTCAATCATAAGAAACACAACAGCAGATTTTTCTCCTCAGGAAAGTACAGTGGAAGAGATAGGACAGATAAGAGCAGTCAGTAGTCAATGAAATATGACACAGAACTGTAAGATGAATCAAAACTAAATTCCCCTTGGTATTTTTCAGGAAAAAAAATGTAAAGACCTAAATAAACAACATGCTAAATATGTTTCTATATGTGTAATTCTCAAAAAAGAAAAAAAAAAGCCAAAATGCAATGACATGAAATCAGGTCAGTTACTGCCCAGAGCTGGATTAGGAGACCATGAATGTCAGTAAAACATGAGACAAAGCTATGGAATGAGGCTCACATCTCCCCAAGGACTTTGTATGTATACTTGAAGCCTTTCATATGAGGAAGTTCCTGGAATGTTCTAGGTCATTGAAGACATCCTCTCTAGAGAGATTGTGGTGACAAATCTTTTCTTCTCCTTCACTTTCTGACTATGGGAAAACAGTCTTTTATTATTATTATTATTATTATTATTATTATTATTATTATTATTACAAATCTTTTCTTCTCCTTCACTTTCTGACTATGGGAAAACAGTCTTTTTATTATTATTATTATTATTATTATTATTATTACAAATCTTTTCTTCTCCTTCACTTTCTGACTATGGGAAAACAGTCTTTTTATTATTATTATTATTATTATTATTATTATTATTATTATTACAAATCTTTTCTTCTCCTTCACTTTCTGACTATGGGAAAACAGTCTTTTTATTATTATTATTATTATTATTATTATTATTATTATTATATATTCCTAGCTAATCAGTCAGACACTAACCCCACCTAAACCAAACTGTGAACCCAAACAATCTTTTCTCCTTAGAAGTTGATTTATCTCAGCTATTTGCTACAATGACATAAAGCTAACACAAATAATGGGATGTCTTTGGTATAAGTAGTACAACAGTATGCAAATACCAAAGCTCGTCAAACTGTAGGTCAATTATGGTATATGAACCATACCCTAACAAAGCTATTGGGAACTTAAGATGAGAAGCATCTTGCTCCAGGGTCTGGCCAGGTCCCAACGCCTCCACCAACGTCCCACCTTCTAGATCATTACCCACATGGAGCTCCTGCCCACTCATACCTGCACTGTCTCCAACCTTCAGGCTTTGTCAGTACCCATCCTGCTTCAACCCCAACCTACAGGCTCCTCCAGCTTCACATCCAACCTCTACACCCAACTGGGTCCTGTGACATAGACTAGCCAGAAATGTCACCTGATTTTCCCTTCCATACACCTTTCCAAACTTCCAGACTTAACCTGGGTCCCACATCTAGTGTCCCAGCTTAGTCTGGACAGCCATGCTTATACTGTCCACAACCTATAATCCCCCCGTAGAACACATCCAACCTGTCTGCCCAGACTGGTTCTGCATATCTTGTGACAGAGTGTATCCAAGTGAGTCTGCCTGAGCCTCTGCTCCCCACATCATCCTCGAACTTCAAATTAAACTCCATGCTTGGACTGGGATGTGCATCCTGCCTGGCAGCCCAGTCCCCCGTGTCCGCCTTACTTCTTTCCACCTAAGCCATCTTTAACCTTCAGGCTCTACCTAGCTCATACATACTGTTCTCCCCCTCAGCCCTCTGTGTCCAAATCAGTTATCAAACAAAAGAAGTACACATACCCAGATCTCATGGGAAAAAATAAAACAATATAAAAGATCACGACAGTATTTATGCCCCTTAATCCACTAGCTTTATAAAAATGTTCACTTATTAAAATTACCTATACCAGTGACTCTCAACCTTCCTAATGCTGTGACCCTTTAATACAGTTCCTCCTGTTGTGGTATCCCCTAGACATAACATTATTTTGTTGCTACTTTATAACTGTAATTTTGCTACTGTTATGAATTGTAATGTAAATACTTTTGGAGCTAGAGGTTTGCCAAAGGAGTCCCAACCCACAGGTTGGGGACCACTGATCTAGACGAACCCCAGGATACAACCATAAACTTCATCAAAGAATTCAAGAAGTTTAAAGAAGACAAGAAAAGAACTCAATTGATTTATAGAAAGTGAACTACTAGAAAACAAATGCCAACTAATGCCTAAGAAAATACGAACATTCAGTGGATGCGGATAAGAAAGTCAACCCGAGATTTAAAAACCAAGTTCAATAAATAGGTAGAAGCATTGAAGAGATCCCAAGTTAAAACGAAGATGGGATTGCTCAGTAACTCAGCTGAAAAACTCAAGGGAAGTCTTTACAAGGAGAATGTATGAAACAGAAAAGAGGGGGTGGGACGTGACGATAAAAACACTTTGATATCCTTCTTAGGGGCATTTCTTATTAATAGTAGTAAAAGTTTGCACTTGATGTAAGAAATAAACAAAAAATAAATAAACTGTAATCATTTCTGTCTAATAACTTTGACCTGCAGGATACACAATGTATCAGGAGAAGAACACAAAACGGAGCTGAAAATAAGAACCTGTGTTTGAGTCCTGGCTTACTGGGTACAAGCTAATTGACCCTCAGATAAAATTATCTCTGGCTGAAGTCCTCCTCGGACTACTTCCCCTCATTTTACTGGGATACCTGTGCAGACTACAAAGAAAAGCAGTCACAGTTGCCAACAGAGTCAGTGGCTTTTTTGTCTTTGGTTTTGATGGCCCCTTAGATTATTTTGATGTATCGTATAAATTAATGAAGGAAAATCAAGCGGAATGTGTGGGTTATAATTAGACCCCAGGAGTTGCTAGTCTTATAATACTGTGCATTATTCTAAATTTCTGCAATGTATTCCTAGTAACTGGTATTGAGGGACAGCAGCATTAATAAATGTTGTGCAGGGAACATGGCAGAGTGAATATATTGTAGGTTTACAAGTTATTGTGGTTCTGAACACGGCTAATTTATTTTGTGAGTGATAGAAAACAAAAGGAGAAGCATGGAATTAAGAGCTGATCAGAGCCATCTAGCCACCAACCTGGCTATCATCACCACCCATGAAGCTCCACAAGCCAGGACCAAGGCCACTCCCCTAGGCAGTCCTGTCCGCACCCCCTCTCTTCTTGGTCCTTCATTTTCCTGCCTCCTCCCTCTCTTCCATGTCACATCGCCAGTTGTGAGCCTGTCGCTGCTTGGTCACGTAAGCTGAAACTGAAGAAGGGCAAGTCTTGGTTCTCTGGACACAGCCCTGACATTTGAGCCAACACATGGTGAGCTGAGACCAACTACTTGTATTTGGTACAGTTCGTCATTTTAAATGAGATACTAAAGCAAAATCAACATGATTAAATTTTATCACCTGCTTTGGTCTTGACTATGAAATTATGGAGAGAAAACTAAAAGTTTAAACCAAAGAGAAATCTAGTTCATAATTTACCGGCTGCTGTGTAGTTTTTAAATGTTTATCCTACCACTAGATTACCAACAATACTTTGAAAATCAAATTGAAGTCCTTGGTGCCTTACAAGTTGTAAACCTCACATTTCAGACTTACACTCTACAAAGCTTTAACTGTACCTCTGATATTCGTAAATATTAATGTTGAGGTTCACTTTATAGTACTACAGAACTTCAGACCAAGAAAATAGTTTAGATCAATTTTCTAAAGTCCAAGCTCTTTATTTTACAAATAAATAACATTTAGGAACCTAAATCTTACAGAAACAAAGACACTAACTTCTGAGGTTCTCTAAACAATAAAGCAAAATTTCGAATCCAGGCTCCCAGAGTCCTGTGATAATGCTACACCACTTGATACAGTGGAATCTGGGAGGGAGGAATGCCCTACATGGTAGAAAATCTTATGAATAATAAGTGTGAGGTGGAAGGGATTGATTTTGTTAAATACAAACAGAAGTCCGTTCTTGTGCATTACCAGTGGTCTGATTTTTCAAGATAAGCATTTTCCATGCTTATGAAACGCAAAGGAAATTCAACCCAGATGAGCAATGAGCATTGTATAAATGAAGCAGGACTGGAGAAGAAAAAAAACCAAAATTAGAATAGTAAATAGTAATGCTGGGAACCTGGAACTGAGATGCTCAAGTTTAACTGAGGCCATGAGGTAACTGCTGGTACTAGATACAGGTTGTGATCATGGAAGGGTAGGCAGAGGCCTAGGTTCTGGCATACAAGTCCTCGGCATGGCTATAAAGCAGTCAGACTTGACTGTTACAGCAAGGTGAGCCTCCAGTAGCTGATTCCCCGTGGCTTGCTCAATCTGCTTTCTTATAGCACCCAGGACAACCAACCAAGGGGTGGCCCCACCCACAGTGAGCTTCCCACAGGAATCATCAAGAAAATTTACCACCCATTTGCCCACAAACCAATCTGGAGAGAATATTTTCTCAAATGTGGTTTCCTCCTCTGCCCAAAAGGCTCTAGCTTCTGTCAAGTTGACATAAAAGTAGCCAGCACAGCTAGAGAGAACAATGGATACATGTGGAGAAGGAACATGGATATTCCTAAAGGATTTATTACTGCTATTGTTGCTATTATTATTATTATTATTATTAATTGTATTTATTTACATCCCAAATGCTGCCCATCTCTCAGTCTCCTCACGGAGTTCTTCCTCTAGTCATCCCCCTCCCTGTGGCATCAAGTCTCTACAGGATTAGGCCCATTCTCTCCCACTAAGGCCAGAAAAGGTTGTCCTCTGCTACATATGTATCAGGGTCCTCAGAAGAACCCAGGTATTCTCTTTTTTGTTGGTGGCTCAGTCTCTGGGAGCTCCAAGGGGTCCATGTTAGTTGACACTGTTGGTCTTTCTATGGGGTTGCTATCCTCTTCAGTTCCTTCAATCCTTCCCCTAACTCTCCCTTGGGGTCCTTGACCTCAGTCCAGTGCTTGGCTGTGAGTATCTGCATCTGTCTTAGTCAGCTGCTGGTAGAGTCTCTCAGAAGACAGATATGTTAGCCTGCATACACAACATGGTGTCAGTAATAGTGTCATGGTTTGGTGCCTGCACATGGGATGGGATGGATTCCAAGTTGCAGAGATTAACATTTTTAGAGAATGCTACACATACATGGTTGGTTTTCTTATCCACAGTGAGCTTTTAGTGCCCCAAGCTCACATCCCATCAGCCTCATATCTTTTCTATTCTTGCCGTGTTCTCTCTTCAAAATAGTATTGAACATCAATCATGTGTACAAACTCGGCTGATAAATCCCTGACTGTGAGAATCACTATAGAATCACCAATGTGCCTTGCACTGAACAACAGACATATAGTGTGATAATTTAAGATAGGATTGCTAAAGAAATCACATAAAGAGTCAGCGAGGTGGTGGCTCATCAAGTAAAACTACTTGCCACTTGTGCCACCAGACAAGGAAGGCATGGCGGCGGGAACAGGAAACTGACTTGTCATGATGCATCTGTACTCGGGAAGCTGGGGAGGAGGAGGAAGTGATCCCTGGCTATAAAACCTCGAAACCGAACTCTCACCGTCTTCAGAATCTCCACTCCTCCCCTCTCAGTGGCTTGCGTTCTCCAGTAAGTCTCCATTTCCTAAAGTCGACCACGCTTTCCATCAGCACCGTCAGCTACAGAACCAGGATTGGAACACGGAAGTCCATGGGGTCATACCTTGCACTAGGAACCTCACGAGCTCCCGGGACTTGGCCTTCAGAATGAAATTCACACCCTTCACCTTCAGATCCTGACACGGGTAAGGCTTGCCACGACCCGGTTCCTGGGTTGCCCACCCTGCAGATGCCTACTGAGGAATCCACCTTCATCATTATGTGCACAATTTACCTACTGGGGTCTCTTAGATCTGTCTATCTACCGTGTGTCAATCAATCTGTCTACCTACCCACTCATCTCTTTATATTCTATTTTTCTGAAGAACCTTGATACAGGTACCCCATTTCAAGAAGTCTACACTTAGCATGGTATAGCTGAAAAGAATCCATCACAAACCTTTATTCATTGGCAGGAAACAAGGGTATATTCTCATTTTAATAGCAATTTGTTTTAGTAACCAATTTGCAAACTACTTGTTTCTACGGAATAATTCTAAATTAACTATAAATTAAAACTTAGGTACCATGACAGTTGAAGCATAATTTTTCTCCTGTTTCATAATGACTTTTCAAATTATGCTCATGTATAGTTGGCTTCAAAACTTCATTATCCAGATTTTGTAACTGGGAAATCACATTTATAAAAAACATGAGACATGAGCCCTACCAAATGGTGTACATTATATATGCATTCTTCATGAAATCTTCAGGTTGATAGACACCTGCTAAATTAAGATACATTAATGTTAACTAAAGTAGCGGTATGTGAAAATTAAGGCTTTTTTTTTTTGCAGCAGAAAAACTAAATATTAAACAGGAGAAGGTGTTTTCCAGCACTGTCACATGATCAGCACCAAAAGCAAATATTCTTCCCTTTAAATAATTCACATATTAAATAATATAATGGCTTTAAATGTTTTTTCAAGAGCTACAAACTCAAAAGATTTTTTAACAAATATTTTAGCTTAATAAAATCTAATCACACACCCCTTTCCCTTTACTCTCTCCTGCTCCTCCTGCGTCCTCCCTCAGATGCCCCCTCACCCCTGCCACCTCCTCTCACTTTGATGGTTCCTTTTACTCTCTCATAGTTACATACAAGTTTATTCAAACCTCCAAAGTCACTCTTCCTCATCTCTCCACATTGCAGAACCTTAGCCACTAGAGGGCAGATGTGACCAAGACATTTAATACATTTCTCGGAACCCTTTAAAATTTAACCTGTGTGAAGTAGTGCCTTTTGCACTCCTAGGTATATTTTTGCTAAAATATCATGCCAAATAAAAAGCCCTGATTTTTATTTGATGATTCGGATTTTAGTCTTTCTTTTCTAGAAGCTATCAAGTGTTATCTGTGTTCTCAATTAGAATCAGATTAAATTTACATTAAAATGACATAGCACATGTGAGTTTGTTATCCCACAAGATTGGCAGTAGCCCTTAGCACCTTGGTCTGTATTTTTGAGGGCATGTATTGATAGAATTGCTAGGTATATTCATTAATAGCTTCATTTTACCACACACCTTTGAAAAGTACTGCAAGACTGGTGCCTCAATTAGGGTTCCTACTGTTGTGAAGAGACACACTGTGACCATGAAAACTCTTGGTAAAGGAAACATTTAGTTGGCTTCCCATGGACATCAACCAGCCCTGCCATAGCAGGTTTCAGTAGGAATAGGCACATTGAGCACACTGAGCCTAGACAACGCTGCCCAGTCAGAGAGAAAGTGCAGGCGGTGTAGTCACAGATAGCCCTGCTCCCACTTTAGGAGTGCCACATAAAGATCCAGCTGCACACAACTGCTACTTATGCTCAGAGGGCCTAGGTCTGTTCCATGCATGCTCTCTGGCTGGCTCTCCAGTCTCTGTGAGAACATACGGGCCCAGCTTAGTTAATTCTGTACGTTTACTTGTGCTGCCCTCGTCCTCTCTGTGTCCTTCAATCCTTCCTCCCCCATGTTCTTTGTCTCAGGACTTATGAAATCATTAAGATGTGATCTAAAAAAAAAAAAAATCAGTAAAGTCCTAGCAGTAAAAGTTAGTTTAAAACCTGTTACAAAATAGGTTGATAGTTGAAAATCTGTATATGTATGATCTTAATCGGTTGCAGTATATCACGTATGTAAGCTGAAGTCAATTCTTGTTTAGGAAAACACACTTTTATCACACTAAAGAGGCAACCCCAAACCTCCCAAATTGTTTGTTTTATTTTATTTTCTCTAGACTAAGAAGACAAAACCAGGATGGATTTTATATAATGATTTTTGTCCTAAAACTATAAATAACAGATGAGAATAACACTATCAACCTCAATTAATAATAGGTAGGATTTATAAACAACATGTGTTTCATTAAGGCTTATAAATCCCTAAAGTTATAATGGTCTTTTAGGCTCACAGAAACAGACATAAAGATGTGCGTCTAACCATTTATATCTTTGTTAACTTTGTTAAGCTGTAGATATTTGGGAAAACTGTGTCATATATATTTTGTAAAAGGATACTAAAACAAGATTAGAAAAATGAACTTCCTAGTCTCTGTGAATTGTATTTGTGGTTTAAAGTTTGTTTGGATATTAAAGGATCTTATATTCAAACAGTATAGATTTTTAAGCCACAGAGTTACTAAATGATATACCTCAAAGAGATCCACTGAGGCTGGCATTTAAAGTGTTTAACAGAGGGAGGAGCAGGAAAGAGCAGACAAGTTACTCGGAATAGACAGAATAACAGTTTCTTAGGCAACCTCCAAAGATGATGGGGCATCCATGGACTCCACCTAGAGCTTGCTTCAAGGGTGGCAACACCAGTCACTGAGTGAAGAACGAATGACATTTCACCTTGCACAATCCAAAGACCACACCAAAACTGTAGGCAGTCAGGACACTGGAGATCAGCTGCTCCTCTCTGCCCTGTCGGCCAAAGGAGGCCAGTCCCCAGAGTTCCTCCTCCATAGAAAAATCTTTTAGACTGTTTGGGCCTGGTAGCCGAAGCCTAATCACCTGGCTTGGTAATTTAGGATTGACACTGCTCTGGGACCTTGTCCCCCACCAACATGGAGAAGCCTACAGACTGTCTAGGTACTTGGTTCATACTTCCTGTTTACTCAGATAAAACTATTCCTCCCAGATTTCTGTAATGAGTGTTGACTGCTGACTTCACTAGCTCAAGGCTATAAGTCCTCTCCTCTGTTCCCTTTGGGGCTACCCAGTTGTTTTTCTAAGGTCTTTCCTAGTTAGGCCTAGTTGCCTAACCCTGTTACCAGGCAGGGATATCAACTGTTAAATTACACTTTTCTTTTACTTTTAATCCAACTCCTTCTGGAATGTTCTCTTTCTTTCTAGCATCTGGAGAGCCTCCTTGTTTACTGATTGTAATGCTTCACCCTCTCCTCTCCCTGATTCCCTTATTAAGCTAAAGTGTGAGACCCTGCTTCTCCTTCAGTGGTTGTTCACCATATCCCATTAAGATCCTACTCTGGCTTTACCAGAGGCCATGCCAAGCACAGAACCCCAGGTAAGTCCCCGCCCACAGATTGCCAACAGTCCCTCAGAGTCCACCCACCCTTCCCCCAACAACCCTCCCATCACTATTTCCTGGCCCAGAACTTGGGTGGAAGCCCACTACTCTATTAGTAGCCATGCTGCTTCCCAGAACCCCAGAGGTCACTCAGGCTGCCAGAACCCCAGAAAAGACATCCTACTGAACCAGAAGATTGGCTGGCCACCAGAACTGTAGGCCACTCAGACTGTAATACCATAGATGCAAGAAGGACAGAAATCAAGGGGAAAATAAAACATCCAACAAAGACAAACTCAAAAATTAGCAACTCCACCTATAATTACCCCAAACCCAGATGAATGGAGTTCAGCATAAGAACATGATCAACAACAGCCAGTGCTGTATTTCATCAAAAGAGTCCACCTACGCTACTACAGCAAGTCCAACTGAAGCACAAGGAAAAGACCGTAAAGCCACTTTTATGAAGACGATAGAGGTCCTTCAAGAGGAAATAAATAAATCCCCTAGAGAAATCCAAGAAAACACAATCAATCGGAAGAAATAAATAAATCCCTCCAAGATATCCAGGGAAACACAAGCAAACAATTAGAGGAAATTAATAAATCTCCTGAAGAAAGCCAAGAAAAACCAACAAATGGGTGAAGGAAGTGAACAAAACTCTTAATGACCTGAAAATGGAAATAGAAGCAACAAAATACAAATTGGGGGATGCTGGGGATAAAAACTCTAGGTAAGTGAACAGGAACCACATATGCAAGTATCACCAACAAGATGGAAGACAGAATCTCAGGCATAGAAGGTATTATGAAAAAAAAAAAGTTGATACATCAGTGTGATGGTTTATATGTGCTGGGCCCAGGGAGTAGCACTATTAGAAGCTGTAGCCCTGTTGGAGTAGGTGTGTCACTGTGGGTGTGGGCTTTAAGACCCTCATCATAGCTACCTGGAAGCCAGTATTCTGCTATCAATCTTCAGGTGAAGAAGGGAAAGGCTCACCTTTTCCTGCACCACATCTGCCTGGATGCTGCCATGTTTCCACTTTGGTGATAATGGCCTGAACCTCTGAACCTGTAAGCCAGACAAAATTAAATGTTGTTCTTATACGAGTTGCCTTGGTCATGGTGTCTGTTCACAGCAGTGTAAAACCCTAAGACAGCAGTTGGTATCAGGGACTGGGGTAGTGCTGTGATAGGCCTGACCATGCTTTTGTTTGGTAGAATGTGGATTTAGGGACTTTGGATTTGGAAAGCAGTAGAATGCTTTAAATGGGGTTTAATGGGCTATCCTGGTAGGAATATGAAACACTTTGTTACTGAGAGTGGTTTGAATTGTATGGACCTGGCCCAAGAGGTTTCAATGGAGAATTTCAATATGTGGCCTAGAGACTGTATATGTAGTATTTTGGTGAAGACCATGGCTACTTTTTGCTCTTTTCTGAAGAGTCTGCCTGAAGCTAAGGTGAAAAGAGTCAGATTAATTGTAATGACAAAGGAAGTCTCAAAGATACCCATCATAGAGTTTGCTCTCTGGTTAAGTTTCATGAAGAACATTTTAAACTAGCATAGCAAGCTGAAAAAAGAAAAAATATAAAATATATGGTTGAAGAATTATAGGGGCCCCAGGAAGTAAAACGGACCAGAATCCTGTGTTTAACAATATTAAATTGAATTAAGGGAATAGTGACCTTGGGGCAAGATCCCACCCAGCTAAGTTTAGGTCCAGACATGGTAGTACAAGCCTTTAATGCTAGGAAGCAAAGACAAACAGATCTCTGAGTTCAAGCCCATATTAGAAAAAGTTCTAGGTGAAGAAAAACTTAAATCCAGACTTGGTAGACCACACCTTTAATTCCAGTGCTTAGGAGACAGGCATGCAGATCTCTGACTTCAAAGTCAGTCTATAGAGATAGTTCCAGGACAGCCAAGCTTAGACAGCAATGAAGTTGGAAAACAGAAGTGTGGTAATAATTTAATAGAACAAGGGGGTCATGTTCCTAGCTCCAGCAAGCAGCAGAACTCAGCAGCTTTGGCCACACGGATCTGGCTTTAGAGTCCAGAATAGAAGGAGCTACTGGAACAATTGATGCTGATTTGCTGAAGCTAAGAAGTTAGTGGTGATTAAGAAGAGACCAGCATCACTGAGGTAAAATCTTCTGGGAAGTGTTTTCTGAGAACACAAAGAAGCTGTGTTCCAGAGATAGCCAAAGTTGTACCTCATGCTGAGGCTGTACTTGGTAATGTGTAAGAGTCACCCAAGTGGTACAGGTTTTGAAGGTATGAAGGGGTCATGAAGAACAGCTGAATCTTGGCACTGTGAGGAGGCCATGGAAGGCCATTGGTGAAAGTGCAGCTCAGCTGCAGTTGATGGCCCAGGACTGAAGGTGTCATGTAAAGGAGTTGAGGCTTGGCACCATAAAGAGAGCCTATGAGAAGATATTGGTGAAGCCTAATTACAGCAGGAGACCCTAGTGTATTGGAGATGCCAGTACCATGGGATGATCACCAAGAACAGCAGTGGCAGTAAAGTGGATCAAGGTGAGCTTAGAGTGCTACAGAGGGCAAAGCTGGAGAAGTGATGCCAGCCCTTAGGAGGAGTCCAGAAGATCATGTGTAAATCCCAGACATTGAAACCAAAAGCTTTAACAATGAAATTGCCTTGGAGACCCCAAGAGGTTTGAGATGCCAGAGCCGTGATCTATCTGCTGAGGAGAGCTGCTAACAGGAAGTGGAAACAGCCCAGGAGAAAGAAGTTTCTTGCAGTCAACAAAGAAGAAAAAGGGGTTGGAGATCTGAAAACTGCTTTGACATCAGCCATAGAGATGCAGAGTTTGGAGTTTGCCCAGCTGGTTTCCTGTCTTGCTTTGGGAACTACAGTTAAGTGATTGGATGAATGTTAGGAAAGACTTTGGACTTTTAACATTGTTGAGACTGCTATAGACTATTGGGACTTTAGAAGTGGGAATAAATGTATTTTGCATTATGTTATGTTTAGGTATGGCCTCTGTAGACTCATATGTTTAGGTAAGCCTGTGGGCGCCAGGGAGTGGAGTATGATGGTTTGTACATGCTCAGAAGTGTGTCACTGTGGGTGTAGGCTATAAGACCCTCATCCTAGCTGCCTGGAACCCAGTAATCTGCTAGCAGGCTTCAAATGAAGATATAGAACTTTCAGCCCCTCCTGTACCATGCCTGCCTGAATGCTGCCATTTCTTGATGATAATGGACTGAATCTCTGAACCTGTAAGCCAGCCCCAAAATGCTGTCCTTATAAGAGTTGCCTTATAAGAGTTGTCTGTTCATAGCAGTACAACCCTAACTAAGACAATCAGTCAAAGAAAATATTAAATCTAAAAAAATTCTTGACAAAAAATTTTTCAGAAAATCAGATACTGTGAAAAGACCAAACCTAAGAGTAATAGGAATGGAAGAAGGATAAAAATCCCAGCTCAAAGGCCCAGAAAATATTTTAACAAAATTGTAGAACAAAAAAAAAAATACTAACTTAAAGAAGGAGGCACCTATTTTATTAGCATAAGGGAGGTAGGTACCTATAAAGGTACAAGAAGGTTACAGAACACCAAATTTATTGGACCAGAAAAAAAGTCTTCTCACCACTTGATAATCAAAACACTAAACATACAGAATAAAGAAAAGAGGTGTAGGGGAAATAGACAAGTAACATAGAAAGGCAGACCTATGACATCACACATGGCTTCTCAGTAGAGAGACCTATAACATCACACATGACTTCTCAGTAGAGAATCTAAATGCCAGAGGGCCTGGGCAGATATCTTACAGACCCTACGAGACCACAGATGTCAGCCCAGACTTCTATAGTCAACAAAAGTTTCAATCACTATAGATGAAGGAAACAAGATATTTCATGATAAAGTCAGATTTAAACAATATCTATCCACAGCTCCAGCCCTACAGAATAAACTAGAAGGAAAACTCCCGACCTTGAGGACAGTCGAGCAGGGTCTGAGGAGAGAATGGGGGGCAAGAAACACAAAGAATGGACAGGAAGACAAAAAAAAAATCTGATCAAACTGACACATTTTATTTTTCCCAGGCAGGTTTTATACCCAAAAGAAGCAGGATATAGGGGGGCGGGGGGATGACACAGAATCGCTTTGTTTCTTGGGGGAATGCACTTGTTCCCAAAACCAGGATATTGGTTAGGTAAAAAGTTCAGCTGGAGGAACAAAACAGAGTGGGTTGCTAGGTACCTGTCCACAAGATCTATAGCTATTTGTTCTTCACTGAGGATAGTACTTTCCCACAGGGGCTTCAACTTTTCCCACAGAAATCTCAACTACGCCAGTACTTTTCCACTAAGGCCGAGACTTTATAAGTAAGCACATATGGCTGACAAGGCAGTTACCATTCAAACAGGGTCGCTCCCAACACCAACACAAGGAGGTTAACTACACCTATGAAAATACAGGGAATAAATAATCTCACAACAGCAAACCCAAAAGAAGGGAAGACAATGCGTACATGCACACATGTGTGTTCACGAACGCACACAGAGAGACACACTATTACCACCACCAACACCACCACCAACAACAACAACAAAATAGCAGAAATTAGCAATCATTGATCATTTCTATCTCTTGATATCAATGGACTCAATTCCCCAATAAAAAGACACTGACTAACAGGATGGATACTAAAAAAGGATTCATCTGTCATACAAAACACACCTTGTGGTAGTTTGAATAGGAATAGCCCCCATAGACTCATGTTTTAATATTTGACCCATAAGAGTGGTACTATTAGTAGGTGTGGTCTTGTTGAAATAGATGTGACCTTGTTTGAGGAAGTGTGTCACTGTGGAGGCAGGCTTTGAGGTCTCATATGCTCAAGCTAGGCCTAGTGGGCAGTCTCCTTCTACTGCCTGTGGCTCAAGATGTAGAACTCTCAGCTCCTCTCCAGCACCATATCTGCCTGTGTGCCATCATGTTTCCTACCATGATGATAATGAACTAAACCTCTGAAAAGTAAGCCAGCCTCAATTAAATGTTTTCCTTCATAAGAGTTGTTGTGGTCATGGTGTCTTCTCACAGCAATGGACACCCAAACTAAGACACACATCAGCATCAAAAATAGACATTACCTTAGTGTAAAGAGTTTCCAAGCAAATGGACCTAAGAAGCAAACTTGTGTAGCTATTCCAGTATCTTAAAAAATTGACTTCAAACCAAAATTAATCAAAAGAGACAGGCAAGGACAGTTTGTAATCATCAAGAAAAGATTCACCAAAATGATCTTTCAATTCTTAACATTTGTGTCCTTAATGCAAGAATACCACATTTGTAAAGGATGCACAAGATTAAATCACACATCAACCCTCACACATTGATAATGGAAGACATCAATACTCCACTCCCAACAATCAACAGGTCATCCAGACATAAATTAAAAACAGAGAAATACTGGAGCTAACATGTTATGAACCAAATAGACCTAACAGACATGTACAGCACACTTCACCCAAACACAAAAGAATAAAGAATTTTAAAAAGTACAAAAAAAAAGTCAATGAGACAAAAAATTGTTTCTTTGAGAAAAATCAACAAGATAAACAAACCTTTATCTAAACTAACTAAAAGACAGAAAAGCATAACAATATCAGAAACAAAAAAGGGTACATAATAACATAACATGGAAATCCAGAGGATCGTAAGGATATACTTTAAAAAACTGCACTCCACAATTAGGAAATGGATAATTTTCTTGATAGAGAAATACTTATCAAAGTTAAGTCAAGATCAAATACGCAATTTAAATAGACCTATAACCCCTAGTAAAATAGAAACAATCACGAAAATTGTCTCAACCAGAAAAGCTCAGTGCCATACAGATTTAGTACAGAGTTCTACCACTTTCAAAG
Source organism: Mus caroli (assembly GCF_978045245.1). Lineage (NCBI taxonomy): Eukaryota > Metazoa > Chordata > Mammalia > Rodentia > Muridae > Mus > Mus caroli. The sequence continues at coordinate 8,267,973 of NW_028227258.1, read as the reverse complement.
AAGACTTAATGCTAACACTTCTCAAAGTATTCCACAAACCAGAAACAGAAATCACACTGACAAATTCTTTTTATGAGGTGACAGTTACCCTGAAACCCAAACCACATAAAGACTCATCAAAGAAAGGAAACTACAGACCAATTTCTCTTATGAATGTAAATGCAAAAGTACATGCAAGGTGAATCCAAGAACACTTCAAAAAGATCATCCGCCACAATCAAGTAGGCTTCATCCCAAAGATTTAGGCAAGGTTCACTATAATCCACCATATAAACAAACTGAAAGAAAAACAAAACACATGATCATCTCATTAGATGAAGAAAAGGCCTTTGACAAAAATCTTTCACTTGCTTGGTTAAAGTTTCCCCAGCATTTTGAGGTATTTGAGGCTATTGTGAAAGGTGTTGTTTCCTTAACTTGACTTTCAGTCTGCTATCTGTGTATAGGAGGGCTACTGATTTTTTTTTTTTTTTTTTTTTTTAGTTTCTCTTGTATCCATCCACTTTGCTGAAGGTATTCAAATAACAATGCTTAGACATCTTCCTTTCCAATCTGCTTCCCCTGACCTTTTTCAGTTGTCATATTGCTCTAGCTAAAACTTCAGATACTATATTGATTAGACATGGAGAGAGTGTACAACCTAGTCTTGTTTCTGATTTTAGTGAAATTGCTTTGAGGTTTTTTTTTTCATTTAATTTATTGTTGGTTATAGGCTTGCTATAAATTGCATTTATTATATTTAGATATGTCCCTTGAATTCCTGAATTCCCTTGAATTCCTGAATTCCTTTCACTTTTATTGTGAAAGGATATCCTGTTCAGAAAGGGCTCTCCTGCACCAATGCTGTTCAGGGCTATTCCCATACTTTCTCTTCTATCAGGTTCAGTGTATATGGTTTTACGTTGAGGTCTTTGATCCACTTGGACTTAAATTTTGTGATAAATATGGATCTATTTGCATCCTTCTACATGCAGACATCTGGTTTGATCAGCACGATTTGTTGAGGTGCTGTGGTTTTTCCAGTATGTATTTCTGGCTTCTTTTTTTAATTTTTAATATTTTAATTACATATTTTCCTCAGTTACATTTACAATGCTATCCCAGAAGTCCCCCATAGCACCCTCCACTTCCCTACCCACCCATTCCCATTCTTTTGGCCCTGGCATTCCCCCAATATTGGGGCATATGAAGTTTGCAAGTCCAATGGGCCTCTATTTCCAGTGATGGCCGACTAGGCCATCTTTCGATACATATGCAGCTACAGACAAGAGCTCCGGGGTTCTGGTTAGTACATCCTGTTGTTCCAACAATAGGGTTGCAGATCCCTTTAGCTCCTTGGGTACTTTCTCTAGCTTCTCCATTGGGAGCCCTGTGATACATCCAATAGCTGACTGTGAACATCCATTCCTGTGTTTGCTAGGCCCCGGCATTGTCTCACAAGAGACAGCTATATTTGGGTCCTTTCAGCAAAATCTTGCTAGTGTATGCAATGGTGTCAGCATTTAGAAGCTGCTTATGGGATGGATCCCTGGATACAGCAGTCTCTAACTGGTCCATCCTTTCATCACAGCTACGAACTTTGTCTCTGTAACTCCTTCCCTGGGTGTTTTGTTCCCAATTCTAAGAAGGGGCACAGTGTCCACACTTTGGTCTTCATTCTTCTTGAGTTTCATGCGTTTAGCAAATTGTATCTTATATCTTGGGTATCCTAAGTTTTGGGCTAATATCCACTTATCAGTGAATACATATTGTGTGAGTTCTTTTGTGATTGTGTTACTTCACTCAAGATGATGCCCTCCAGGTCCATCCATTTGGCTAGGAATTTCATGAATTCATTCTTTTTAAGAGCTGAGTAGTACTCCATTGTGTAAATGTACCATAATTTCTGTATCCGATATTCCTCTGTTGAGGGACATCTGGGTTCTTTCCAGCTTCTGGCTATTATAAATAGGGCTGCTATGAACATAGTGGAGCATGTGTCCTTTTTACCGGTTGGGACATCTTCTGGATATATGCCCAGGAGAGGTATTGCTGGATCCTCCAGTAGTACTATGTCCAATTTTCTGAGGAACCGCCAGACTGATTTCCAGAGTGGTTGTACAAGCTTGCAATCCCAACAACAATGGAGGAGTGTTCCTCTTTCTCCACATCCTCGCCAGCATCTGCTGTCACCTGAATTTTTGATCTTAGCCATTCTGACTGGTGTGAGGTGGAATCTCAGGGTTGTTTTGATTTGCATTTCCGTGATGATTAAGGATGTTGAACATTTTTTCAGGTGTTTCTCTGCCATTCGGTATTCCTCAGGTGAGAATTCTTTGTTCAGTTCTGAGCCCCATTTTTTAATGGGGTTATTTGACTTTCTGGAGTCCACCTTCTTGAGTTCTTTATATATATTGGATATTAGTCCCTTATCTGATTTAGGATAGGTGAAGTTCCTTTCCCAATCTGTTGGTGGTTTTTTTGTCTTATTGATGGTGTCTTTAGCCTTGCAGAAGCTTTGTAGTTTCATGAGGTCCCACTTGTCAATTCTCGATCTTACAGCACAAGCCATTACTGTTCTATTCAGGAATTTTTCCCCTGTGCCCATATCTTCAAGGCTTTTCCCCACTTTCTCCTCTATAAGTTTCAGTGTCTCTGGTTTTATGTGAAGTTCCTTGATCCACTTAGACTTGACCTTAGTACAAGGAGATAGGAATGGATCAATTCGCATTCTTCTACATGTTAACAACCAGTTGTGCCAGCACCATTTGTTGAAAATGCTGTCTTTCTTCCACTGGATGTTTTTAGCTCCCTTGTCGAAGATCAAGTGACCGTAGGTGTGTGGGTTCATTTCTGGGTCTTCAATTCTATTCCATTGGTCTATTTGTCTGTCACTATACCAGTACCATGCAGTTTTTATCACAATTGCTCTGTAGTAGAGCTTTAGGTCCGGCATGGTGATTCCACCAGAGGTTCTTTTATCCTTGAGAAGAGTTTTTGCTATCCTAGGTTTTTTGTTATTCCAGATGAATTTGCAGATTGCACTTTCTAATTCGTTGAAGAATTGATTTGGAATTTTGATGGGGATTGCATTGAATCTGTAGATTGCTTTTGGCAAGATAGCCATTTTTACAATGTTGATCCTGCCAATCCGTGAGCATGGGAGATCTTTCCATCTTCTGAGATCTTCTATAATTTCTTTCTTCAGAGACTTGAAGTTTTTATTATACAGATCTTTCACTTCCTTAGTTAGAGTCACGCCAAGATATTTTATATTATTTGTGACTATTGAGAAGGGTGTTGTTTCCCTAATTTCTTTCTCAGCCTGTTTATTCCTTGTGTAGAGAAAGGCCATTGATTTGTTTGAGTTAATTTTATATCCAGCTACTTCACCGAAGCTGTTTATCAGGCTTAGGAGTTCTCTGGTGGAATTTTTAGGGTCACTTATATATACTATCATATCATCTGCAAAAAGTGATATTTTGACTTCCTCTTTTCCAATTTGTATCCCTTTGATCTCCTTTTGTTGTCGAATTGCTCTGGCTAGGAGTTCAAGTACAATGTTGAATAGGTATGGAGAAAGTGGACAGCCTTGTCTAGTCCCTGATTTTAGAGGGATTGCTTCAAGCTTCTCACCATTTACTTTGATGTTGGCTACTGGTTTGCTGTAGATTGCTTTTATCATGTTTAGGTATGGGCCTTGAATTCCTGATCTTTCCAAGACTTTTATCATGAATGGGTGTTGGATCTTGTCAAATGCTTTTTCCACATCTAACGAGATGACCATGTGGTTTTTGTCTTTGAGTTTGTTTATATACTGGATTACGTTGATGGATTTCCATATATTGAACCATCCCTGCATCCCTGGGATGAAACCTACTTGGTCAGGATGGATGATTGTTTTGATGTGTTCTTGGATTCGGTTAGCAAGAACTTTATTGAGGATTTTTGCATCAATATTCATAAGGGATATTGGTCTGAAGTTTTCTATCTTTGTTGGAGCTTTTTGCGGTTTAGGTATCAGAGTAATTGTGGCTTCATAGAATGAGTTGGGTAGAGTACCTTCTGTTTCTATTTTGTGGAATAGTTTGTGAAGAACTGGGATTAGATCTTCTTTGAAGGTCTGATAGAACTCTGCAGTAAACCCATCTGGTCCTGGGCTTTTTTTAGTTGGGAGACTATTAATGACTGCTTCTATTTCTTTGGGGGATATAGGGCTGTTTAGATCATTAACCTGATCTTGATTCAACTTTGGTACCTGGTATCTGTCTAGGAACTTCTCCATTTCATCCAGGTTCTCCAGTTTTGTTGAGTATAGCCTTTGGTAGAAGGATCTGATGGTGTTTTGGATGTCTTCAGGATCTGTTGTTATGTCTCCTTTTTCATTTCTGATTTTGTTAATTAGGATGCTTTCCCTTTGCCCTCTAGTGAGTCTGGCTAAGGGTTTATCTATCTTGTTGATTTTCTCAAAGAACCAGCTCCTTGATTGGTTGATTCTTTGAATAGTTCTTCTTGTTTCCACTTGGTTGATTTCGCCCCTGAGTTTGATTATTTCCTGGCCTCTACTCCTCTTGGGTGAATTTGCTTCCTTTTGTTCTAGTGCTTTTAGGTATGTTGTCAAGCTGCTAATGTGTGCTCTCTCTAGTTTCCTTTTGGAGGCACTCAGAGCTATGAGTTTTCCTCTTAGAAATGCTTTCATTGCGTCCCAAAAGTTTGGGTATGTTGTGGCTTCATTTTCATTGAACTCTAAAAAGTCCTTAATTTCTTTCTTTATTCCTTCCTTGACCAAGGTATCATTGAGAAGAGTGTTGTTCAGTTTCCACGTGAAGGTTGGCTTTCTATTATTTATTTTGTTATTGAAGATCAGCCTTAGTCCATGGTGATCTGATAAGATGCATGGGACAATTTCAATATTTTTGTATCTTTTGAGGCCTGTTTTGTGACCAATTATGTGGTCAATTTTGGAGAAGGTACCATGAGGTGCTGAAAAGAAGGTATATCCCTTTGTTTTAGGATAGAATGTTCTGTAGATATCTGCCAGATCCATTTGATTCATAATTTCTGTTAGTTTCACTGTGTCCCTGTTTAGTTTCTGTTTCCATGATCTGTCCATTGGTGAAAGTGGTGTGTTGAAGTCTCCCACTATTATTGTATGAGGTGCAATGTGTGCTTTGAGATTTACTAAAGTTTCTTTAATGAATGTGGCTGCCTTTGTATTTGGAGCATAGATATTCAGGATTGATAGTTCCTCTTGGAAGATTTTATCTTTGATGAGTATGAAGTGTCCCTCTCTGTCTTTTTTAATGACTTTGGGTTGGAAGTCAATCTTATCAGATATTAGAATGGCTACTCCAGCTTGTTTCTTCATACCATTTGCTTGGAAAATTGTTTTCCAGCCTTTCATTCTGAGGTAGTGTCTATCTTTTTCTCTGAGATGAGTTTCCTGTAAGCAGCAAAATGTTGGGTCTTGTTTGTGTAGCCAGTTTGTTAGTCTATGTCTTTTTATCGGGGAGTTGAGTCCATTGATATTAAGAGATATTAAGGAAAAGTAATTGTTGTTTCCTGTTATTTTTGTTGTTAAAGTTGGCATTCTGTTCTTGTGGCTGTCTTCTTTTAGGTTTGTTGAGGGATTACCTTCTTGTTGTTTCTAGGGCATGGTTCCTGTCCTTGTATTGGTTTTTTTCTGTTATTATCCTTTGAAGGGCTGGATTCGTGGAGAGATAATGTGTGAATTTGGTTTTGTCGTGGAATACTTTGGTTTCTCCATCTATGTTAATTGAGAGTTTGGCTGGGTATAGTAGCCTGGGCTGGAGTTTGTGTTCTTTTAGTGTCTGTATAACATCCGTCCAGGATCTTCTGGATTTCATAGTCTCTGGTGAGAAATCTGGTGTAATTCTAATAGGCTTGCCTTTATATGTTACTTGGCCTTTTTCTCTTACTGCTTTTAGTATTCTATCTTTATTTAGAGCATTTGTTGTTCTGATTATTTTGTGTCAGGAGGTATTTCTTTTCTGGTCCAGTCTATTTGGAGTTCTGTAGGCTTCTTTTTTTTTTTGTTTTTTTGTTTTTTTGGTTTTTTGTTTGTTTGTTTGTTTGTTTTTTTAATATTTTTATTACATATTTTCCTCAATTACATTTCCAATGCTATCCCAAAAGTCCCCCATAGCGCCCCCCACTTCCCTACCCACCCATTCCCATTCTTTTGGCCCTGGCATTCCCCTATATTGGGGCATATAAAGTTTGCAAGTCCAATGGGCCTCTCTTTACATTGATGGCCAACTAGGCCATCTTTCGATACATATGCAGCTAGAGACAAGAGCTCCGGGGTTCTGGTTAGTACATCATGTTGTTCCAACAATAGGGTTGCAGATCCCTTTAGCTCCTTGGGTACTTTCTCTAGCTTCTCCATTGGGAGCCCTGTGATACATCCAATAGCTGACTGTGAACATCCATTCCTGTGTTTGCTAGGCCCCGGCATCATCTCACAAGAGACAGCTATATTTGGGTCCTTTCAGCAAAATCTTGCTAGTGTATGCAATGGTGTCAGCGTTTAGAAGCTGATTATGGGATGGATCCCTGGATACGGCAGTCTCTAAATGGTCCATCCTTTCATCACAGCTACGAATTTTGTCTCTGTAACTCCTTCCCTAGGTGTTTTGTTCCCAATTCTAAGAAGGTGCACAGTGTCCACACTTTGGTCTTCATTCTTCTTGAGTTTCATGCGTTTAGCAAATTGTATCTTATATCTTGGGTATCCTAAGTTTTGGGCTAATATCCACTTATCAGTGAATACATATTGTGTGAGTTCTTTTGTGATTGTGTTACTTCACTCAAGATGATGCCCTCCAGGTCCATCCATTTGGCTAGGAATTTCATGAATTCATTCTTTTTAAGAGCTGTGTAGTACTCCATTGTGTAAATGTACCATAATTTCTGTATCCGATATTCCTCTGTTGAGGGACATCTGGGTTCTTTCCAGCTTCTGGCTATTATAAATAGGGCTGCTATGAACATAGTGGAGCATGTGTCCTTTTTACCGGTTGGGACATCTTCTGGATATATGCCCAGGAGAGGTATTGCTGGATCCTCCAGTATTACTATGTCCAATTTTCTGAGGAACCGCCAGACTGATTTCCAGAGTGGTTGTACAAGCTTGCAATCCCAACAACAATGGAGGAGTGTTCCTCTTTCTCCACATCCTCGCCAGCATCTGCTGTCACCTGAATTTTTGATCTTAGCCATTCTGACTGGTGTGAGGTGGAATCTCAGGGTTGTTTTGATTTGCATTTCCGTGATGATTAAGGATGTTGAACATTTTTTCAGGTGTTTCTCTGCCATTCGGTATTCCTCAGGTGAGAATTCTTTGTTCAGTTCTGAGCCCCATTTTTTAATGGGGTTATTTGACTTTCTGGAGTCCACCTTCTTGAGTTCTTTATATATATTGGATATTAGTCCCTTATCTGATTTAGGATAGGTGAAGTTCCTTTCCCAATCTGTTGGTGGTTTTTTTGTCTTATTGATGGTGTCTTTAGCCTTGCAGAAGCTTTGTAGTTTCATGAGGTCCCACTTGTCAATTCTCGATCTTACAGCACAAGCCATTACTGTTCTATTCAGGAATTTTTCCCCTGTGCCCATATCTTCAAGGCTTTTCCCCACTTTCTCCTCTATAAGTTTCAGTGTCTCTGGTTTTATGTGAAGTTCCTTGATCCACTTAGACTTGACCTTAGTACAAGGAGATAGGAATGGATCAATTCGCATTCTTCTACATGTTAACAACCAGTTGTGCCAGCACCATTTGTTGAAAATGCTGTCTTTCTTCCACTGGATGTTTTTAGGGCATGGTTCCTGTCCTTGTATTGGTTTTTTTCTGTTATTATCCTTTGAAGGGCTGGATTCGTGGAGAGATAATGTGTGAATTTGGTTTTGTCGTGGAATACTTTGGTTTCTCCATCTATGTTAATTGAGAGTTTGGCTGGGTATAGTAGCCTGGGCTGGAGTTTGTGTTCTTTTAGTGTCTGTATAACATCCGTCCAGGATCTTCTGGCTTTCATAGTCTCTGGTGAAAAATCTGGTGTAATTCTGATAGGCTTGCCTTTATATGTTACTTGGCCTTTTTCTCATACTGCTTTTAGTATTCTATCTTTATTTAGAGCATTTGTTGTTCTGATTATTTTGCGTCAGGAGGTATTTCTTTTCTGCTCCAGTCTATTTGGAGTTCTGTAGGCTTCTTGTATGTTCATGGGCATCTCTTTCTTTAGATTTGGGAAGTTTTCTTCTATAATTTTGTTGAAGATGTTTGCTGGTCCTTTGAGTTGAAAATCTTCATTCTCATCCACTCCTATTATCTGTAGGTTTGGTCTTCTCATTGTGTCCTGTATTTCTTGGATGTTTTGAGTTAGGATCTTTTTGCATTTTACATTTTCCTTGATTGTTGTGCCGATGTTCTCTATGGAATCTTCTGCACCTGAGATTCTCTCTTCCATCTCTTGTATTCTGTTGCTGATGCTCGTATCTATGGTTCCAGATTTCTTTCCTAGGGTTTCTATCTCCAGTGTTGCCTCATTTTGGGTTTTCTTTATTGTGTCTACTTCCCTTTTTAGGTCTAGTATGGTTTTGTTCATTTCCATCATCTGTTTGGATGTGTTTTCCTGTTTTTCTTTAAGAACTTCTACCTGTTTGATTGTGTTATCCTGTTTTTCTTTAAGGACTTCTACCTGTTTGATTGTGTTATCCTGTTTTTCTTTAAGGACTTGTAACTCTTTAGCCATGTTCTCCTGTAATTCTTTAAGTGAGTTATTAAAGTCCTTCTTGATGTCCTCTACCATCATCATGAGATATGCTTTTAGATCCGTGTCTAGCTTTTCCGGTGTGTTGGGGTGCCCTGGACTGGGCGAAGTGGGGGTGCTGGGTTCTGATGATGGTGAGTGGTCTTGGTTTCTGTTAGTATGATTATTACGTTTACCTTTCGCCATCTGGTAATCTCTGGGTTTAGTTGTTATCATTGTCACTGTTTAAAGATTGGAGCAGAAGCTGTGTTCCACTCACCAGCAGTCTCAAAATCCTGCGGCGGGGGTCGTGGGAAGCTGGCGGTACCCCGGTGCTGGTCCAGCCGGAAGAGGCCTGTGGTCCTACTCAGGCCGGTTTTCTGCTTCCCTAACTAATGCAGTCTCTGGTCCCACGTGCAATTGCATTGGAGCAGAAGCTATGTTCCACTCACCAGCAGTCTCAAAATCCTGTGGTGGGGGTCGTGGGTAGCTGGTGGGTGTCAGCTGACCCTGCACTCTAGCTACCCAGGTGCTGGTCCGGCCGGAAGAGGCCTGTGGTCCTACTCAGGCCGGTTTTCTGCTTCCCTAACTAATGCAGTCTCAGGTCCCGCGCGCAATTGGATTGGAGCAGAAGCTGTGTTCCACTCACCAGAAGTCTTAAGATCCTGTGGCGGGTGTTGTGGGTAGCTGGCGAGTGTCAGCCGACCCTGTGCCCTAGCTACCCTGGCGCTTTTCTGACTGGAGAGGCTTGTGGCCCTATTCAGGCCGGATATCTGCCTCCCCAACCAAAGCAGTCTCAGGTCCCGCGTGATTGGACTGGAGCAGAAGCTGTGTTCCACTCACCCGCAGTCTCAAAATCCTGTGGCGGGGGTCGTGGTTAGCTGGCGGGTGTCAGCCGACCCTGCGCTCTAGCTACCCCGGTTCTGGTCTGGCCGGAAGAGCTATTTCTGGCTTCTTTATATAAAAAAAAAAATCAGGTGTTCATTGTGTGAGAATTTATGTGTATTCAGTTCTATTCCATTAATCAATATGTCCATTTTTATGCTGATTCCATGCAGGTTTCACTATATATCTCTATAGTACAACTTGAAATCAGGAATGGTGGATTCGGGATTGTTTAACCTATCCTAGGCCTGAACAGCATTGGTGCAGGAGATGACATTCTGAACAGGACATTAACAACACAGGCACTAAGATCAATAATTAATAATTGGACTTCAAGAAACTTAAAAGCTCCCATAAGACAAACATCATCAAAATGATAACATTGCAGCCAACAAAATGGAGGTGATATGTGAAGCAAGAGGAACATGCACCCCTCTGCTGCTGGTGGGAGTGCAAATATGTATAGCCACTATGGAAATCAATATGATGGTTTCTCAGAAACTTGGAAATCAATCTACCTCAACAAGCAGCTATGCTACTCTGGGTCATACACCCAGCAGACACTCCATCCTACCAGAAAAACACTTGTTCAAAAATATTCATTGCTTCTCTATTCATAATATCCAGGAACTAAAAACAATCTAGATGTCCCTCAACATGAGAATGGATAAAGAAAGTGTGGTGCATTTACACAAAAGAGTATCACTCAGCTGTTAAAAAAAAACTTATATCATGAAATTTGCAGGAAAATGGATAGAACTGGAAAAAAAAATCACCCTGAGTGATGTAACCTAGATCCAGAAAGACAAACATGGTGTGGATTCACTCATCAGTGGACACTGGCCATTATGTAAATGATATCAAAGCTATAATCCATAATATCAGTGATGTTGGGTAAAGAGGGGGATCTCCCTAGGAAGGGAAAATAGAATAGATTTTACAGACAGACTGAGGTCAGGTGGGGACACAGGGGGATTAGGTGGGGGAAAGATGGAGTGGTATGAGAGAGTGTGGGAGAGACATCAAGAACTAGGGAATATTCGGGAATTGGTGTGGAAACCTAGTGCAGTAGAAACTTCCTAGAATCTGTGAAGGTGATCCCAATGAGGGCTCCTAGCAATGGGAGATGAGGGGTTCTACCTGGCACCTTCTGTAATCAGGTGAGGCCTCCAGTGTCAGAACTGACTTGCATTCAGTTGAGTTGGTGGCCAACTGGCTCCCATGGAAATCTCTAAACAACACAGGCTGTTGCTAAGACAAGGGGTTGTTCTCTACAAACTGACAGTAGGAGCCTATTGCAGAAGACATCCCGTACACAATGAACTCAATGAACATGGAAAAGAATAGCTGCTGCCTGCATGGAGCCTCACTCCTACATTCTACTCTGTTTGGTAAGGGAAGGTACTCTCCAAGTTACCAAAACAAAAACAACTGGTGTTTGACCTACAATCTGCCCTGCCTACAAATTGTGTTAGGCCAATGATGGCACAGAATTTGAATGAGTAACCAACTAAAGTCTGATTTGACTTAATGCACACTCCATGAAAAGCAACCCATAACTTACACTGCCTGGGTAACCAAGTACCAGAGACAAGATAGTTCAAAGACCTAGGGTAAAACCAAACACTATTAGCCTAAAAAAATCAATACAATTATGCCTAATGACATTCTGCTATACTAATAGACCCGTGACTTATGCAGTCATAATCACAGAGGCTTTCTCCTGCAGCACATAGAAACAGATGCAGGGACCCACAACCAAACATTATGTGGAGAGTCTTATTTGGAGGTCTCCACCGAATTCCAACCCCCAGAGCTCAAGAAACCCCAAGGAAGATTCAATAGAAAGATTGTAAAAATCAGAAGGGATGGAAGACACAAAAAGAACTAGGCCCTCTGAATCAATTAAGCAAGGCGCATATGAGCTCGTAGAGATTGAAGCAACAAGCATAAATCCTACATGGGTGTATACCAGATCCTCTGCACATACATTTTAGCTATAACTTAATAGTTTTATGAGATTCCTGACTGAATATGATTGGGTCTTTGATTCTTGTGTCTGATCTTACGATGCTTCTCCTCCTGTTGGGATGCCATGACCCACTTCAATAGATAGATGTTGCTTCATCTTATTATATTTTATTTTATCATGTTTGCTTGTTATCTCTGTTCTTTTCTAATAAGAGATAGAAAGGGAGTGGATCAGAGAGGAGGAGAAGTGGGGAGGAATTGGGAAGGGTGGAGGGAGAGGAAACAATAATCAGGCTATATTTTATGAGAAAGGCATCCATTTTGAATAAAAAATATTACTATACCAGGCAATTATGTGTTGAACACTTGATTCCTTGGTGCAATTAATGGTTTGATGCAGGAACCTCCTCAAGTCTCCCCTTTAACCTTTAAGAGGAGAATACATAAGAGATTTTTGTCATTATATCCAGCAAAAGTTCTCTGTCATGGATGCCATTCTGATGACTTGAAAGTCCAGTTTGATGGTCCTTTCTCTATTGAATAGTGTTTTTATTAAAAAAAAAAGTGAAAGAAAATTTCAATCTACTAGAATCTAGAAATATATCAGTGACATGTTTCTCCTCAAACCTAACACACACACACACACACACACACACACACACAATCATTCAGACACACACACACGAGAGAGAGAGAGAGAGAGAGAGAGAGAGAGAGGGAGGTGATAGATTGACTGAATGGCTGAGTGAGTGAGTGAGTGAGTGAGTGAGTGAGTGAGTGAGTGAATGAGTGAGTGAGTGAGTGAATTTTGGCTTGGCTTTCAGAAAATCTGGTCATACTTTATAACCTAAAAGCTCCATAAATCTGGAATTTCTCACTGGATGACTTACCATGGCCTTGCAGAAGGACCTGTTCTAGTTTTTAATTAAGCTGCTGTTCTCTTAAAGAATTGTAATAGTTAACACCAACCATCAACTGGATAACATTAGAGTAACTAGTCAACCTGTAGAGTAAAGTGCTTCTGGGTATGCTGTGAGGGATTATCCTAATTAGGTTAATTGAGATGGAAGACCTGCCCATTATGGGCGGTGCCATTTCCTGGGATGAGATACTAGAGTGATTACGAAGAAAGTGAGCTGAGCATGGGTTCTTTCTTACATACAAAAAGATACAGTATATGCATGTTAAGACAGTGTGTTAGGTTACCCAAGATATAAGATACAATTTGTTAAACGCATGAAAGTCAAGAAGAACGAAGACCAAAGTGTGGACACTGTGCCCCTTCTTAGAATTGGGAACAAAACACCCATGGAAAGAGTTACAGAGATAAAGTTTGGAGCTGTGACGAAAGGATGGACCATCTAAAGACTGCCATATCCAGGGATCCATCCCATAATCAGCTTCCAAAAACTGACACCATTGCATACACTAGCAAGATTTTGCTGAAAGGACCCAGATATAGCTGTCTCTGCGAGACAATGCCGGGGCCTAGCAAACACAGAAGTGGATGCTCACAGTCAGCTATTGGATGGATCACAGGGCCCCCAATGGAGGAGCTAGAGAAAGTACCCAAGGAGCTAAAGGGAACTGCAACCCTATAGGTGGAACAACATTATGAACTAACCAGTACCCCAGAGCTCTTGACTCTAGCTGCATATGTATCAAAAGATGGCCTAGTAGGCCATCACTGGAAAGAGAGGCCCATTGGACTTGCAAACATTATATGCCCCAGTACAGGGGAATGCCAGGGTCAAAATGTGGGAGTGGGTGGGTAGGGGAGTGGGGGACGTGTATTGGGGACTTTTTGGATAGCATTGGAAATGTAAATGAGGAAAATACCTAATAAAAAAAATTAATTCAAAAAAAAAAAAGACAGTGTGTTTGTTCTGTTCTATCTGTTGGATGTCAGCTATGACACTAGCTTAAATTTTTCTCTCAACAATGAGTTAAATTCGATCACAGCATTCCTTCCCCTTTAGGCTTCTTATTTTATTTTATTTTATTTTATTTTATTTTATTTTGTTTTGTTTTATCTTTATGACAAAGGAGCGGATAGAACAGAATAATGAATCAACTTAATTTTGATAATGATCGAGTTTAAACCTTATCTTGTTAGAGCCTATTAGAGTGAAAGTATATAAGATACCTTTGAGGAAATATAGAAAATGTATATTATTTTTCTAGTGAAAAAGTAAATTTAGTCTAAATTTTCTTTGATATTGAAATGGAAAAGAATAAAAAAGAAAGTTTGCAATCTGAAATCACACTCACATACACACATACATACATACACACACACACACACATGTACAACCTAACATGCTGCCATGTATGCTCACACATGCACATGTGAGTACAATAGACATATGAATAAACTAAATAAACTATTGATAACACTATTTTTCTGCATGCCACACTCACATACATTGTAACCTCATTTCAAATGGATTGAATCCATCCGATTCTTGGGTTTCACCATGTGACTTGCTTTTGTCTATAGCAGAAATGGATTTGTCAACAGAAATGGGTTTTTGTTTGTTGCATGCCTAGGATGTTAGGAACCTTAACTGTTTCACTGTAATGTCGTCTAATTCTTCAAGAAAAGGGTTTCTTAGGAGCCTACCGTTTCTTCATCTCTCGTCTCAGGAAGCACCTGCAGAGTGGCACAGTCACTGCAGACACATCATGAATGGGAGTCAGTGAATGAGAGTGGGAGCACCTATACTGAGCCAGTGATGCATCAACAAACCCACAGCCAACCTCAGACTTAGGTAATAGTGAGATCTGACTTGAGCTACGAAACTTTGGAGTGGCTGGTTTCTTAGCAATACTTAACAAAATTCGGCTTACTAGTATATCAAGTTTCTTTTATTTATTTGTTTATCTCTCACACAATACATTTTAAGAACAGTTTCCCCTCCCCCTACTCCTCTCAGCCCCGCCCCCTTTCTCCCTCCCAGATCCACTCTTACTCTGTGTACCCTCAGAAAAGAGAGTTCTTCCCAGGGATAGCAACTGAACACAGCATAGCAAGATGCAATAAGACCAGCCACATATCCTCAAATCAGGACTGAGCAACGCAAGCCAGTAGGAGGAAAAGGACCCTCAGTGTGGGCAAAAGAATCTGGAATACCCCCACTTCCACTGCTAAGAGTCCCACAAAAATACCAAGCTGACAACCATGACATATATGCAAAGGACCTTACACAGATCCAGGCAGGTTCCAGGATTGCCACTTCAGTCTCTGTGAGCCTCGATGAGTCCAGCTTAGTTAATTCTGTAGACCTTGTGTCTCAACCCCTCTGGCTTCTACAACTCATCTTCTTCCTCTTCTGCATGGTTCCCGAGGCTCCAAGGGGTGGGATCCAGTAGAGATCTCCAATTTTGACTCTATCTAATGTTTGGCTGCAGGTCTCTGCATCACTCCCATCAGCTGCTGAAGGAAGCCTCTCTGCTGGCTCTTGGGCTACGACTATATCATAATATCGTTGGAAATCATTTTATTGTTTTCTTTCCTATCCTAGGTCTCTAACATAGTCATGTTCTTATCCATGTTGTCCAGGTTGAGTTTTGTCACTTGTAACCCATAACCACAATGTAGAATTTGAAAATAAATGACACATACTTCAATTAGAATTGGGGTTTTAAACAGTTAACTATTTTATTTTTCATAGATACAGAATATAAATCCAACAGAATTGTGATTGGTCTTTATAGCTGATTACTTTTATCTTGTTCATCTTTTTATCAAGAGCACTGTAATCTTGTTTGTATGCTTTTCCCCTGGCATAGTCTCTGTGCCTTCTTCATTCCCTGTTCTCTCACTACTCTCTTGATGAATTCATTATTAACATATGATAAAGTCTCTCCTTTTTCTTTCTTTCTTTTTTTTGCAACATTGTAACATTTCTCTTCTGATATCTAAGAAAAGATAAAATGTTCTCAGTGGGTTTTTAGTGAGAAGCAAGCAGAACTAAGCTCATCCTGGCTAGAACCCTGCACACCATAAGAAAGAGAACTAGCAAAACTCAGGATATGGAGTCAGACTGCAAGTTAGCCAGAAGAGAAGTTCATTCCCAGTCCTTTCAGAATTAGCAGTAAATGAACATAATATAGCACTCTAACAGGATGGAATAAGATTTGAATAAAGTAAATCAAAATATTTACTCTCTAATGGTAACAGTGCAGCATATGCACAGGTTGATAATAGAACATACTTAAAGACATAGTGAGTCTATAATCAGAGGTGATAAATATCTACCTAGGAGGAACTACACTAAATGAAGCAGAAATAAATGAGGTCAGGGGTGGGGGAGACAAAAGTGAAGCTAAAAGTATCACAAAATACTTTTACATTTGTGTGTGTGTGTGTGTGTGTGTGTGTGTGTGTGTGTGTGTATTTACAATAGCTAAGGATGGATGCTAACTAGGTATATGATGATGGAGGAATTAATCCAGAAAATGCACTGTCTACACATGATGGAACTCCTTCCAGCTACAAAGTAAAAAGTTAGGTTTTTCCCAAGTGTATGCAACTAAAGATAATCTATTAAGAAGTTAGGCTGACCTGAAAAAACAATATTTTTCCTCATTTTTGGTTCCTAGATATTTAGACAATCATATAAATTTATATATATGAATTTGAACTGTATATTATATGCATAATATATTACATACATAATATATTGTATGTATGTATGTATGTATGTATGTATGTATGTATGTATGTATGTATTACATCAGATATATTTGGTCCTAGGGAGGGGATGGATCCTATAAGATCATATCTAATGAGAGACAGTATTGATCCAACCCAGTTCTAGGTCTCAAGCAAAGCATTCCAGTTTAAAAGAAATGGACAAAGGATATAAATCATTTCATAATTTTCTTTTTTAAAACAAGAGTGAAGTTATACGGATCTTCCAAGACAGATTTGAGGAAGATATCAGGAAGGAAATAAGCAGAGGAAAATACATTCAACCAGTGGGTTAAAGGTCAGGGCTACTCACATGCCAACAGCCTAAAGAAACAGACCAAGCAGGTAATCAACAGACCCAGACAAGAATTGGCCAAGTTGATGATACTGTCAAGCTCCGAGATAATCAGTCTACTTATTTGTTCAAAGGCAAATCCTCTAAGAATTCATTTGCAGTATACAGGATCTCCTTCAGTGCCGAGAGGATAAGCATGTCCTTCACGGGGTCCAGCTGCCACTCTGAGACATAATTACTCACCACCAAGATGTCAGATAAGGCAAAACCAAAGACTCCATGGAATGCCTCCAGCTGAAATAGAGAAGTGGAAACCCAGAGCTGTGTAAAACGGAGGACCGGAGTTTGATCCATGAAGACACATGTTAAACAAATATTAGTGTTAAGGAAGAGACAGAAGGGCCCTGGGCTTACTAACCTACCATTCCATCCAGGCAAGCATGCTCCAAGTTCAGCAAGAATCTTTGTCTCAGAAAGTGAGGTAGAGATCAATTGGGAAGACACCCAACATTGAATTAGGGCTTCCATACACATATGTAATTATATACATATAAGCATGAACACACATGCACCCCAACACAGACATGTACACACAACCTCTCAGGTGTCTAACATAGTAAAAATCTCTAATGCCAACATAAAGTATAAGAGAAGTAATAAGAACTAGGAGCTTGGTGATAATTTTTCCATAGTTTTAAAAATCAAAGGTCGGATCCTCTGCAGTAGTTTCTTGAATTTTATGTCAAGTTCCAACATCACTGGTATCTTATTTAAAATGCATTAGTATACTCAACATGAATTACAAAAAAAAGGACATGCTCTTATTGACAGTGTGAAAATGGCTACCACACCAAAACCAAACTACAAATTTAATCCAATCCCCAGCAAAATTTCAACATAATTCTTCACAGAAATTGGAAAGCCTATCTACTTCATATGGAAGTACACATACCAATAAATAAATAAATAAATAAATAAATAAATAAATAAATATCACAAAAACAATCCTGAAAAATAAGAGATGGGGATAACAGCATTCCAGATCTGAAGTCATATTACCAGGCTACAGTAATAAAATAAGCATGGTATTGGCAAAAATAACAGACATACACTGAAGACCTAGACATAAATCCACACACCTATGGATTGTTGATAAAACTGATTGTTGATAAAGAAGTCAGAAATGCACACTGGAAAAAAAGACAGCATCTTCAACAAGTAGGACTGGTCAAACTAGGTGACTGCATGTAGAAGAATAAAAAGTATTCCATATTCACCAATCTGTACAAACAACTCCAAACTGAGTTTTGTTCATCAATTTAAGACGAGATACACTGAATCTGATAGAAGAGGAGATAAGGCCTAGCTTAAAATCATGGCACAGGAAAAAAACTTTCTGAGAAGAATACATTAGCACAGACTCTAAGAGCAAAAACTAATAAATGGGATCTCGTGAAATTTAAAAGCTTTTTTTATGACAAAGGACACCATCATTTGGGTAAACTAGCAGCCTGCAATATAGGAAAAAAAATCTTTTGCAATTATACATCTGATCGAGGGTTAAAATCTAAAATATATTTTACAAAACCATGAAAAACAGAGACAAAAAATCTGGGCATCAAAAAAAAAAAAAAAAAAAACAATTAAAACTGGGGTACAGAACTAAACCAAGAGTTCGCAATAGATGAAACACTAGTAACTAGGAAGAGCTTCAAGAAATGTTCCAATATCTTTAGCCATTTGGGAAATGCACATTAAGATCACTCTGAAACTTCATCTTACCCCAGTCATAATGACCAAGAGCTATAAAACAAATGGCAGCTCATGGTGGCAAGGGTGTGGGGAAAGGGGTCACTTATTCATTCATGGTAAGCCAACAAACCGGTAAAACCGCTACAAAGCTTAGTGTGTTGTCTCCTCAGGAAGCTGGAAATGGATCCACCTCAAACTCCATCTAGACCACTCTCAGGCAGATATCCAAAGGACTCCACGTTTCACTAGAGATATTTTCTTATCCATGTTCATTGCTACTCTACTCATAATAACCAGAAATTAGAAACAACCTACATGTCCATCAAATGATGAGTGGGAAATGAAAATGTGGTATGTTTATGCAATGGAATATTATCTGGCTGTTAAGAAAATGAAATTATGAAATCCACAGCTAAATAGGTAGAGCCAGAAAAATATCATGAGTGCAGTAATCCAGATCCTAAAAGACAAATATTGTATGTTTTCTCTTGTATGTGCATGTTACCTTTAAGGTTTTGATGTGTGTGTTACAATCTGAATAACCACATAGATTAGGTGCCTAGTAAAGGAATGAAAGGTAGAGGAGGAAATCTCTCAAGGACTGAGAAATCTAGTATAGTGTCATGGAGGGATAAAGAGGAAACTAGAATAGGAAGGTTAAATAGAGAGGGGGATGGGAGGAAAGGGTAAAGGGGGGACTATGAGGAAGGACAATTTAAAGGCAAACTAAAAAACAATATAGAAAGATTTAGAAATTTTCAATCTACTAAGGTATAAAATTAGTGTGTATATATATATATATATATATATATATATATATATATATATATATATTATAGGAATCTAAATGATGTCATTAAATAATAGTGAAGACAATGCCCCAATAAGACATCTTATGCCAAGTTAAATGTCCCATGCCAGAAATCAGTTACATCTTTTTGAGTCATTGGCCAGTAGAGTCCCATGGACTGCCCCACAAAATCACAGGCCACTATGACACTATTAGTTTCACTCCACAATGTGGTGGTAATTCCTTATTGATTAAGACACATACTTATATCATAGAACACAGAGAAGTTGATCTGGGGCCTAACTAAAAGCTTCACTCCTATAGACTAGCATTCATGGTCTTGGAAGGTACTCTGTATACAACTGGAGGAGAAAAACAGTTATCGAATCTTCCAGCTACAATTCTTGTGACCTACAGCAGTGACCTTCCTGCAAGATATACAGACTTAATAGTGGCACAAATGTTATGGGAGTAACCAACCACTTTTGAATTGGATTTATGGCACACTCCATGAGAAGGAAACCATCCTTGGCCCAACTAAAGTGGCCAAGAACTTGAAATTAGATAGGTCTAGGAGAAAACTTTCATCCTATTATTCTGCTAAAGGAACAAAGCAATAAAAATGACTCATGATGATATTCTATTTAGACCTGTAGAACAGGTCTACAGCTACTGTAGAACAGTCCACAGCAGAGAAGCTTCTTGTTAGGGTAAATGAGAATTAACACAGAGAAACAAAACTATACAGCATACAGAGAATGAGGAGACTCAAGCACTCAGCCCTAAAATGGAATGTTTTCATCAGACTCCTCCCCTCAAGGCTCAGAGATCAACCTATGCAGAAGAGGAGACAGAAAGATTGTAAGAGATAGAAGTGATAGATGACTGCAATAATCAAGTGTCTTTTATACTCAGCATAACATTGACACACATATTAACTCACAGAGAATGTGGCAGAGTGCCTAAGGTCTACATAGACTCAATCCAGAATGAATAGTAGCACTGAGAGAGGGAAGGGAACATAGGATCCCACGCCTAACTAAGGAGCTCTCTGGAACTGATGCCTACTGGCAACAACAAAACTCAGTTTTCTCAAGTGAAGTGTCACTGGGTTTATCAACCAACCTCATTCTATGGTGGGCCCATGCCCAGGAACAGCTAGCCAACCCAAATGAACTTCATTGCTTTTTATTTTGTTCATCTATTTGTTTAGGTTTTGTTTTATTTTGTGTTGGCTTTTTTTTTTGTCTTATTGATCTTTTACCTGCTTCTTTTATTTTTTTATTTTTGTTTTGTGAAGTTTTTAATGATTCCTTTTTTTTTTGAATGAGAAAGAGCATAAAGGTGAGTGGGTATGGAGGTGTGGAACAAATACGATGAACTGGAGGAAGGGAAAATATGATCAAAATACACTATATGGAAAAATAAGAACTCTTTGAAAAGAAATGTAACAGGAAGGTAAGGGAAGCAAAACTGGAGACAAAGAGGAAGGTAAGGAATCAGAGGGAGAGAAAGAAGGAGAGGAAAAGATAAAACATAAACGAAAGGAGTGGGGTTCTGAGGAGCGTGAGTAAGAAAGCATTGGCAAGAGAGAAAGGAGAAGGACAGAGTAAGGTCAATTGCATGAGGACCAGTCATGAGTGACTAGAAACCTTGGCATGAGCAGGGAATGTGAGGCCAGATGATCCTAAATAGTGTCTGCGCTCATGTAGAGTACTGAAGCACAAACATGTGGAAGTCAGCAAATAAAGGGAATGGTGACTACTGATCTACAGGATTCCTATGAAGCTGGAGCCATTGGAACATGCATGGGCTAGTGTCTAGAAATTTCAATTTTCTTTCCAAGGCATGTCCAGGATAGACCAATTTTATTAGACCAGTTTAATGATTAATTCTAACTTATATTAGCTCTTCCTGAACACAGATCACCTAGGTTCCCAATACAGCATTGTCAAGTCATAGCACTATTAATAAACATTGACAAAGCCTTGCTTCTAGTTTGTATTGCCTTGTCACCTGCCACACAATGTTATTTGCACCTATCTCCTAGGATTGATAGTATGATTCAGGAAGAAAGATCCACCACATATGTAGTGGTTCATTAGTACGGCCTGTCTTGACATGCCTACAAATCGTTTTCCAACCTCTGCCATATTTTGCTTCCAGTCTATTCTAAAGAATTTAAAGAAATCTTAAGGTTGACTATATGGCGAGTTTCTAATGTCTATGATTCTCTAAAATGTAAAATCATAAAATGAATTGTCATCACTGCCAGCTTCTGCCTTTCTGTCTTCAAATATCTAGATTTCCACTACATTGAGGACCCCATGCATCTCAGACATGCTACCTTTTCATCCTTCAGTACATTAATTTAAACTTCCCTTGCCTGAATCACTTTCTCCTTTTGTCTTTTCTCTTATTAAAGTGCTCAGACACTATCTCTCAGTGTCACCTTGCTATAAAAATCATCCCCTGTGCCATTTTTTTCTCCTCTGAACCATCAGGACACATTGTCGTCACCATTTCTTACGTGATATTTATTATGTATGATCATGTCATAGTCCTTCGTGTGTTTTTCTTTACCCTCACCTCTGTCTGTAAAATGATAAGATCTTTAGTGCAATAATTGTATTCATTATCTGTATATGAGAATAGAGGCTGTAATATTGGTTTGATCATAAATAAATTGATAAAAAATGTGTTGAATTAAATTAAATTGCAGCAAATGTAATTAAACATTAAGTTCAACACAAAGATAAGTTTATGGTTATTTACTATTTTAAACCTGGGAAGTGTGTCCTAACTATTCCAGCAATTATTTTAATTCTTCTCCAGTTTAGTACATTTCTTGTTCTTTATATGAGGTTGAGTATATGGATATCAACATTCCTCAAAGAACTGTTTATGTATTACCTTGGACTTCACAGGACTATAGTTGTATATGTCTGTCAGGTCTTCTTTTGTAATCAGATCCAGGCTATCCACGTGTGTAAGTAAAGCCAAATGCAGAATGCCTGTGTTGAAGAGATGTATAGGATTTTATCCTTACAGCATGTTTAACTTAGTAAGTTATCAGTTTTGCTGCCAGCCGGTAATGGGCCAACTTTAGATTTAGGGATTTTTCTACCTCCAATGCCCCCTCCACCTCACACATACACGCGCCATACACTGGAGCTTCTTTTGCATGCAATGTACTCTTCATCCCAATCTAAGAAATGAAGCTTCACTAGAGACCACATTTTGCAAAAACTAAAATTTAGCCCATATTATTGCCAACTGCTATTCAATCCTAAATGTGCTGATTTAGTAGGGACTGGAAAAAAAAACCTTACAGAATATGGGACTTCTCCAACAGCAAGAGAAAAAACATCATTCATCATGAATAATGTTTTACTACTATTTCATGGTGCTGCCAAAAAAGTCCTTATCTAAGTTTTTAAACCTTTTAATTTCAGTGAGCAGGAGACCATCATGCCTAGCTCCTGAGTCGGATTTGTGATGAACTCTTTCCAACTCTGATGCATAAAACCAAGAGAAGCCAGAATTGGCACCGGAACTACCAGCTTGTGTTCTCTTCTGCCTTCCTGATGCCTTTCTCTACCCGACATCTTAGATGCTGGCCTTTTTTCTAAACTATGGCTATCTATTTTCTAATCCTTTAAGGTCCAAAAGAAAAGATATAGCCCCTAGCCAAAAACTACATGACAAAATATAAAGCAGTGTGTGAACGGGGGTGGCTTTTCTTCACCTTGTGTAATATTTACAGTCAAAATATTCAGAGGGAGGTCCTATCATTACATCATGTTAAGGTATGGAGGGAAATTGAGTTTAAGTCACATGTGCATGATCATGCAGCTGTTGAGAGCTCAACGAGATGTAACCTGGTAATGATCCGAAAAGACTCCCACTTGCAAGCACGGTAGTCCTTCATCTTACCCCCCAAAATTTTGCTGATAAGTCCAGTCAGTTACCTTCAGTAGCAAAATGAAATAACACTCACCATGTTTTATCAAGTCTCTTCGAATTTTCTTGATCTTTGCCACCAGCTCAGAAGAGTGCATTTCAAAAGAATTGATATCAAACACAAAAACCACACAGTGAATTCTGTCCTTCAGCAGTGGGTCATGGGTATAGTTCGGATGGTTTGATGTGATTGGTTTCATGGAATCGAACTGTAAAATATATAAGAAGGTGGCAGTTACAGTGTGTTTGCTTATAAATGATACTCCAGTCCTGTACATTTGAAAATGCACAGATCCCTGATACTAAAAGGCTAATCATAAGATGGAGAAGAAAGTAATTACACAAGTGGGCAGTGGCTCTTTTACACAGCCTGATAAAGGATCTCTGATCAAGGGATACATGATGTAGGGGCTATAATGCAATAAGATTCTCAAGAAAGTGAATAAGACTGTGGCAGCTTAGTGCTTTAAATAAAAGAAACCACGTGTATGAAAACAGGAGTCAGAGCATTTGGAGAGGAAGTTGGAGTCATCACACAGTGTATTAAGAGGAAGAACTTTCATGATGCAAAAGTGTCATGAATCTTGAGCTAACAATTGTTCTGCCTGGGTGTGTCTCACAGAGAGCATGGTATAAAGACAACACAGTATCCACACAGCATCTTGACTGTAAACCTATTTGCACAACAAAAGCGCAGTATATCAATAAGCCATATTAACTACCATTTCCCTAAAACAGAAGGAAATACAATGATCCATGTATTTTCTTTGATGCTGCAAAGCAGAAGAAAGTCATAAATTTGTTATGATTTCTTAAAGGAACAACAAAGGGATTTGTTTGGATAAACAGAAAGAATATCAATTCATTAATTGATAAATCCATAAATCAAATTAAATATGGTACATAGACGTAATAAGTACAAAGTCAAATTGTTTCTGTGTGACTGCAAAACACAATGTAATTAGTATGACATCCTTATATGATGCATGCCCAACATGGTATAAAAGTCTTCTAGTATTGTTACATCATATCCAGATGTGATTGTTACTTTACTAAGTAATGTTAAATATGATTATGTTAAAATTAGGTGGCGTACACTAATAATGGAGTCTGTTCTGAGGTTACTGTGTAAGATGAAGAAATTAGTTGATACAATATTCTATCAACTCTACTGTTTGAGAATAAGAGTTCTCAAATTAGAAGGAAGTCAGTAAAATATAATTAGAAAAAATTAAATTAAAATTCTCAAGTCCAGGATTTTAATACATATTTATGAATTTATAAGATATCTTATTAGAAAAAAATTATGTTTCCCTGAAAAGTGTAAGAAAAAGATTGACCAACAAAATAGCAACAACTTTTCTAATGCTACAAGCCAAGGCTTTTTGAAGAAACAACTGATTCACCCTACAGGATAGGAAACATATAAGATGTGGTTGGGGTACTCAGTATACCACAGAGCAAGAAATATAGAAAGACTGTGTCTCTGCCAAAGGACCTGGGATTTAACTTGTAAAGTCCCTATTGATGGCAGCATTGGAAAATGGAAAAACTATAATGTATCAAAATACATCCAATATAGTTAATTTGTGTGAAATTCACAATGATAATAAATTAACAACATAATTGATGGCAAGTATTCAGAGGACAACTTACTATTTTCAAAAGTTCATAAAGCAGACAAAAAAAATTCCAGCTTGTTTTTATATCCTGTTTTTCCCTTGTATTTATGTGTACCACTATGAAATCAGAGAGTGGGCATGGGAGAATTTCTCTCCATAGGGGCATGATGAAGAATGATGGGAAGAGAACATTACTACATTCACTCTAATAAATAAATGATTCTCACACTGAACACTAATGAAATCAAGAAAACCTGGCACTATACACCTGCAGATGGCACACCACCTATGAAGTAGAATCCACTTCACAATATTTCTCTGAACTCAGTTAACTGGTTTTTGTACTGTGGAAAGCGGTACACATAAAATAACACTTAAGGATGCAAACAGAGTCCATGCTATAAAGAGATCTAGGAAACAACCATTCCAATGTCTTAAAAAGACAAGTTGTAGTGCCAGTGAGATGGCTTGCAGGTGGAAGTGTTCACCAACAGCAAATCCAGATGACCTGAGTTCAATCCCCAGAAACAACATGGTGGGAGGAGAGAACCAACCCTCCCCAACATGTCTTCTGACCTCTCCACTCACACATGAGCGTACACAAGTACACACACACACAAACACACACACACACAGTGGAGGAAGAGATTTATCTTTTATATAGTTAAATTGCAAAGAAAAAGCAGAGTATAATAATATTTAATAAAAGTAACCATGTTATGGTTATTATAGCAATGGTCAAAAATATATGTAGATGATAGATAGATAGATAGATAGATAGATAGATAGATAGATAGATAGATAGATAGATAATAGATGATAGATAGATAGACGTGTGTGTGTGTGTGTGTGTGTGTGTTTCTTTGTATTATAAAAATGATACCCAACTATATCCAAACTTTTATGTGTGAGGACAACTTGCTAATTAAGGTCACAGTCTACCAGACTACATAGCTCCTCCGAGCTCAGTAAAAAATTAGAGAACTCCCTTTACCAGAAAGTCTTCCCCTTTTCTGACCTTGACTGGAGATTGTGACTTCCCACACTCTCTACCTCAGGAAGGTCGATCAGTCCTTGGCAGACCTTCAAAGTTCAACTTCCCCCAATTGCTGAAAGGAGACAGAAATGGCTGTCTCCTGAGAGGCTCTATCAGTGCCTGACAAATACAGAAGTGGATGCTCACAGCCATCCATTAGACTGAGCACAGGGTTCCCAATGAAGGAGCTAGAGAAAGTACCCAAGGAGCTGAAGGGGTTTGCAGCCCCATAGGAGGAACAACAATATGAACTAACCAGTACCCCTAGAGCTCCCAGTGACAAAACCACCAACCAAAGAGTACACATGTTGAGACTCATGGCTCCAGCTGCAAATGTAGTAGAGGATGGTCTAGTCTATCATCAATGAAAGGAGAGGCCCTTGGTCCTGTGAAGGCTCTATGCATCAGTGTAGGAGAATGCCAGGGCCAGGAATCAAGAGTGGGTAGATTGGTGAGCAGGGGGAAAGGGAGAGGGGTTTTTCGGAGGGGAAACCAGGAAAGGGGATAACATTTGAAATGTAAATAAAGAAAATATCTAATAAAATGTTTAAAAAAAAATAAAGAAAAAAGAACCCACCCAGCAAGTACCTAGAATTCCTGGAATGTCTCTCCATACAAATGAGGCATTTGCAGCAGTACTTTAAACTCTAGCCGTGATTTTCATTTGCCCTGAAAACTACTTGCCACTCTCCAAAGTTTGTATATAACCCTTTTCCACCCCAAATAAAGTGTATGCACACCAGCCCACCCCAATAAAGGTAAGTGTCCAGGTAAGAGTTTCACAGCAGACCATCAGCGTGGGCCTCTGTCTAAAAGAGCTGTTCCAGGCTGCTGTGCAGCAGCACCTGGACACCTGAGAGGGAGGAAGCAGAGAGCCCAGAACCTCAGCTGGCACTCCACAGCGGGTACAGTCAGGTGACACATACCACAGGTATGGTTTCCCTGATTTGCTTCTAAATGATACAGGAGAAGAGAAGAGAAGAAATACAGATTAAATAAGATTATGCATGACTCAGGAATTCTGAAGCTCATTCTAAAGCTGGGTACATAGGAATTCATTAATCTATTTTGTCTACTTTTATATAAATTTTAAGTGTTCTATAATAAAAAACAGTCTTTAAGCTGTCTACATGTCATCTCCATATTAAGGAATAAAAGAAACTTCCAAGATCAAAAAGTTAAGACAGTCTTTCTGGATAATCCACAGGATATGTGAACATACAAATTAAATTAAGCCATAAAGTATGAATAAAATGTCCCTCAAAACAACAATAAATCAATCACAAGAAAGCTTTCTTTCAAAAGTATATATAAAAACTGTCAAGAGTGGCCTGGAGAGATGGCTCAGCTGTTAAGAGCACTGACTTCTCTTCTGGAGATCCTGAGTTCAAATCCCAGCAACCACCTGGTGGCTCACAACACTCTGTAGTGGGATCCGATGTCCTCTTCTGGTATGTCTGAAGACAGAGACAACGTACTCACGTGCATAAAATAAATAAATAAATCTTTTTTAAAATCTGTCAAGAAAAGCAAGAGAGTTGAATATGATAGAGTATATCAAGAAATTATTTATTTCTGCAGTAATAAAAATGATTATGCAATATGTAATTAAGGTGACATCACAAAGGAATAAATAAACATATCAGTAGAAAAAAAAAGCCTTACAGAATGCAAAACGTGACTCCCATACATTTTAATCATCCTGAACAGAGGATGACAAAGACATCGCTGAAAGATGCAGCTACAATGGGCTATTCACTTGGTTCAAGATTAAGGATTACTTGGTTATCTAAATGTTTGTGGAGATGACTAGAAGTTTAAAGCAAACTAGAAACAGAAACAACTCTTTGACTTTCCCCCCCCGCATCCTCCCCTCCTGCGGTCAGTGTAGACTGAGAAGTATAGCGATGGAGGACACACACCTACTTAGGTGAGGTCGCTAGAAATTTACTAACAAACAAACAAACAAACAAAAAAATAAAAATCAATCTGTCACATAGATTCTAAAATCAAGGTGCCAGTAAAGTTTGTCTACTGATGGTTATTCAAAGGTTCATCTTTAGCCTGTCCCCTCACATGGCAAAAAAAGGGGATCAGCTGAGAAGAGCATTAATTCTATCCTTAAGGGCTCCATCCACAAGACGTGACTATTTCCCAAAGCCTCTACCTACTGATGCCATCAAACTGATGTCAGAGGCTTCAACATATGACATCCTGGGGGGAGGGGGGGAGCCATTCAGTCCCTAACACCCATGCTGGCAAGGTTTACCTTAACAACACAGGCTAGAGTCATCAGAGAGGAGGGAACCTCAGGTGAGAAAATGCCCTCATAAGATCTGGCTGTAGGTAAGCCTGTGTGGCATTTCTTAGTGATGGATAGGGGAGAGCCCAGCCCATCATGGATGGTGCCATTCCTGGGCTGTTGGCCCTGAGTTCTATAAGAGAGCAGGCTGAGCAAGTCATGAGGAGCAGGCCAGTAAGCAGCACCCCTCCATGGCCCCTGTGTCAGCCCCTGCCTCCAGGTTCCTGTCCTGCCCGAATTTTGTCCTGAATTCTTTTGATGATGAACTGCGGTGCGGAAGCATAAGCTGAATAAACCCTTTTCTTCCCAACTTGCTTTTTGGTCTTGTTATATTTTGTTACAGTGATATTAACCTTGACTAAGACAGTATTCCAGGCTACGGTGTTCAAAAGAGGGGGAATTTCTGAAATTAATAACCCCACAAAAGCTCTCACTTTCCCAAGTTTCTGTCTTCAGATTTCCTGCTGGTAAAGATGAAGTTAGATATATAATTCATACAGATGGATATCTGTTTCACGAAAAAAGAGTGCAAACACTTGATGGCCCTTATAATAGGTGTAACAGAAGAATCCTCTGGATATTTAAAATTCCTGGTGAATTCTCTATTGAAAGGAACAAAGGAGATTGAGCAAGTGCAGTTTAGCATGCTCAAGCGGCAACGTTAGGCCAGAGTATGAGGTGGGTTGCAGGCAAAGCAAACATCCTAAAAAAATAAATTCATTTAAAAAAATATCAGTCAAATCTTACCTGGTACCTGTCAGGAGTGTGGCCCTTTAAGATGTGCCATACATCATCTATGTGCAAGCCGGCATTCTCACCCAGTCCCAGTGAGTCACACAGAATAAATGGCAGGGGGTCACTGTCATCCTTGGCCCTGATGGAATATGTCCTGTACTGAAAAGTGAAAGACAACAACCTGAAAACAGCATTTCTGTTTTTGCTATAAATTTAAATAAAGTCTACATAAGATTGACTGGCCAAATAGTTCCCAATACAGTTAAGTTGAACCTGAGAAGCCTGGGTAGGCTAAAATACTAGTACCTTGTCAGATATTCCATCTTCATCACAGCCCACCAAGATCTGGTGTGTGATGCTGCCCTTGAACACAGACTTGACTGAGTTGACAAAGCTAGACTTCCCAGCTCCAATAGGACCCAGCAGCAGAACTCGTGTGTGCTGAACCAGGTCTCCATATGGCTTGTAGTCTCTCAGGGCCTGCAGTAAATTACTATGTAACCTGTCAAGACGTAGCAAACGTTAAGAACTGACTGGTCGGCTCAGAGGAGCTCACCATGCAGCTTCTAATAAGTCACTTCTCTACCCTACAGCATTTCTAGTTAGCAGCTTGCCTTCTTCCACATGCACACAAGCCCATTGAATATGGTGGTTTGAATGAGAGTGTCCCTCATAGGCTTAGGGAACTGGACATTGGTATTTGGAAAGATTTTTCAGAACCCTTAGGAAGTGAAACCTTGCCGGAAGAGGAACATCAGTGAAGGCCCACTTTGCGTGCTTGTAACCTCAGGCACTTTCTGTCTTTTCGCTCTGTAACCGTTTTCCTGGGGCCTGCTGCAATGCTTTCCGTGACTGTAGCCATACCTTCCCTACCGTGATAGTCTCTCTCTCCCTAGGCCAAAATAGTCCCTCTCTTCCTTAAGTTGCTTTTGGTTGCGGTATTTTGTTATAACAACTGAGACATAGCTAATGCACACCCCTTTAAGTCATATTGTAAAAGAAATATAAACAGTGCTGATCAGTCCTAAAACTGTTCACTGATATTACTACATCTTGTAAATTCAGTAATAGATATTAGTCATGCCAAAGGTGAAGATTAATAATGGTAAATGTTAAAAGTCATTATATAACATATATTTGAAGTTTATAGACTTAGAACATTTCTAACATGTTCTCATTAATAGATGTTTTCAGCCTGCTAATAATTCTCAGCACATTCCAAAGTAAAAACCCTACTATAAGAATTCTAAAAGACACAAACACATAGGCAACATTATTTTTCCTCAAGTAAAACATATTAAAAATAGTCCCCTCCCACTGACTGCTCTATTAACATTGCCAGGATAAATATGTTTAGCAATTATTGACATAGGTTTTGGCTATTCATTGATATTCATATATATTAATTTTAATAATTTGTACCAAAAAGTTTGGTGACATACACTGTCATAATAAAAGGTAGTAGAGCAATAAAATGTTAAAAACTGAAAGGGGCACCAACCCACCCACAAAACCTTCAACCCAAAATTTATCCTATCTATTAGAAATGCAGGAACTGGGGGTGGAGCAGAGACTGAGGGAATGACCAAGCAATAATTGGCCCAACCAGAGACCCATGCAATGGGCAAGCACCGGTCCCTGACACCATTAATGATACTCTGTTATGCTTGTTATGGTTGTCCTCTGAGAGACTTAATCCAGCAGCTAACTGAAGCAGACTTAGAGTCCTCACAGCCAAATAGTGGATGGAGCTTATGGACTTGTATGGAAGAGTTGGAGCAAGAATTGAGGACTCCAGAGAGGATGGGAACTCCACAGGAAGACAACAGAGTCAACAAGTCTGGACCTTTTAGGTTCTCAGAGACTGAACCACCAACCAGGGAGCATGCATGGGCTGGACCCAGGCCTCCCCACTTATACGTAGCAGATGTGCAACTCTGTTATCATGTGGGCACCAAGCAACTGAAGCAGGGACTATGCCTAAGGCTATTGCTTATCTATATAACACTTTCTTCTATCTGGGCTGCCAGTCTGGTCTAAGTGGGAGGGGATGCTCCTAGCTTTACAAAGACTTGATGTGCTAGGGTAGAGGGATACCAAGAGGGGCCTCCACCCTCTCAGAGGAGAAGGGGAGGGAGGGTGAGAGAAAGAACTGTGGGAGGGGGGACAGCAATTGGGATGTCAAGTGAATAATTAATAATAATTTAAAAAAAAACATTGACTTACACAGCAATGCCTCTTGTCTTTCTTTCATCCAACAACTCTAAGGAAAATAACAGATAATATAGATTATAAATTCTTAAATTGGCAGGTCAAATGAATGTGAGCAAACTCCCTAGGGACAGAGCTATTACTAATCATTCACAAATGGGCCTCATCCACGTTGCCTCACTTGGAGACAGCAGCGTTCAGGAGGAGCCTGCAGATGAGTTCTCCTAGCTGCTCCCTGGCCTTTCAGCTTCACTCTAACAGGAATTGGGATTGGGACTGGGAGTGTCTTCTGAAGCAGAAAGCCAGAACGTGGAAGTATACACAAACCAAGGTAAGACTAACATCAACTGATATTTCCCCCAAATGTAGTATTAGGTCTGAAAGATGCAGTATGCAGAGATGCATAAAAATAATTTTTAAAATATGCATAAATTTTTGTCCAAGCCAGCTGTCAATAGGAACTTCTATTTAATTGATGCATTCCTGGGTCAAAAGAGAAGTCAAAAGTAGATTAAAAATAATAATAATAATAATAATAATAATAATAATAATGTCTAGTCACTCCAAGAAACCATTAGTTTAGCAATGCTATCGAATCTCTAAATAATTCTCACTATGGGGCCACATGTAGAACAACCAAGCAAATATCATTATAAAAATTTCATTCAATGACCAAGACATAATTAAACTTGAAATAAATACCACATACAAAAATAAAAGCAAACTTCTGAGTTTATACAAAGCACTCTCTGAAATAGCACCTGTGTCTGAGAGGAAAGATAAAACTATAGTTATGTTAAATCAACTGTGTAAAAATCTTACAGCAACTTTGTGATGATTGGGGCTTTATCATGGTAGGAAATAAGGAATGTTTGAAAATGGAAACAAAAACTGTAGGATCTCTTAAGAACATAAAAGAGTCAGGCAGTGTTGGACCACAGCTTTAATGCCAGCACTTCGGAGGCAAAGGCAAGAGGATCTCTGTGAATTTGAGGATAGCCTGGTCTACAGAGCAAGTTTCAGGCAGCCGGAGCTACACAGAGAAACTGGGTCTCCAAAGAAACGGAAAGCAACAATAACCAAAACAGGAGTGATTAGTCAAACCATGAATATAAATTGTAAAACCTTAGACAGGGACAAACTAGTGATGAGTTGACTCCTAAGCTGAAATGAAGTAATAACTGCCTGGGCTGACTAAGGAAAGCCAACTCTATGTGATCACAGAAGTATGAGGAATCTAACACAGTCAAACTCACAAAAAACAACTAATGACCACAGGCAAAGGGGGAGGGCTCATAGTAAAGGCTGCAGATGTCATGACCCAAGACAACGACATCCTAGGGAATTTAGACATAGCTAAGTAGTCCCATTTCATGATAGAATTTTAGTAATTTCTGGCCAGGTCAGTTCTGTGGGTCATCTCTCCAGACTTGAGAGCCTGAGTTTAAGCATGTCCTTCCCTCAGGAATATGTCATCTAACATTGTCATATGTCACCAAGCAGGTAGTGGAGAGCTTCAGTGGGTTTACCTGAGCAAACTTACCTTCACATCGAAAAGCTTCACACTCCTGAATAGGTATGACATCATTGTGAGCAGTCAGTTGGAGCATTTTACGGATTGCTGAACTTATAATCACAGCTTTCTTATCTAATAGTATAGAGAAATCATTAGTTTTTCTTTTATGGAACAATAAATATGGTGAATCTGGTCCTTTTGCACATAGTGAAAATCCAGTGTCTTGGAGTGCAAAGATGGTGATAGAAACGTCTTTTTCCTGGAAGCCCTCTTTCAGGTACATGCCAATAACACAGTTTTCACTGTAAACCACTATCATGGTAGGACCTTGATTCTCACATGTGCCGAGCAAATTCTGATGAAAAAACTTCTGCACACTCGCCTTGTAAAGAAGACAAAACCGTTTTCCTCCAAAATAATTCTGCAGGCACTTTTCTTGCTGCCATGTCAAACGAGTTCTCATGACCATACTTCAGTCTAGTGGAAAAGCCCTCTTAAAGAGCACAGTCCTCTTTAAACACGGAAGTCTAGAAAAACACACACAAAGCTCTCATTTACTCCGATTTTCTCATAGAACACAGGAAATTAATAAACAAGAGACAAACCTGTAACAAGAAAATCATTACAAAAATGTTCGTTTAAATAATTGCTTTCAATCTTTTAAATACTCCTGTTTCCAAGCAAATAAGGTAAGTGGAAAGAAAGCTATAGTGCATACCTGTGTGAAGAGTCTGCACCGAGGCCGGCACCGAGGAGGGCAGCTTCTGTCTCCGTGACCAAGCCTGTAGAAAACGAAGAGAAACTTCCGCGGTTTGCCTCATCCTGCTCGGGAAATGAAAACTGAAACTCTATATACCTACTCACGCTGGCAGCAGGCCAACTTCAGTAGGCTTTTAAATAGCAAAGTCAGTCCAAGAGTGTGTCAGGAAATTTTAGGAAGCAGGGGCTCTCATGGGACAGGGGTTTGCTTTTTGTTTTTTCTTTTTCTTTTTTTCTTTTCTTTTTTTTTTTTTTTAGGTAAATTCAACAAGTTGCTGTAGATGGACATGCAAAGCAAAATTAACTATCTATTGTATCTCTGAAATGCATCTTAAAGTCACCCACTTCACTTAGTCTCTGTTATCATTTTATTCCAAACTAGTGTGCATCCCTCCAGAGGCTGCTACGGCGAGCACAAGTGCCCTTCTATAACATCTGGCTACAAGAAGGATGTTGCTTTTATTTCACTAAATTTGAAGGGAAACAAACATGGTCAACACCATACACTATAGGCAATATACTCAACAAGAAGAGTACAGAGAGGGATGGGGAGTATCCTGCCTGTCAGCAGGATGGAACATCAGTGATCTTCGCTTAAAAATAAGAGTGCTGCCAGGAAGTGCTGCTGGGCAGTGGTGGCACAAGTCTTTAATCGCAGCACTTGGGAGGCAGAGGCAGGTAGATTTCTGAGTTCCAGGCCAGCCTGGTCTACAAAGTGAGTTCCAGGACAGCCAGGGCTATACAGAGAAACCCTGTCTCGAAAAACCAAAAAATATTTTAAATAAATAAATAAATAAATAAATAAATAAATAAATAAATAAATAAATAAGAGTGCTGGAGACCCAGAGTAGCAAACACAAATAAGTTTATTTTCTGACCTTGAAAAGTCAGGTGTCAACTCAGGAAAAAATCAAAAATGGAATTTGATGCAGAACACTGCTTTTTACTTATTCTCACAACTGCATTTCCCTGCCTCCAGGATGCCTCATTGGCTGAATCCAACTGCATCCCCCCCCCCAATGTCTCATTGGCTGAATTCTTCAGGAAGAAGTCCTCCCACT
Source organism: Mus caroli (assembly GCF_978045245.1). NCBI lineage: Eukaryota > Metazoa > Chordata > Mammalia > Rodentia > Muridae > Mus > Mus caroli. The sequence continues at coordinate 8,233,635 of NW_028227258.1, read as the reverse complement.
CATCCAGCATAGTCCTTACCCCAAACCACCATCAGGCTCAAGATCCCCCAACCTGTCCTGATATGTTGGCTCAACTATATATTTCACCCCTAAGATGAACTGAAACTGGCTAGGGAAGGCAGGAGTCCAGTGCCTCCTGCTTACCTATGATTCCCTGGAGAGTTTTAATTAACCTCACACTGATAATGAACTGTAATGTTTTACTTCTTCCTCAGGTCATCGAAGGAGATGAATGGAACAATTGGAGGATGCTAGAGGCAAATGCAGTGGAAAGTGAATAGATTCAGGGTCTATTCAAGCATCGAAGAACACCGAAAGAAATAACTAGTGGGACAGATGAGGGTTAGCTGGGGTAGGAGTGGAGGTGGAGAAAGGGATTGTTTTTACTTGAGCACGGAGAGACTATTGATTATTGACAAGAGACTATTGGAAACGTTCTCGAAGAGGACCATGTATTCTGTCTTCCATTGGAAGCTGTAAGTAAAAGCATGAGTGGTTAGTGTATGAGGTTGGAGACTACGGAATGAGCGTAACCTGAGAGATGTCAGCATGCACATAAAGACACAGGAAGTGAAGGGCAAATTCTAAGTGCAGTTCTATAGAACAAACCTTGTATTCAAAATCTTTACCCCAGAAACCTGGGACTAGTGAGAAGTCAGAAGAGTGAGCTGTCCCAGAAGCTAGTTGAGAAAGGAAAAAGTGGTCACCTGTCTCAAATGCTCTCCTTTCCTTCAGAGCTTCCTCTACTTAGCACATGGGGAAAGACACTCCTCCTGGCGAGCTGTGAATTTGAGCAGCATGGAAATGTAGCTGAAAGAAGAGAGCATCATGGTTAGATAGTCTCGTCTGTCTGCAGAAGAGCTGGGAAGTGCTAGATATTGAAACTGCTACAAGAGAGGGATAAAACTGAAGATATTCTATCTCCATAAGGTTGAACAGAAGTACAAAGTATGGGATTTATTGTTAACAAGCAATCCAAAGGTGGCTTCTTACAACAGCCAATGAATTACTCTGCTAGGGGGGAGCGATTCAGACATGCTCTCATACCCAGCAGAGACAGCCTTGTGGCCAAGTTGCTCAACCCTCTACAAGTATGGGCTCTTGGTTTTCTCAGCTCTGGTCAAGAGATGCTAGCAACAAGGAATGCTTTGTCGCTGATCCTAACAAATAGTCATGGTCCCCAGGTGATAGAACTGTTCTAGAGAGCCAGTTTTAAAGCTTTACAAGGTGGAACCTGGCTAAAGAAAGTCTCTGTATCTGGGATGGGACGAGGTGGGCATTTATGATTCAGATCAACCCTGATACCTACTGTGGGGAACTGGGCTGTGCACAGACAGGCTGGTCTTCAGTCGAACTGAGATGCTGAACCCCAGGACCCTGTGGTGATAATTCATCTACATGGGATGGAAGGAATTCTCTCATGTCTCCTGGAACTCTGGCTCCTGCTTAAGTTACCACCCCCCACAAGTCCCACAAGAGAAGCATGGATAGAAGTCACGTAGGCAATGGCCCAAGCTTCTGACCTTCAGGCTAAACTCCTCCCCAGTTACCTAGCAACAATAAGATAAGACAACATACTTTAAAAAGGGCTGTTCAGCCCCACCTCACTCTCTTACTTGTCTCTCTCTTACTTCTTACTCTCTTACCTCTTACTCTCACCTCCTCTCTCCTCTCTGTCTTCTCTCCTCTCTCCTCCCTCTTTGTCTTCTCCTCCCCTTTCTCCTCTCCTCTCCTCTCTCCCTCTTACTCTCTCTTTCTCTCTAGCCTTTCCTCTCTCTCTCTCTCTCTCTCTCTCTCTCTCTCTCTCTCTCTCTCTCCTCTCCTCTCCTCTCCTCTCCTCTCCTCTCCTCTCCTCTCCTCTCCTCTCCTCTCCTCTCCTCTCCTCTCCTCTCCTCTCCTCTCCTCTCCCTTCCTTTCTATAATAAAGCTCTAAAACCATAGAGAGTCTCTGCTCCAGTCAAGATCCAATGTGCTCACTCTCATCAGTGTTGGGAACCTCTTCCCTCATCCCTCTCTCCCATAACCCCGGTGGCTTTAGCAAAGTAGCCGGGGATCCCAGGTAGGGCTGCCCCTTTGCCACCCCCAGAAGAGTGGATCAGAGGCTTAGATACCCACCTGGGGATGGATGGAAGGTAGATAGCAGCCCTCCCACACCTGACTGACCAGAAAATAGGTGGAACTCTGGCAGGGCGTGGGTCTGCCCTTCCCCTTCTTCCCCAGGACCCTCCTTTTTTAGTTCCCAACAACCTATCTGAGATTTCTGCTTTCTGATCTGCAGTAAGGAGTCCCAGACATAGTCTCCATAGTCTACTATACTTTCTCCACCAAGATGAACTATACCCTCTAAAAGTGTAAGTCAAAAACCTTTCCTCTCTTACATACTACTTATCAGGTAGCCAGTCACAGCAATGAGGAAATTGACTAATTATTACTTCCTTTTTTTTGAGGACTTCTTTAAAGACTCATGTTTACCAACAGAAATTAACCTATGTATAGCAGGCACCTGTTTGTTAAATAATGTATCTAGAAATCTTAGATTTCAAAAAATGTCAGTCAAACTGAAAGAAATAAGATTTCTCTTTCACTAAGTGCACAGTGCTATGAGGGGAAAATGGAAGATCTTTGCATTTGTTGGTGGTTTTCTTGCTTCAGATGAGCAATTTTCCAGGGGGCTAAAGTCCTGGACAATCATATGATTATCATTATGTAGACTTAGTAGGTTATATCTAGGAATGTGTCTGTCTGTCTGCTCTCTCTCTCTCTTTCTCTCTCTCTCTCCCTCTCTCTCTCTCTCTCTCTCTCTCTGTGTGTGTGTGTGTGTGTGTGTTTGTGTGTCCATGTGTATGTATATAACATCAATTAATGAAAAGAAGGTATTGCATTTGAAAAAAAGCAAAAGGGTATATGGGAGGGTTTGGAGTGAGGAAAAGGAAGGAAGAAATGATGCAATTATGTTACAATTTCAAAAATAAATGAGAAAGATGGCCATCAATAACACCCTTGGCCATTGACTTCCAGGTCTTTGTCTCCTGATCTTAAAGAATGGGTGTCACACACCACAGAAAGGTGAGTCTCAGAAAGTGGTTAATGGCAGACTTATAGGTGAGAACTTAAGAGATAGGAAGAAAAGCAGGCTATGATAGAGTGCTTTCAAGGGTCCCTTCCAGAGGTTAATTAGGCTGTGCTCAGTTGAGGTGTGGCCCAGTTGTCCTACCCATGAGGTTTTGTGTGTCTCCCTATCCCCATGACTGGGCTGGAGTCTTGGTCACACTCAATGCATATGCTTCATAAAGCCATGATTACTAAGTTCCTATGTAAAGGGAGAAGAAATAAAACCAGAAACTAGAACATGAACCAGTGAAACGCCCTAAGCATGTTTGTTATTTCTGGCCTGTGACTAGGAGTAAGCTACCCATACACCAAAGAACATTTCCAGCTCTGGCTAAGAGAGAACAAGTAAAATTGTTCTTCGGTTATTCTAATAACTTAGGTAGCCCATACTCGAAATAATACATTTCCAAATGAAAGAAATTATCTTAATGAACCAGTACCTTCAAGAATCTTGTATTTCCTGTTGTGGGTAGTAGCACATACCTGAAATCCTAACCTGGGGAGCCTGAGGAGAAGAATAGTGATTTTAAGGCCAGCCTGAGCAACAAAGAAAAAAAAAAGGATGAAATTGATGTATACATTCATTGAACCTGGAGAAGACATAAATAATCCATATGAGTTTAGATTGTTGATATATCCCACCTGGGTTTGAAGTCCCCAGTTTGTATCTGCTGGTTTTCTTAGTGTGAAGCACGAACCCTATACATCAGTAGTATTTTAAATCTGTATATAGAAAGATGTATTTCAATTGATCAAACTGTTAGTCTCATCTAGCTCTCAAGACAGGTATGTCTAGTATGTCTTTCTGTTATATAACCTATAGATAGCAGTCAGGTTATTGTAAGGTCACTGTGAGATCTTTGATCAGCATAGCTCTTGAGTAGTGATGTCAGTATCAGACTGAGATGATCCTAACAGATTGGGGGTTGTCTGCTTATCTCTGAAGCATGTGGAGCCAGCTTCAGCTATGTGGCAGAACCTTCCCCTAATGAATAAAGATTTCAAGGGACCAATCACTGGGGGAGAGGGAAGCGGGGCTTCTGGATCAGAGAGAGGAAGAGAGGAGACAGGAGAAGATAATTTCTTTTGGACTGGAGAGAGGATGGAGACACAATGTTGGTAGGGAGAGGCCCTAGTTTAGGTGGCAGATCTGCTGGGATGCACCACTGGAGGATTTATAACTTAAATAGCTTACAAAATTAGGATGTTAGTTTCTGCACCCAGCGATTGTGTTGCCTGTTGATTCTAAACTTGTGTGGTGTTTTCCTTCACGCAGAGACTCACTCAGCTGGGTTCCAGAGAACCCCAGCCAGCCATAGGAGTTTGGAAGTGTGGAACATGGGTGGGAACTTAGCAAGTTGGGTGGAGAAGAGCTCTGAGTCAGAGAGTCTGCTGAGCTGAGAACAGGTCAGCCTGTCTGCCATGCTGGTGGTAGCGTGAATTACCTTTTAAATATTTCACACAACATAACTAATTCTAGACCCACCTTCTACTAATGAATCAACCAACACGTGATAATCTGTTAGACTTCTGTTTTTTAAAGAACACATGGGCTTACACACTCTGGTACACACACTCTTGGTATCATGTGGGAGATAATAGATGAGTTTGCACAAAGTTCTATACTTAAGAAGCCATCACTTTGTAATGTAAGTCTCCCTTCTTCACCAATTTGCCTCAAGGACTCTAGCACTAACACTCCAGCAGTCCCCACACCTTCCCTCTGCCTCATGCTATATTCAGGCCTTATTTATTGGACCATTTAACACACTTGTCTGTCAAGAAAGAATCCCATGACTTTGGCTACACACCTTGCTGAATGCTGAATTAAATAAAGTTCCAAAACCCCGGAAGCTTCTAGAATGCACCAAATGGTAAGATCTACTACCCCTCAGCTCCACCTGAGAAACATTAGAGGAGTCAGCGAGTCAAGAAAGGGCCCCTCCTACATAGAAGATTCAGCCTTCTTGAAGCCCTCTTGCCAACCTTTCCCTATGTGAATTTCAAGTTCACATTTAATTGCATGAGACACATATGTTTACAAACCATTCCTAGGCATGTTGGTTTTTTGGACAGTAAACTTGGCCTCAAAGCTTTTACTCCCAAAGTATATACATGTTCCAATGGACAGTTCTTCTATGCCTTGCTCCCACGTTCCTTCTAGGTTCTATATCTCCTCCATAAGGCTACTCTCTGCTATATCTTTATATAAAATGAGGACTTGTCACCTGCACAGAAAATCTCTCCATAACAACAAGAACAAGATTATGGTCTTACAGTCAGTGTGGAGACTATCTTCAACCATTTTCAGTCTCTCTCAAGCAACAATGTTTATGCCTTGTTTTTCTCTAGGTTATATGCAGAAATACCTACCTGATGTTTCTATCTGCACTTTCTACATCCAGTCACAGTTGCACTGGTTGCTACTCAAATTCTATTCTCCATATTCTCCTCTGTCTTTACCCATCACTTCCCTCTATTATTCAACTTCTAGATCTTCCTTAAAACTCTCCATCTTCACTCAACCCCCTTGATAAGTGAGGCAGTCAGGAGAGCTGGCCTCAGATTCATGAAAGGCAGACAGCTGGCTTTCTGCCTTAAAAGACAGGAGAGCCCTTTGAAGGCTTCGGGACTTGGGATAGTGGGTCACATGCCTTGATCGGACAGCACAGTGAAGCTGGCTCTGGATGCATGAGTGCTGGTGAGTCGGCTTTAGGGCATAGAGGGAGAAAGTTGCCCCTGTCCCCTGCTAATGGCAGCTGGGTAGCCTAACTGGAGCAGTGCTGGGGACCTTGCTCTGGTGGTGTGCAAAAGGGAGAGCCAGTTCACTAGCCAGCTTGGCTGCCACCCGGGTCCAGATTCAGGGCTCTGAGATGGCTCACCTTGAAATATATATCATCTGCAAATGGTTGGGATGCATGAAAGGGCCACTCCTACAGTTCTAAAGCTGCAGGATCTCCATGGCACAGGGCAGCAATGGGATGACAGAGAGGAGTCCTGTTGAGGCTCCAATATTGATGGTATCATGAAAGCCAGAGATCACAAACCAGACCAATGACTCATTGCAATGAACATTTGCAAGTGAAGATGTGTGGACAGAGGACTATATTATGGGGCACTCTGTGACATACTATAGCTTCCATGATGAGATGTTCCCTATGCTTTGTTGTTTGTTTATGTGTTTTAAATCTTGGGGCAGGGAGAGGTTGCAAGGGTGAAGGTTGGACATGAAGGGAGGGGGAGAAGAGCGGGACTTAGGTACATGATGTGAAACTCAAAAGTTAAAAAAAAAACAAATCTATATATTAATGGTTTTATTGTTCTTGAACATTCACAAGAACACAACTTTCCTTAAAACATTATGTTAATAAAAACCATTTCCTCATGCCTATCCTGAAGGAATTCTTGTCCTCTTAGTAACCGAGAAGAAATAGTAATCTGGTTGAAAGCAAGTGAGACTGTCAGGATACAAAAATCTACTGAACCCAAACATATTTTTAAAAGGAAAATTAAGGGACAAGAGAGATTTCTCATCCATTAAGAATGTATACTGCCACCTTCCGGTTCACTGCAGCACCGGGGTTCCTGGCCTGGGTAGTCTTCGGACACCCACAAGGACCCACACAGGATCCCCCACAGGATCCCAAGACCTCTGGTGAGTGGAACACAGCGCCTGCTCCAATCCAATCGCGTGGGACCTGAGACTGCATTAATTCAGGAAGCAGATAACCCGGCCTGATCAGGGGCACAAGTCCCTTCCGGTCCACTCCAGCACTGGGGTTCCTGGTGCGCTGAGATTCTGGACACCCCCAAGGTCCTCACAGGACCCTCCACAGAATCTTAAAACCTCTGGTGAGTGGAACACAACTTCTGCCAGGAGGCAGGTTCAAACACTAGATATCTGGGCACCTTCCCTGCAAGAGGAGAGCTTGCCTGCAGAGAGTACTCTGACCACTGAAACTAAGGATAGAGCTAGTCTCCCTGGTCTGCTGATAGAGTCTAACATAATCATCTGAGGAACAAGCTCTAACCAGAGACAACTATAACAACTAGCTCCAGAGATTACCAGATGGCGAAAGGCAAACGTAAGAATCCTACTAACAGAAATCAAGACCACTCACCATCATCAGAACACAGCACCCCCACCCCACCTAGTCCTGGGCACCCCAACACAACCAAAAAGCTAGACCCGGATTTAAAAGCATATCTCATGATGATGGTAGAGGACATCAAGAAGGACTTTAATAACTCACTTAAAGAAATACAGGAGAACATTGCTAAAGAGTTACAAGTCCTTAAAGAAAAACAGGAAAACACATCCAAACAGGTGATGGAAATGAACAAAACCATACTAGACCTAAAAAGGGAAGTAGACACAATAAAGAAAACCCAAAGTGAGACAACACTGGAGATAGAAACCCTAGGAAAGAAATCTGGAACCATAGATGCGAGCATCAGCAACAGAATACAAGAGATGGAAGAGAGAATCTCAGGTGCAGAAGATTCCATAGAGAACATCGGCACAACAATCAAAGAAAATACAAAACGCAAAAGGATCCTAACTCAAAACATCCAGGAAATCCAGGACACAATGAGAAGACCAAACCTACGGATAATAGGAGTTGATGAGAATGAAGATTTTCAACTTAAAGGGCCAGCAAATATCTTCAACATAATTATAGAAGAAAACTTCCCAAACCTAAAGAAAGACATGCCCATGATCATACAAGAAGCCTACAGAACTCCAAATAGACTGGACCAGAAAAGAAATACCTCCTGACACATAATAATCAGAACAACAAATGCACTAAATAAAGAAAGACTATTAAAAGCAGTAAGGGAGAAAGGTCAAGTAATATATAAAGGCAGGTCTATCAGAATTACAACAGACTTCTCACCAAAGACTATGAAAGCCAGAAGAGCCTGGACAGATGTTATGCAGACACTAAGAGAACACAAATGCCAGCCCAGGCTACTATACCCGGCCAAACTCTCAATTACCATAGATGGAGAAACCAAAGTGTGGACACTTTGCCCCTTCTTAGAATTGGAAACAATCACCCATGGAAGGAGTTACAGAGACGAAGTTTGGAGCTGAGACAAAAGGATAGACCATCTGGAGTAGACCATCCCTGCCATATCCAGGGATCCATCCCATAATTAGCCTCCAAACGATGACACCATTGCATACACTAGCAAGCGTTTGCTGAATGGACCCTGATATAGCTGTCTCTTGTGAGACTAGGCCGGGGCCTAGCAAACACATAAGTGGATGCTCACAGTCAGCTATTGGATGGATCACAGGGTCCCCAATGGAGGAGCTAGAGAAAGTATTCAAGGAGCTAAAGAGATCTGTAACCCTATAGGTGCAACATGATGAACTAACCAGTAATCCGGAGCTCTTGACTCTAGCTGCATATGTATCAAAGATGGCCTAGTCGGCCATCACTGGAAAGAGAGGCCCATTGGACACGTAAACTTTATATGCCCCAGTACAGGGGAACGCCAGGGCCAAAAAATGGGAATGGGTGGGTAGGGAAGTGGGGGGGAGGGTATGGGGGACTTTTGGGATAGCATTGGAAATGTAATTGAGGAAAATACGTAATAAAAAATATTTTTAAAAAAGAATGTATACTGCCTTTGCAGAGGACACTTTCAGTTCCCTGCACATACATCAGATGGTTCATGACCTCTGTTCCAGGGGTATCTGATACCTCTTTCCTCCATATACATCTGTACTCATGTGCACATACCACTGAGACATATACATATGCACATATTAAAAGTAATAAATATTTACAGACATAATGAAATATTAAAAACATTTTTAAACTAAAAAATTGAAGAGTTAAGATTTACAAAAACAGCTGAAAAATATTTTAAGATTTATTTTTCTTTAACAATAGTTCTGACTTTGACAGCTACCAGGGGGACTTCAGAATCATTTGGAAGACTTGCATGACAACCTTCCTTGGTGACTAATAGATTTCATCTCTTGATAGTTCTACTTTGGAGACACAGCTATGATGTTTCGAGATTCAGTCAATTAAGAGTATATACATGGAAGGACCCATGGTTCCAGCTGCATATGGAGCAGGATGGCTTGTCGGGCATCAGTGGGAGAGGAGGCCCTTGGTCCTGTGAAGACTTGATGCCCCAGTGTAGGGGAATGCCAGGTTGGTGAGGTAGGAGTGGATGGTTGGGTGGGGGAGCACTCTCATAGAAGCAGGAGGAGGGAGGATGGGATAAGGGGTTTCTGGAGGGGAAACCAAGAAAGGGGATAACATTTGAAATGTAAATAAATAAAATATCCAATAAATAAAAATTTATAAAAAATAAATAAAATCAAGCATGGAAACATTCAAGCAGAAACTTTATTTCATGAAATTAAAACATTACTATAATTAATCAAGTTGTTAACAAATATTGGCTCTTTTCAATTCCTTTAAATGTGTTTAGAGACATTCATGCTTTCAACCAGAGACAAGTGAAACTCACTCCATGCTTTATTTCCTTGTCCTCATTCCAGCATCTCACTCTCCATATCTTCCCATCCATATGGAGTGGATATCTAAGTAAATATCATTGTTAGAGAAAGTGGTACAGAGGACTTATAATGAGGATCCTTAATGCTTAGTAGACCTTGTGATGAGCTCTGGGACTACAAGGCAAATCCAGTCCTGTTTCTCAAGAACTCATGCTCCATTTGGAATAGCAGACATCTACATCATTTTCTAACTACTGTGCAATCAATTCGGGTACATAGAGTTGTATAATGTACTGGAGAAGGAAAAGCAAAGCCAAATTTGTTTTGCCTAAGGAGCTTGAGAAAGACACATGTATATGTGTACACACACTGGATGGTTCATGAACCCCTGTTTCAGTTCCGGGGGGATCTGACACTTCTGTCCTCCACATATAAAACTGTAGATGGTGTGGGCATATGGAAGCCCATTTTTCCTAGGACCTTTCTCTCTCCACTTCTCAGGGTTTGCATTTTTAATATGTGACTCATTATTGAAGGACAGCGAACATTAACAAAGGCTTTCAGCAGAATGCCTCTTCTTGTGGCAACCAGGTTTAAACTAAAACCAGGGACACTAATGTCACAGCAGCATGTGCCAATCCTCAGATTGCTCCAAAACAAGGCAAGCAAAAGCAGAAGCTAGCACATATTACAATACATGTCAGGGCTGGGAAAATGGTCCCCAAACACCCTAGTGAACTACAGCTGAGGGTTTCCCAAAAGACAGTGCTTTAGAAAGGAGCCAGGTTACCAGTATCCTCAAGAGGCAAATCCTCTAAGGCATCATCCGCAGCCCTCAACATCTGCCTGAGAGCAGCAAAGACCAGAATATCCTTCATAGGCTCCAACCTTCGCTCTGAAGCATAATTGCTGACCATCAAGATATTGGCTATAGGAATATTTAGCATTTTTTGGACATTCTGCACCTGTGGAAAATGTATTTAGGATGCGTGATATGTAAAAATATATTTATGAAGCATACATATGTTTACATATGAAGTATATTGCTACATCCACCCCAGTAGTGACACGCATTACAGGCCTAAAAGCCTGGAAGCAGTCACAAGGCAATGAGTTTCACAGAAACAGACTCCTGGAACCTTGGCATTCCAATAGCCCGTACACTCAAAACCTGTTCCCGTGTTAGTCTGGTATATGGATCCCTGTGCTCTCTTTCAGTATTGTTTTATTATAAGTGCCTTTTAGGATTGATTTTGACATATAGCTAACCCTTCGCCAGTGTTCCAATGTCCCAGGCAGTCCTTAAAGCCGACCCTGAGCTTGGAATTCAGTAAGAATGTTACCTATTCAGTAACACTCAAATTTACTTCTAGTAGAGATAGTGAAAATAATCAGGCATTACTATTTACTTGTCTAGAGCTAGAAAAGCTCAGGCTAGTCTGCATAGTAATTACTTAGGACAATAGCCAAGTCATACCCAAACACAGGAATACATAATGGCCTAGGAAATAGGTGGGTTGTAGCATGAAAGGGTTAGTAGAATGGAATTCCCTTGTGCAGGTTTTTTTCACTAGGCCCAAAGGAATAGCCTAACCAGGTATTTACTAAAATACCCCAGGTGGTGGGTTTAACAATAGACTAGCATTGCATCAGAGCATTCACCTAGCCCCTCTGTTTAACTGATCTTTTAAATTAAAGGTTGTTCCTATTCTCAGTGGTAAGCAAGGCCTGGCTCCTGCCATCTTTTTATGTATGCATTCTTTTTTGTTTTGTGTCAATGTAACTTGGCAGATGTGTTCACCTGGCTTTCTTGTTTTTCTTCTGTATTAAAAGTGTGGTGTTTGTTTGGACAAAATACATTCAGATTCAGCACTCCCTTGTGTCTGTGTCTGTTTGTCAATTCTCGCTGACCCTTGCTCACCTGCAACCAGAAGCCCGTTCCCTACAGATCAGAAACCCAATAGAGTTTCGTCTGTAGCAGTATATCATACTAAAAATTTAACTGACTATTAAATACAATTAACAGCAGAAACTGAAATGGTGATGAGTTGATAAATTCTCTTCAGAATACAATTATAATATGGATAATTATGGTTGTAAAGCAAATATATAAACTGGACTGAACTTAGCAATCTATCCAGTTACTTGTACTAATTAGGACTGAATTCAAGGCCTCAAATGCACTTGCAAGTACCCTCTCATTGAACTACGTATTCATCTCCTTATTACTTTTTGTTTTGAGACATGGTCTTGAATTTATTATGTAGCCCAACACAGGCCTTAAACTTGTAACCCTCTGATATCAGCCTCTGAGCATCAGACTTGCAGAACTGAACCCACCTTGACCTAATTCTCATTTCATGTATGAATAATCATTCACGCGCACACATGCACACACGCATACACACACACACACACACACACACTAAACTTGAGGAGAAAGAGAAGACAATGAGTGAGCACATAGCTGTGATTCTATCCCCATATCATCTGGTTATAAGCACCACGTTTTACCTGGCTTAGAGAAGTCACAGTTTCTGTCATGTTTGCAAAATTGTCATCAAGAACTTCATCATACTCCTGCACATTTGTAAGCAAGGCTACATATCCTATACCTGAATCAAACAGACACCATTGTTATAGGAATGTGGCAAGATGGTTTTTAAATGTATGTGTAAACACTGTTCTCTGAAAAGTTGAATGTGAACTATTCCCAATTATCTCAGTATGGAGCGAGATCTTCTTCCAAAGCTTGTTTCCTTCTAAAAGGAGAACTTACTTTGAGATATATCTAAACTCACAGTAAATCTGAAAACTTGGTAAGCTTTTAAAGTGAGAAATATGGCTACTGCACCGTTGAAATAAAGAGTCAATTAAGTAAAGCAAATTAAGACTATGATAATATGTTTCTACATATCTATTACAGATGTAAATTTTAATAATGACAAAAATAATGACAAATATTAGAAAAAATACAGAAAACCTGGATTGGTCATATAGCCCTAATTGGAATGTAACATGGAGTCATTTCTCTGAGTAGCATTTTAGTGATTTTTTTTTAAAAATTAATATATACTTTCTTCTTGACACAGAAGTCTTACCTTTAGGGATCTATGCTCTCCAAAAATTAAAGCACTAATGTCCAGAAGCATTTTTTATTATATCTAAAACCTAGACAATGGGTAAACACATTCTGGTATACCTATACCAGAGAATATACTCAACAACCAAAGAGTAAACAGTTACTACATAGAAGGTCTGACATGAACTTGAAAGGGTGTTAGTTAGGCCAAGTTAAAACAGCCATTCTCAAAACATGGCTTATGAATTATCCTAGTTATATAATATTCTCATGTGAAGACATAACCATAAAGATGTGGTGACAAGTAGTTAAGGATGGTGAATGGTCAGAGTGGAATCTTTGTAGGCATGAGATGATTCAGTATCCTGGGTTGTAGACATAGCTATGTATTCATGAATTGCTATGTATGATAAAACAGTCTAACTGGTTTTAACCTTACCGGCTAGTTCCTGTGAGGAGGTGAGTCCCTTTAAAAACCACAAGAGCATTATACAGATGAAACCTATAGACAGCCTAGGCCTTCAGTTCTGAAGGCTAACATATGTCTGTTAAGCAAATTTTTCAGTGATTCCTTCTGTGCTTGCCACCAGCCTCAGGACCTTTGCCAAAGTCACAGGGCATATGGCTCTAAACTGCTCCTTTTGTAGCGTCCGATGACATTATAATCATTTCAAAAATTTCAGCGTTTAGACAACACTTACCACAGTCTACGACATCTTTGCGAATTTTTTTCAGCTTTGCCACCATTTTATCAGGTAGTGTATTAACAGAGTTGATGTCTAGGACAAAAGCCACGCAGTGAATCCTGTCCTGCAGAGGCGGCGAGGCGGCGTGAGGGAAGTGCTTCGGCTTCATCGGCTCACAGGGGTTGAACTGTACAGAAACAGAAGTTGGTGCGCACTTTGCAGAGCCTCTGCTTCTTCGTTTGCACAGCAGAAAGCACAGCCACTCAGTCCCTTCCCCAGCTTCTTCCCTGGTTGCTTAAAGCTTCTTCCCAGCTGGTTGCCAAGGTCTCACCAGAGCTTTCTCAAAGACTAATGGCTTTATTGTTATAGTAAAAAAAAATATTAACTAACCGCTGTAACTGTTAAAGGAAAATGCAAAGACCACTTTTGAACTCTAACTCAAATCTCCAATATCCAGAAGCAAATACCATTAAGATTGAAGGTTTCCTCTTCGAGAATTTTGCTTTATGGCCTCATGGATGGGGAGGGGCAGACAGAGAAGAATGAATGACATTTAAACTTAAACACTAGGATTCCTTCTTAATTTTTTTCAAGGCAAAATAAGGTAAAGTAAAATGAAAGAAATATCAATTTCCAAGTTAGTGTGTCCTTACCACAATCAAGATAGACTGCAAAGCATAGCAAACATTTAAGTATGTAGTGTGTATGTGTGTGTGTGTGTGTGTGTGTGTGTGTGTGTTCAATGTAAGACTGAATTGACTTGCTCCTTGCTATGAAACCTGAGAGCCTTAGTGATGTGTCTTTCCCCATCTTTGTGCTTTATTCCTCTCTGTTACTTTGTAATTCCTTTACCTAACTAGACTGTGAGTCTCTTGAAAATAATGCCTGTGCTTTTTTGTTTGTTTGGTTGGTTGTTGTTGCTGCTGCTGCTGCTGCTGCTGCTGTTTTTTGAGACAGGGTTTCTCTGTATAGCCCTGGCTGTCCTGGAACTCACTTTATAGACCAGGCTGGCCTCGAACTCAGAAATCTGCCTGCCTCCGCCTCCTGAGTGCTGGGATTAAAGGCGTGCACCACCACGCCCGGCTTCTTGTGCTTTTAATTAACTGTGGATCTTTTTCAGTGATAATTTTCATGTCTAGAACAAATTATATTTTTAATAAATAATTTCAAATGAATGAATAATCGCATAATCAAGCTTTTCAGTGAAGCTCAACTGAAAGGAAAAAAGAAGCCCAGTGTCTAGAATTGGAAGCCAATTATATTCCACTCCTAAAAGTAAGGTGCTCCATTGTTAACTCTGTGAGCACTTACAATTTATTACTCCTGTCCTCAGATATTCTAGGACATGGGCTGTGATATTATTACATTTCATATGTTTAAAATCTAGGGCTTAGAAAAACCATTATGTAACTTCTTTCACAATTACCTATTTATACAGATCCTGGCATGAGGTAGCGTTGCCCCACTCTTATGGACTACTCAAACAGAGGGTGGATAATTACTCTAATATCTTCTCTACACCTAAACATACACAAAATTAAACTGCCACTGGTTTAACTACTTAAATGACTTCTTCGCTCATGGTTGACATGAAAAGAACCATGTAAACAAAACCACCCTGTGAACCTCCCCTGGAATTTAGATAAGTCGAATCCTGCCATTTAGTTTTATTTATCAATGGCATAGAACACACAGACACACACACACAGACACACACACACATATTAGTGTTGGAATCACATGTGGCAGCCCAAATGGTCTTGTAAGGTCAAAAGCAATGAGACAATTTAAAGTGTCTTGGAGTGGAGGACATCTTACCTGATACCTGTCTGGTACACAGCCTTTTAAGATGTGAGGAATGTCATCTATGCACAACCCGGCTTCCTCCCCCTCCTCCAGCCCCATTGAATCACACAGCATAAATGGGAGTGTTTCCCCGCTTTTTCCATCTTTAATAGAATAAACTCTGTACTGTAAAAGAAAATATTGTGTTAAAGTATATTTGTTAGCATTCAAAACAAGAGGAAAAGGGAATATTTGCTTATGTTTTAGTACAGTGAGTGGCCTGCACCCAGCATGATCCTCCTACCTCAGCCTCAGAGGGCTGGGGTTAAGGCACGAGCGACCACGTCAAGCTGTGTAGTCACAGTTCTTCCACATGCACAATAGGAGACGCTCTAACACTGCACTCTACTAGAAAGTTCAGAACCCATCTAAGACATCACCACAGTCTAGACATCGAAGCATTTCAGTTAATACTAAATAGATTTGATGTTTTATAGCATCTTGCCTTGACTTCACAGACTATGCTGACATGTCGAATAAATCCATATCAAGAAACAAGATGCAACTTGTGGAAGTGTTAGAAGTGTTTTGAGCTCTTGAATATAGAACCAATGACAAAGAGATGCTATAGTCTTATAGTGTATTTGCAGCAAGTGCCAAAAGGTGTTTTCCTGTAACTAATTCTTGGGTCTGTTAAAACAAAGGGCTTCTCTGGATAATATTATTGAATGGAGATAATTATGATGCAATGTTTACTTCTACTTCATTTAATTACTTAGCATCTAATTGTAGATTACAAAGAAGAAGGTCATGTATAAGAAAAAAGTACAAAGAAATGAACAAATATACTTAGTACAATCTGCAAATCACAAACTTTCACAAGTCCTTAGGTAACTTGCCTGCTTGGTGATGCTGCTTTCGTCAGACCCCACAATGGCCTGGCGAGTTAGGTGGCCTTGGAAAGCAGACTTCACTGAGTTGAAAAAGCTCGACTTTCCTGAGCCTACTGGGCCCACCAAGAGAATACGAACTTCTGAAACCAGGTCCTTATAAGGCTTGTAGGCTCTGAGAGCAGAGATTAATTTTCCTCGGTGCCTGTTTAGAATGCAGAACTTAAATGCAACAGCAGATCTTCCTCAAAGCACTATAATTACCATAGAGCTTCCAGTTTTTCCATTTTAGGGAAGGGTTTAGCTACACGCTTCTTTTGACAGTAGCTTTATAACATATTAAGTATAACACTATAAACACCCCAGGTAATATATTTCATACTTAGATATGTTGTATTTACATAGCAGGATAAAATCTTAATCTGTAACAAGACATTGTTAACTTTCGAACACAAATTTTGGAGTGATAGTAACACCTAAAGTAAGTGATTATTTGGAATAAAATATATTAAAGGGAAGTAAAAATATATTTGCATCTATCAACTAGAAAGGGGGTGTTTTTATAATAAACTGGAATATTGTCTGTCAACAACTATTATCATTCCAAGTAATATGATTTTTTTAATCTTTCCCACTAGTTCATTGTCAGGGCTTAATGCAATTAATCTCAATAAAATGAATAACAGGTAAGTCAAGAACCTAACTTACTGTTTGGCGGTCACCATCTTCTTTATGAAGCTTGGATTTTTCTTAATGCCTACAGAAAATAAACACATCATAGTAAGCTCTCTGACTTGTTTGGCTGTCTGTGGTGAAGTCTCCCTCCCAAACAGGGCTATTTGATTAATCTTGGTCTTTTCAACTAAGTGTTCAGGTTGGCAGCATCCTGAGAGGAAGAGGAGAAAAGATGGACTTCTGTGATTGTATAATGGGTTTCACCCTCCTGGACTCCCTGCTGTCTTCCTCCTTCCTTCTTTCCCTCCTGCTTCCCTCTCCTCTCTCCTGTCTTAACTTCATCTTCAGCCCTATCTTTCTGTTTTAAGGAAATAAGAGAGAGTTTATTCTGGAGACATATTGAGTTACCATGACCAGGGAACACAGATTTGTTACCCCAAATTCCACATTCCAGTGTAGAAGCATTCTTACAACATTTTTACAGTTTTAGAGAACAAGGAAAGATATAAGTTAATGCACATTTAAAATGTGTTTGTTTGAGGGTACAGCAGAGGGGCAGATGCAGCAAGGCCATCTGTCTCTCTCTTTACCCATGTACATCTTAAATCTCTTTGCTCACAGTAGTCTGTAGGCCCGAGTCTTCAGTGCACAACAGGTTTATCATTTCTCTCCCCTTAAACACCAACAATAATACATAAACTGCAGAAACTAGAACCAAGCATAAAAGCAGATTGTCCTTTTGTACATACCATCAACTCGAAAGATTTCACATTCCACAGATCGAAAGCCATGTCCAAGATTGAGTTCTAGACCGTTCATTACTGTGTCATTTAGAGCAAGTGAGCAGCCACTAAGTGGAGTCACACTGAGTGACAAACCATCGAGTGAGAAAATTATCAGCTCTTCAGAGTCAACTATTACTTTTGTGTTCAAAAACAAAGCTGATATTCCAGAACTATTATTCCTTTTTAATGAAAACCACGCACAAGTACATGGCTTTTCAGAGACTAACCTAGGAAAATTCTCCAGCATAAAAACACCCACAACAACATCGTTCTTTAGGTGAAATACTGTCATTGTGGATCCCTGAAGAGAACATTTCTGAGTCATCTCAGAAACACAATTTTTATGAGCACTGGACTGATAAAGAAGAGTCAACGATGCATTCCCAAGCAGCTTTTCCAGAATCTTCTCTTCTATCCATGTCAATCTGGTTGTCACTTTCATGTTCCTGTAACTGAGAGAAAAACAAATAGAAGCTGAGGAGCTAGCATAATAGAGCAGTTCAAAATGCAAGCTTCTGCTTAGTTCCAGTGGGTTCCATTGACCTCTGACCCAATAAAAGCACATTAGGAATTTGAAACCAATAATATAATATGTAGAAGTGAAGGAGCAGCAATTATATATGAAAAATAAATACTTTTGAAATGATAAATAGCATTAAATGTTAGCACTCCTTTAATCCCAACACTCAGGAGGCAGAGGTAAGTAGATGTGTGTGAGTATAAGGCCAGTCTGATCTACATACACAGTGAGTGCCAATCCACTCTGAGCTACTTAGATAGTGAGTTCCAGTCCAACCAGAATTATACAGGGAAAGCTTGTCTGTCAATCAATCAATCAATCGATAAATAAATTTTAACATTGGTTGACAGTAAATTCTAGACTAGAGAAGAATACCCAATAAAAGTTAGTAATCAGCAAACATTGTATCTATGATTTGTGGATCACATAGTCTCTACTGTTGAGATAACCTTTTATACATTGTGTAAATGTGTCTGTTTTATTCAGTTGTTAATTCTGGATGAGCAGAGAGTGAATACTGGCTGGCAAGAGTTGGTATTGTTTCTATGGCTCATCACCTGCCTTAGTATTTTGTAAAAGTCCATCCTCCTTCACCTTCTGATTGACTTAATAAAGATCTGATGGCCAGGAGCTGGGCAGGAAGTAGAAGGCAGAACTTCTGGACAGAGAGAAGGTCTCTGAGCAAAGAAGCAGATTTCAAATATTTTCCAGAGACACAGAAGAAGAAGGAGTGTGTGGAAAGGCATAGACTAGGTATAGTCAGGGTTAATTTGTATAAGCTAGCTAAGTGCCTGCGGAGCTACAGTGCCTATGCTTTTTTTTTTATAAATAATACAGTCTCCATGTCATTATTTTTATAGCTGGAGGGTTCATAGAAAGTCCCATATTACTCTACCCTGATGACTTGATCAGCATAGTAATCACAACAGTTATAGACAATACGTGTTGAGGTTTGAGTGTGGATCACTCATGTGTTGGGAGCTTTGCCCTTAATATGATAATGACAGACAGAACAATAAAGAGTCAGGGCCTAGTGAGAAATATCTACTTCAATTTAGAAGCTTGCCCTTGAAAAAAACTTAAGTATTGCTTATAGAACTCTAGTCATATTTCATGAGAAAATTATTATAAAAGCTTAAGCCTGTCTAGGATTCTGGCTTCTGTTTTGGCCATGTGATATCTTCCACACATGTATTGTACCACCATGACACAGTCCTCTTTGAAGCAGTACAAACAAGATGACATGTACCATAGCTGGACAGCATAGCTTTCAGATATCTAGAACTGCACCCTAAATGAACCTGTTTCCTTTACGAAGTTAGCTGGTCTGAGATATTTTATTATAGTAACAAAAGGATGCTAACTCTTCTAAGAACATGAATGCATGTCAATAAAACATTTTTATCACTCATAGACTATGATTTGCCAACCCATAAACTAAAGGACCGAGATGAAACTATATTTAAAAAATTAGTTCACAAAGAAAAGATCAGAAATAAGAAAGCATTCAATAGAAGCACAAGTCCTACAATGACAGCTAACCTCACAGCCATCAGCCTAGTTAGTGGAATAAAAATAAAAATTTAAAATTTAATAAACTGTTTTTAAAGTATGAAAAATACTTCAAAGGCAATAATTATATTACTGTCTGAGATTCAAAAGAGTTAGCAGAGAAAGGTAAATTAGACATTTAGAATAACACTTCCCTGAGTAGTATGTGTCAACTTCAGAGAGGTATTTGAGAGGCTGGGAGATGCTTCAGTGAGAAAAGTATTTGTCATGCAAGTACAAGGGTTGGAGTACAAATTCTCAAAGCTAATGCAAAGCCAGGCACAGTAGTGCATATCTAGAAAACCAGAATTCCTATTGCTAAGAAGTATCCAAAATGGGAAAATCCCCTAAAACTTGTGGGTGAAGCTGGTAAAAGCATGTGGGTCAGGGAGAAGCATGTGGGCTGGGTAACCTGCTATATGCAGCAGTGCACAAGAGACCTTCTTCAAACAAAATGGAAGGCAAGTCCAGACACAACAGCTTGTAATCTGAACTCCACAAATACTATGGTATATATGTACCTGCACACACAAAGGCATGCACACCCACACAACACACACACACACATTCCCCGTGTTGAAATTCTGTGGAGATCCAGAGAAGACATATGAATGGACTAGAGGCATACAGGACTTGCTTTCTCTTTCAATAGCTTTAATCTTGTTGCATGCAGATAAATGGAATTTAGAGTGTAGGTTATTATATGGCATCCTAATTACTGAATTTCTGAAATAAGACACTAAAGATATAAACTATAAAGAAAGATCAAATTGACTTTGAAAACAGATAATTGTCCTATAACAAGAGAAAATAAAAACTAGTTAGGGAATTATAATGATATTCTACAAAGGTATTCTACAGAGGAATAATCAAAACCACGAACCACACAGAAGAAAAGTTGCCCATGAATGTGAAGAGCCAATTCAAAGAGGTAGTGATAAGCACAGAGAGAGGGATAGACATTCGGTAGCATGACACTGTGCCTGATACATGTCACAAGGAATAAACGTCTATCAGTGCCAACAGTTGGCCCATACACAGATACCCTGAAACATTAGTATTGGGGGCTGGATAGATGGCTCGACAATTGAGAGAACTTGCTACTTTATTCTAGAGAACCAGGGTTCAGTTCCCAACTCCCTCACAACTCCGTGAAACCCCCATTTCAGGGGGCCTGATGCCCTCCTGTGTGCTCTACTGTATGTATGGGGTACACACATGAACATTTAGCACAGATTCGTAACCATGAGATACATAAATACTTTAAACAAAATGGTTGTGATTGTCCTTATGGCCATATAGAGTTCAGTAGAAAGTACAGTCAGACCTGCACTGTTTATGAATACATGCATTGGTCATTTAGTCACGTTTTGGCACATCTACACAGGAAATCAATAGCAGTTAACGTGAATGGATTAGCTCTATTTTTTATAAACATAGGTAAAGGTCAAAAAAATTCTTTTAATTTAAAAGGCAAACTAAGCATGAAAAGCTAAGTCTGGTGTCATCTCTATAAAGTGTTAACATAAAGCAATATCAGAGATTGCACTCATACACTATACACACAGAAGATGCACAGAAATAAGTAGGCCAATGATCTGTGCAGACATCTGTGAAGGAAGTAAAGAAGAGAACAGAGGAGAGACTCAGAGATGGCTTCTACTTTCCAAGGAATACCTTTCTTCCAAAGGGAATCTGACTAAATGAAGCAAATCATAGTTGAAATGTTATAGAAATGTTGGAGACTGTTCGAGAGCTCACTCTTCCTGTAGCTAGCAGTGTGCCCATTTTCATTACACAAAGAGCAGAAAGGAGAGCCGTTTGGTCGCCCTGCTAGCTTCACCCAGAAGATCAAAGAGAACTTAGCAGATCTGAAGGCCAGTGGAAGGTGGAAGTGCTTACCAGCTGCTGTGACCCGGAGCAGACTGAACTAGAGGATACTGCTGCTGTGTCCTGGAGCAGACTGAACTAGAGGATAACTTCAGTAGAGAACTCCTTTTTTTCTGGGTTGCGGAGCAGTTGGAGAATGGAAAGCTCTTTGCTTTCCATTCCAGAGTTACAAAAAGAAACCAAACTGAAATTCATAACAGGAAATGCTCTGTTCTGTGTTTAGTTGGCTGCACACCAATTACCCTTAATTAACTTTCGTTTTCCTCACTGGAAGAAACTGGATGAGAAAGAGGAAGCCAAGCAGAAAATAAAACTATCCTTGAGTCTAGCCACATGAAGGCATGTGTAAAATGACAATGACTCGTTAAAAACTTACCTTAAGAAGTCCTTCCTGTAATGTTGCCTATGTCCTTGGTCCTGTATCGCCAATGCTTTCTTTAATTGTTCTTCCTAGAAAAGCTCCACACATGTTAGTAGCTGCTTCTTGGAGTTCAAAATACTCTTGAAAACATCAAGCAAATTAGAAGTTAGGTTGTGGGCTTAGATTTTTTTCAAAACCTACTTTAATAAGGGTTCTCAAATGCTTTAACCTCACTTCTAGCCAACCATGCAAAGGTAGGGGGGAAAAGATGGTACATACAACAAGAGGATGTAGACCTGTTTAGGAGTTCTTTGGGGTGGTTTCAATCATTGCTGTCAGGATACCACCAGTCTAGTTTAGTAGTTTCAGGTCACCAACAGTCCATTTCAAAAGTGTCCCCAAACATAAATCAGCAACGGGTCAGGATCCAGCAGTAACAAGAATCACAAAGCTACCTATACAAGTGCCCACCACTGTCAGTTGAGTACCACTTGTACTCTCCCCAAATATCGCATGTCCTCTCACCGGTCTGCTTCAGCAAAACAGCACATGAGTCTGCATCACATGACACAAACCAGAAATTTCCCTTTCCTTAGGTGCACAGATGGGGCTACTTGAACCTAGACCCCTCCTTTGGCACAGAACACGATGGTCCTTCTCTTTCTGACTCCAAGCAGGACCTCACACTTCTCTTCCTGTTTACTCATTCACACGCCAGCACTGCTCTCGACCTGGGGAGAGAGAGGCTCAACTAGACAATTAGAAGTTAGGTTACAGTATGCTCAGGGAGACAGACAAATATGCAGGCAATTATACACGTGACTGTTGCTAAGGAACAAAAGAAGAGGAGGTAGATTTCAGAGATCTAAGAGTACTGTGGCCTCATTCCATCAGGTCCATTTGTGAAAGGTCTCCCTGCAAATCAGACTTCAAGCTGAGGCATGAAGTGAAGAAAAGTAAGCGAAGTGAGAGGCAGAAGTCCTTCTCTGTGCCTCCCAAGCAAGTGTGTCAGTCTATCTAGAACAGAATGTGATTAGAGGGCTTGTGGTTATGTAAAACAGTAGCTTCTCTTCCACCCCATAAAACAGCAGTGCTAATACAAAATGACTCCTTCCCATGCAACTTAAAGCCTCATCCATCCTTGATATGGCTTTTGCCTTGTCTTATTGAAACTCATTATGCTGTGTTCAGCTGATATTCCTAGGAGGCCTGTTCTTCTCTCAAGGGAAATTGAGGAGTGGATCCGGGGAGAGGGGAGTGGAGGTG
Source organism: Mus caroli (assembly GCF_978045245.1). NCBI lineage: Eukaryota > Metazoa > Chordata > Mammalia > Rodentia > Muridae > Mus > Mus caroli. Next base: position 8,210,546 of record NW_028227258.1, on the reverse strand, counting down.
GGACTGAGGAGAGTGGAAGGAGGGAAACTGTGCTCAGGAGGTAACGTATAAGAGAAGAATGGCTAGAACAAACCAGGAGATACAGACTAATTGTCTTTTTGTTTTGTTTTTTGTTTGTTTGTTTTGTTTTGTTTTTTGAGGCAAGGTTTCTGTATATAACCCTGGCTGTCCTGGAACTCACTCTGTAGACCAGGCTGTCCTTGAACTCAGAAATCTTCCTGCCTCTGCCTCCCAAGTGCTGGGATTAAAGGTGTGCACCACCACTGCCCGGTCAGACTAATTGTCTTAGTCAGGACTTCTGTTGGTGTGATGAAACACCATGATTAAAAGCAAGTTGGGTAGGAAAGGGTTTATTTGATACTTTACACTTCCATATCATAGTCCATCATTAAAGGAAGTTAGGACAGAAACTTTAACAGGGCAGGAACCTGGAGACAGGAGCTGATGCAGAGGCCATGGAGAAGTGCTGCATATTGGCTTGTTCCTCATGGCTTGCTCAGCCTGCTTTCTTATAGAACCCAGGACCACCAACCCAGGGGTAGCATCACCCTATCAGCTGTGCCCTCCCTATCAATCACAAGTTAAGACAATGTCCTATCTGGATCTTATGGGCATTTTCTCAGTTTAGGTTCCCTCTAGCTTGTGTCAAGTTGGCATCAAACTAGCCAAGACACTGATGAATAACTGCCTTATGCAAAAACAAATTTAATCAGGAAAACAAGAACATATGAAGTATCTGAGACAGCAAGTCCATGTGTTTAGCAAATACACCAGACACCCCATGATGCTACTGCACCATCTGCCTTGTATAAAAGAAGTGCTGTCCAACACTAGGATTTGGAGGCACCTAACTAGCCACAGGCCATTTCTCAGAGTGCATCATGAGAATGACAAACAATGATACCCTGAGCTCAGTATGACGTCTGGACATGATTTGCAGCTCATTGTTCTGACCCTTCTGTGACTTTATTCCTTATGTAAATATCTTATGCAAGCCCCTGCAGCAACTCCTTGCATCTGTATTGGCTCTCTAGGAAGACTTGAGAACTTCTCTCTTTAAGCCTTCCTTTGCCATCCTGTAGTTTGTATATCATTATGTGCACTATGGTGTACGGTTAGAGAGTTGCAGTTAGTAATTAAGACTGGAATCAAATAGAAGAATCTGTGATAGCCAAAATCAAATAGGAGGATTAGGTAAAGTAAGGCTGATGATTGTTGTCATTTTAACTTATTCTACAAATTTTAACGCTTATGTCATCTATCATAATAAAATGACTCACTGAAGAGAGACTGAGAGCATCCAATTCACAGGAGTGAGGTTAGGGGTGTCTTAAAACTCTTAAACTTGAATTTGTCAAGAAGACAGGTGGAAGATACAACTGCAACAAGAGATGTCTTAGGAAAAAATTACATTAATTTTATCTTGCTTTCAATTTTTTTCACAAATTTAGAGGCTTTAAAAAATCTTAGACTTGCCATACAGTCCCTGTGAATCAAGGAGTCAGGTGACTAACTCTATTTTCTGTTCAGGGTCCCTTAATTCTGTTTTATTTTTATATACAGGGTTTTACTCTGAAGGCTATGCCAGCCTAAAGTCATTACATAGAGCAATCTGGCCTTGATCTTGCCTTCCTGTCTCTACCTTCCTGTCTCTTGGGACTCGCAGGCTCCCAGGTTCTCATTTTCAAAGTGTTGAGTAACTGTAGCCTTCTGAAACTGTGTAGCAATCTGGTTCTCAGCTCATTCAGTTGATAGGAAGAACTCAGCCTTGTGTGTATATAGGTATGTCATCCATTTTCTGTTTACTGATCAACCCTAAGTCATTCTAATCTCAAGATAGTGCTCCCAGTGCCTTGGAATTGACCTCCATATTCATCCAATATCCACCCAACCTGACATCAGCAGACATCTCCAAGGCCAGCTGCAGAATCAGCTGCACCCATCAGGTTTCCTTTGAGTCTCTTCTAGAGAAATAGTAATTTTTCAAAGTGCTCATGGGAAGACAATTTATCATCCTTAAAATAAAAAATATTAACCATAGAATTGGTATCTTATTGTATTCAAAACTCTCTCAAAGGAGGTTATGAGAGTCACAGGTGGGGAGAAGAGGTTGGGAGGAAGAATTTTATCAGAGGGCCAAAGCAATCTCTCTAAGTATTTTATATTTCTCTATTCACTTATGCATTTATCTACCCACGTACCTATTTTTTTCTCAACAAACTATTACTGAATACTTACATATCATTGCTAGAATTTGAGACATAAGTATGGATAGATTCTACGCACATTAAAATATCTCAGATAGGTGAGGGAATATTTGTGTCTAAGAATAAGGTTAAATGAAATAAAGAATTTAAGTCAGCTATAAATGATCCTTATGATTTTTTAAAAAATATCCTCATATCTTGAATCCTGAATTGATACCTGTTAGGGCTTATACATCAAATTTTTCTCTACAGATTTGTGTTTTGAAGGCTTATTCCCTGATACAGCAGTCTTCAGACATAGAGTGCTACATCCACTCCAGTAGTGACTCACATTACAGGTTTAGAAACCTGGAAGCAGTCCTGAGGCAGAGTTTCATGGAAACTTTGCCTCCTAAAACCTTGGCATTCCAATAGCCCGAACACTCAAAACCTGTTCCCGCATTAGTCTGGTGTATGGATCCGTGTGCTCTCTTTCAGTATTGTTTTATTATAAGTGCCTTTTAAGATTGATTTTGACATATAGCTAACCCTTCGCCAGTGCTCCACTGGTTCCTAGAAAGTCCTTGAAGCCTACCCTGAGCTTGGAATTCAATAAGAATGTTACCTATTCACTAACATTGTAATTCACTTCTAGTAGAGACAGTGAAAATAATCAGGCATTACAATTTATTTGAATAGAGCTAGAAAAGCTCAGGGCTAGTATGGATAGTAATTACTTAGGACAATAGCCAAGTCATACCCAAACACAGGAATATACAATGGCCTAGGAAATAGGTGGGTTGTCGCATGAGAGGGTTAGTAGAATGGAATTCCTCTGGTGCAGGTTTTTTCACTAGGCCCAGAGGAATAGCATAATCAGGTATTTACTAATGAACCCCTGGTGGTGGGCTTATCAATAGACTAGCATTGCATCAGAGCATTTATCTGGGTCCTGTGTTTAGCTGATCTCAGTTGAAAACACGGCCTGGTTCCTGAAATATTTTTATGTATGCATTTTCTTTGTTTTGTGTTAAGAACCAGTGTACCTTAGGGATGTACTCGCCTAGCCTTCTTATTTTTCTTCTGTATTAAAAGCCTGGTGTTTGCTTGGACAAAATACATTCAGATTCAGCACTCCCTTGTGTCTGCATCTGTTTGTCAATTCTTGCCAACTCTTTGCCCATTTGTCTGAAACCCTGATTCCACAAGGATTGAGAGAGGTCAACTGGGTCCGGTCTGTGGCAGTAGAGAACTTTGAATGTTATAAAAATCATAAATGTACTTATTTTATCAATGTGTGAATCCATAGATGAGTTCTTTACTGAACATGCTATTAGAAAGTAGTAGTAGACGGAGGAAGCAGGCCACTGGTAATGGACCTTGGAAGACTCTATCTTGTCCCCAGCTCTCCTCAGGCACCATGATACAAGCAGTTCTGTTCCACAATGCTCTCCTTGACATGAGTTCAGCTGCCCCACAAGCTCACAGATTATTATGGACCATGATCCAAAGTAAATCTTTCTTCAAGTTCCTTTCCTAGCCTACTTTGTCACAGTATTGGGAATCTTACTATTGCAGTACATAATGACATATAAAGTCATTGGTGAGGTAGAATTCCCATCTCAAAATCCAGACCATCAAGTCTAGAGATGCCAAGTCTTATGTGAAATGACCATGCAGCTGACTAGAGTCCCCTGAAAATGGCAATTATTTCCCATTCCTGTTGCTAAGCCAAAGGAGCTGAAGCCACAGTTACCTCTGCCTTCCTTCTCTTTATTCTTTTTCTGTAGTTCTTCATACTCTTCCCAAGACATACTTCCAGGCTTGCTCAAGGGCTGCATTGAAAAATTATACCACCACATTTTTGTTATGGCTCTTATTTATAAAGGAATTTGGCTAAATAATAAGGGGAACTCTAAAATATTTGTCACTAGTATGTGGTAAGAATAAAATGGAACATTTATATTGTTCTGAGGCTGAAAATGTTTTAAATAACCATCAGTAAATTTCCATGTAGATATTTCCTCAATAAAACACATTACTTTATGGATGTTTACAAGTATCATTACTGGGCATATATCATGTCATATTTTGTCACATGCAAAGACTCAAATATTCATATGTGGATTCTTCTAGAGCCTAGGCTAAGTATTATTTTGAAATAAATTGAGTTTGTCAATAAGTCCAAAGAGTTTAAAATCAATAAAAAATAATGAGCTAAATATTTAAACATAAGAAAATTATTTTACTTATAATGTTATATCAGACACTAAAAAGATTGTTTACTAACAGGATATATAAAGAAGGGTAAGAATAAGGACAACTTATGAGTAAGATATGGATGGTGCTTCTTTAAGTGTATCTTTTTTTTTTTTGATAGCTCTGATATTATATATTTTGGTTTTGAAACTATGAATAAAAAGATAATCAAAATCAACCCAGGATAAAGAAGGATCCAAAAATAGGATATGGAATATTGTGATGGAGAGAGCAGCACAATTAGAAGGTGTGGCCCTGTTGAAGTAGGTGTGTCACTGTGGGTGTGGGCTATAAGACTCTCACCCTAACTGCCTGGAAGTGAATATTCTCTTAGCAACCTACAGATGAAGGTGTAGAACTCTCGGCTCCCCCTACACCATGCCTACCTGGGTGCTGCCATGTTCCCACTTTGATGATAATGGACTGAACCTCTGAACCTGTAATCCAGCCCGTTTAAATGTTCTTATAAGCGTTGCCTTGGTCATGGTGTCTGTTCACAGCAGTAAAACCCTTATAGATGGCAATTGAGCCTGTGTCAATAAATATCAAAAGCCACTAAAGAGGATGGGGAAGGAAAAAAAGTAAGATACAACAGAGCTACCGTGACTATACATCCTACTGGTAAGAGCAAAAGGTCTATAAAATGTTGCAGGAAATTAATTAAAATTTGGTGTTAGAAAAATCTCATAGTAATAAATTTGGTCAGCAAGATGTAGAGCTTTGACGTAAGACACTGTGATAGTAAAATACCACTAATACAGCAATTGCAACCGCAAAGTCTTACATAGCTGTACAGGCTGCGGGGCTAGACCACACGTGCTGTGGAGTCTGTTACCCAAGAAGCTGTCCCTTGCAGCTTCTCTCCACTGCCCTCTGCTGGCAAGGCTTAACTTCATGTGAGTCGTGAAGACTACACATAGGTAAAGAAACGAAACCCATTTTAAAGCTTCAGCAATGAAAAAAGTATGGAGTTGAAAGACAATAAATTTATAACTAGAGATAGAAAAAGACAATAATATTAATAAGGAAGAGGAAGAATGGAAGGGGGAAGAGATGAGGGAGGGAGAAGAGAAGAGAAAGAGAAGATGATGGGGAAGAGGAGAAGAAAGACAGAAGAATGGCAAAAGGGAGGGGGAAAGAAGGGAGAGGGGCATGAAGGGAAGAAATGGGGAGGAGGAGGGAAAGAGAAGAGGAAAGAGAATGGAAAAGAGGAGATAGGGGAGGAGGATGAAGGAGAGAGGAGGAGGTGAGAAAGAGGAAAAGGAGGAGAACTGGAAAAACAACTGTTATAAAATGGTCATGAACCCAAGTGCCATGGTTAACTTGACCCTGTCAGTTACTACAGTGAAAGCTAATCCCCAGTGTGATAACATTTAGAGGTGCAGCCTCATGAATGAGATTGTTTCCCTTATGAAAGAGGCTCCAAAGAGCTGCTTCCGTTGCCAACACATGAAGAGAGCTATGAGGTGCCAGCTGTGAGCCAGCAGCAGACCCCCACTAGATACTGAATCTGTCATCTCCACATGTGAGTAGTGTACCCCACTCCACTGATTAACTGATGTGGCACGAAGCATTTCCAGGGAGAATACTTAGTGGACACCTATAAACCAACATATAGAAAAGATGGTCCTTCCTAGCTGACAGGTGAGCATATGCAAATGAACTCAACTCCATTAATTGCCAAGAAAATGAAAACTAGCCCACAATGAGATACCACTACACAATACAGCTGACTCAAATGGCGAGGGCCTGGAATCTGACTTCCTCCTTACCCAGCTGTATCCTCTTATTCTTCCTGTATTATCATTCCACTTAGGACTTTAAGCACCACACTTAATAACGGTATTTTTCCATCCCTAACTTTAGAGAAGTGCTCTCAGTCTTTCCTAATATATAATATAAAGTTAATATCCAGTATAATGTTATATAGAATAATGTTAACTATGGGTATCTTAAGTATACTAGGTTGAAATATGCCCCTTGTGTTCCAAATGTTACAGTGAGCTTCATCAAGGAACATTTCTGATTCATTACAATAATCACATGATTTCATAGGATATTATCCTACACTCTAAAGATATTAAAGATTCCACTAAGGTCTGATAAAGACGTTCAACAAATAGAAATGGGGCTTAGTTTGAAGCTCACCAAGCTTCAAATATATAACTAGAGATAGACCTACAAGGGGAGGAACGCTCACTACTATGAAAACTTTAAAACACTGTGGAAGAAACTGGATGGTCTCAGGCTCAGGGGTGGGGGTTGGGGGAGGGAAGAGTTAAAATTGAGGAAAAGACTGTATTACCAAGAAAGATCTGGGGCTTGTTGCAATCTTCATCAAAATAGCAATGGTGCTCCTCACAGAACTAGAGAAAACAATCTTAAATTTCACAGAGAAGCACAAAAGACCTCAAGTAGCAAAAGTGGCTGAAGCAGAAGGAACAACATTAGAGATATTAATACCAGGTTTCTGGTTTTGCTACAGATCCATAGCATTAAAATGGCTGGGACTGGTTCAAAAGCAGACACACTGATCAATAGATCATTGGACCCACAGTCACCTAATTTTTGGCAAGAATGTTCTTAAAATAGAGGCAACAGAGAGCCCCCAGCCCAACCATGCTGAGAGTCCGAATACAGATGTAGCCAGAAAACAGAACTATAGCTCTGAGTCTGGTCAGCAATTCGGAGATTTAGTATAAGACACAAAGCTTTGAAACCAGGACAGAAAGCCACAGGCAAAGCACATGAAGATGCATTCACAGGCAACCAAGGACTCTCTGGAAGGAGCTCCAATAAGATCATGATTTGACAGTTGATACCAGTTGAAATTCACATGCTTCAGCACAGCAAAGAAAATAAACAAAGTGAGGTCAACCTACTGGATGGAAAAAATTCTCTCTTCCAAATATATATACAACAGGAGATTTATCTAGAATAAAGAACTAGAAAAACTAAATATCTGCACAAAAAACATTCAATCAGGAAGTGACCTAATGAATAGTTCTCAGAGGAAAAAAAAGTACACATGACCAGTGAGTATTTGAAGTTGTTCAACATCGTTAGCTGTCAAAGAGATGCTAATTAAAACTACAAGAAGATTATCCCTCACATCAGCCAGAAGGTTTATTATCAAGAAAATAAAGCACATTGGTATACACCCATAGGATTCTAAATCAGCCCAGCACTGGGATATGTGTGCATCCATGCACAGAGCCACACAGTGCACAAAAGCCAGGATATGGAACCCGCCAAGAGGTCTAGTAACAGAAGAGTGATGAAGACAATGTGGTCACACACACAGCAGAGCCTTACCTAGGGGGATGAAAATATGGCATTTATAGGAAATGAATGGAACTGGGGGTCATCATGTTAAGCAAAATAAGACAGACTCTGTAAGACAAATGTAATGTGTTTTCCCTCATCTGTAGGATCTACATGTAAATCCACACCTTACAATATGTGGGACATAAGAACTAGAAAAGGTACTACTAAGGAGGACATGAGATTTAATGGCAGGGAAGAGGAGGACAGGGTAGTGTGTGTGACATGCATGAAGACTGGGAAGAAGGAATCAGCAAGTTGGGAGTAGGAATACAGAGAAGGAAAATTGGCAGGTGAGTACCAATGAAGTAGAATTATGTATCTTTCACAGAAGGACTATTGGCAGTAGATAAAAATGAAGCATAATGGGACATATTATGAAAATGTCAGCATGAAGCACATGACTTGCGTGCTAACTGAAAAAGTCAACAATGATGATCACTTAAAAGTCAGAAAGGCCAGCCAAGTTTTAGGTAGAACCTAGCATGATATTGCTCTTAAAGTATAAATGTGTGTGATTTTTGTAAACGGGTGGCCCATGTCATTATGACTGTTACATGAATGAATATATATTCCCATAATGAGCCATAAATTCTCTTCATTTTCAAGCAAAGTAATATACATGTTCATCACAGGACATGCACAAAATGTCCGTGGAAGCCGAGAACTCCCAGCAGCTGTGCATACCAGCAATGGATCTACAGATGTCAGGCCCTCCTAACAGCTGTCTATACTGGCCCTATCACGTATAGCTGATCTTTTGGCAACCAACAGATTCTAGGGAGGGGTACTATGGTATACAGTGTGTACCTACTGTGAGGCCACCAGGCCCTGGTGGTTAGTTCTGAACTCAGGATCACACAGACAGCCCTGATTTTACTTGTGGAACACTAAAAATCAAAACTTAGGGAAAGACGTCTATAGTGGAGAGATGTTGGTAGGTTTAAGAGGGTAATGGGAGGGAAGAGATGGATTAAAATCCACAGTGTTCATGTATGAAATTGTGAAAGAACCACAAACTGAAAAACGTATAAATTACCCATTATCGATGAAATAAATATTTTTGTGTTCACAAAATGCAATACTGTAGTGCCATAAGAGTGAGTGAACCACAGACAATGTGTACAAACAAACCTCACAGACATCTTTAGGAAAGTACAAGTGACATGCTACTGTCACTCAAAGCCTACCTCTGGGTTTATAACGGGGTCAGTGACTGCCTTTGCAAGACAGTGGCTGGAGTAGGAATCAGAGGATGTTCCAAATACTAGTGACATTCTGATTCTTGATGGAGGGAGGCTCCACTTACGTAGGTATATGCAACTCACAGCAGCTCATTGATCTGAACGACTGGCACTCATGCTTTTCTGTGCCTTAATCACCAATAAACTGTTCCTCAAAGGAGAGTAAGTAAAAGCCACCACAACCAACTAGGATCACACTGAGTGAATGAATATGGGCAATTAGCTCACAAGTCATGTATACCTGGTATAACTAAGATAAAAACACAGCAGACTTCTGCTCTGGCTTTTACTTGAGAGGAATGCAGTCTTGCCACAAGGGGGTTCCCTTGCTACATTCCACTGCCTATGATTAGAACTTGTCTCTAGATGTTTCTCTGGATATTTGGGTGTATTTTGTTGGCTTATCATTGACTGATAACCTGACAAGGCCACTCTGCTGAAACTGTCATCTATATGATAGAACCAACACAAAACGAAATATAACACTTGCCCACAATTATCCCAAAGGTGACCATTTAGCAGGTACTGTCACATATTTCTCCAAAACCTGTTTTCTTATTGCTAGAAAGTTCATCTTAGTTTAATACTATAATCTCCCATTTAATTTATGGTCTCTATGTTTGCTCTGACTCTTAGAATCCAGTGTCTCTGTTTTTGACAGAGTATGAACTTCTGTTAAGCAAAGGAAGTGTTTTCATTGCTTACATCATACCTCAGACTATTCTTGACCTGATAGGAAAAAGACACAGATGGGTGCTAGTGGCTAAGTGTTGCCACATTTAAACCATTTATAAAGGCTGCACTGCTAATTTCTATTTATTAACGTTCTGATAGAGTTAGACAACTCCTACCTATCACAATAGTTTTACCCTGACTCTTACTAAGCTAGTTCCCCCTAGGTCTTGAGTTATGTATAAATGAACTGAGTGTTTTCCAGGCCATAACTTTACTAGTACACAATAAAACTTCAACAGCGTTCACCAGTTCAACTTGGTGGAACAATGCATTCAATAGAGAGACCTAAATCCAAACAGGTATAAGGTAGACTTACTTTTCCTCATTTTGTCCAAGTATATTTTAGAACGCTTTTGTTTTTCCTGCAATGTACACTTGAGGTCTCTGCAGTGCCACCTGCTTTTGGGTCTAGTAAAATCTGCTGACAAAGAGAGTTCATCCATTTGGCCAAAACCTGGCTTCAACTAATTTGATGAAATAAGGATCACAACTTTCAACTTAAGCTCGTTAGTTCTTTCACCAATTCAGCAAACAAATTAGGAATGCCAGCATGGTGTGCAGGCCTCAATAAGACACGGAGTGGACAAGGGTTGATTATGAAAGTCTGGCTTTCATGAAATTTTCTTTGCAATAGCAGAATAAAATGATAATTTCACATAGCAAACAGGCCTGTTAAATCAGTAAAAGCAAGCTTATTCGGCTGTGTGGTTATAATGAGAAATACATCTTTGGTTAAGATTGTTCAGGGTGATCTCTTTGAGAAAGAAGCACTTGAGTTAGGACTTCAACAGTGAGAAACTATGGAAATAAGCCAAGAAAAAAAGTTTCAGGGGAAAGCAATCGATTTCTGAGGCAGCAACAAGCAAGAAAGAAAGTGATATGGAGAGCATCTAATGTAGACAGAAAGGTAGAAAAACACAGTAACCCGGACCAGATGGGGCTTGCAGGCCGCAACAGGGAATTTGTGCTTAATTCCAGTTGGATGAATTGCTTGCTGTGGTTTTTCTGTTAAAGGCGACACTGTGGCTGCTGGAAGAAGGTGGGTCGAAAGTAGGAGGTTGGCAAAACTGGGTGGCAGTTCAAGTGGGCTCTGATACGGGTTTGTCAAGGGTTATGAGAGTAAGGATAAAAACAAGTGAAAACTCACCAAAAAAAATACTTTGGACATAAGCAAAATGTGTCAGCCATTTGTATATGGGATTGGAACAGGAAAAAGTACAGACTAAATTTTTGCTAAAGAAACTAACTGTATTTTATGAACCATCTAATGAATCAAAGGGACATTGGAGACAAATGAGATTTATCAGGGAGACCAAGAAAAGCATCTTTAACATACAAGGTGGGGTGTTAGCAGACACAAGGTAGCTGAATGAAGCTCCCTGTGGGAAGATCTCTTTCCTGGTGTCTCATCTTTGTTTCTTCCGGACCCCAGTGAGCTGCTTTGTGAAAATGCCAGCTTGTCCCAAAGGCAGAATTGTATCCCTCTACTCACAACTACATCCCCCAGACCTCTGCTTTCAGCAGAGGACAGATTCACTTCTGCAAATCTCTGTCCATCTCATTTCAGTCCCCAGAGATGGCCATGAATCCAGGACTGGAGTCTTATCTGTTTTGAACTCCTGAACCACAACTAATAATTCCATAAAACACATTCACGGTGCAGAGGATACACAAATGAAATGACACCATTACAAAACAGTAACAAGTGGCCAAATGTGGTGGCCCAGCCCTGCTTGCTGGGTTGCCACTCACACTGGAGGGTGGGGCAGGTAGAAAGATAAACCAGCCTAATCCATGCAGGGAGTTCGAAGCCACCCAGGACTGGAAAGTGACACTGTTTGAGAACAGCAGGAATAAACAATTAGTTTTAAACTGCAAATCCATTCCATCTGCAGACACCAAATCCCAGACACTATTGCTGATGCCAAGAAGCGCTTGCTAACAGGAGCCTGATATAGCTGTCCCCTGAGAAGCTCTGCCAGCACCTGATCAATACAGAGATGGATGCTCACAGCCAACCATCCAACTGAGCACGGGGACCCCAGTGGAGGAGTTAGGGGAAGGACTGAAGGAACTGAGGGGGATTGCAACCCCTTAGGAAGAACAACAATATCAACCAACCAGAGCACCCAGAGCTCCCAGGGACTAAACCACCAACCAAAGAGTACACATGAAAGGACTCATGGCTCCAGCTGCAAATGTAGCAGAGGATGGCCTTGTCAGACATCGATGGGAGGGGAGGGCCTTGGTCCTGTGGAGGCTTGATGCCCCAGTGTAGGGGGATGCTAGAGCGGTGAGATAGAAGTGGGTGAGTAAGAGAGGGAGCACCCTCATAGAGGCAGGGGAAGTACCCTCATAGAGGCAGGGGGAGAGGGGATGTGATAGGGTGTTTGCAGAGGGGAAACCAGGAAGGGGGACAACATTTGAAATGTAAATAAATAAAATAACCATTAAAAAAGAAAGAAAGAAAGAAAAGAAAAAATAAATGCAGTTCCAGAAGCTATAAATAAATAAATAAATAAATAAATAAATAAATAAATACTTTCAACGCCTCCCCCCACACACGCACAAAGAATCCTTAAGCTTTAATGGTAAATGGCCAATGTTTGCCTCTTTATATTTGTTTTCTCCACTAATCTCTGAAGTCGAGTCAAATCTTCATCACCAAACCAGTTCGGGAACTAGAAGGCAACTAGTCTCATGCCCCGCACAACTTCATGTTCTTATATAACGAAAAGTACAAAGCTCCACATGGTAATTTTTGTCAAAATGTGAAATGGGACAGTAGGGAGAAACCGGAGGAGAAGGGAGCTGGGCTCAGAGGCAGAAACAAAGGCAGAGAGCAGGATCATGGGACAGCGCATGTGCAGCCAGAGTGGTAAATACTCACTTCCGTGTCTTGGTCACTCCAACTCTTCAGCTGACGTAACAGAACATGTAGACTCAACGGCTTATGAGCCACAGGAATTTATTTCTGCCATTTCTGGAGCCTGAGAAATCCAAGGTCAAAAAAGCACTTCAGCTTTGCTAGCTGGTGTCCTCTGCAGCAGCTGTTTCCCTGTGATCTTGAACTGGGGGTTCTTGCTGGCCTCTTTTGGACACTCGTGAACTTTGATCACAAGGGCCCTAGTCAATTGCTTAGCCTTTCCCGAAGGCCCGTCTCCTAATGCCCTCACCTAGCAGATGAAGATTTCAACAGGAGTTGGGAAAAGAGAAGATACAATTCTTAGTAAATAACTCATATACATATATACATACATATACACACATTATATACACTTATATACACACATACACACACATATATATACACACATACACACACACATATTGCTTTGTCTTTCGATAAAATGGACATAAAATCATTTAGTTCTTGGAATTAGCGTAAAGCATTCAGGCTCCCCCAGGTAAATATTGTTTGCTAAACATACACACACAGAATAATAGAAGCTGATGAGATGGTTTAGTGAGTAGAGGAACTTACATCAGGCTGACGTCCCAGGATACGATCTGACTTCATTACTTGAAACCTATAAGAGAACCAAGTTCTAATATAAATGCCCACCTGCAGATCATCTCCCAGCATCCACCTGACAGGACTGCTCACAGGTCCCCTCATGGCGTCCTGAGACCCTGACTCTCAGGTAGACACAAGAATGATCAGCTAAGTAGGCTTCCTTCTCCATCTAGATTCCTCATGACTTCTGGCTCTCACTCAGTTCCATATCTAAAATTAATGATGGGAAGTCTGGTAAAGAATTTATCCAAGAATATTCAGTTTTGTATATAGGCCATATACCTCAACACTGCATAATCTTAATGCTCACTTTTATTTCATCATAGTAATCAATTAATGAAAGGCCATGGTGCTTTAGAGTTCTATTAAAGGCATTCATACTCATTGGATTATAAATATTTTCATGATATATTAAGTATTATAGTTATTGATATTTTGACCAAATTTTACTTATAATTTCAGTATATGGATGGGCTGTGTTCAGTTGATAGAGTGTTTGCCTAGCATGCATAAGATCCCAGGCTTGATACTCACCACTCCATAAAAAATTTCAATGTATCTATGAACTAATATGCTTATTCTCCACAGCTCTTATTATGATTTTTCAAAACATTAATATCAATTTCTTCTTTTATATAATCAACATAGACAAGACCAACCTACTTCACTTACTATAGAACCAATTCCATTTCATTTCAAATTTTACATTCAGAGGTTGAAATCTCACAGTTCCATGAATTCTTCTCTGGATTTTATTGGTTGTTAAATTAACTTCAAGTCCTTGCTTAGATTACATAAGAAATCATGACCAAATTGTGTAAAATAATACTCCATCTTCAGAGTTAGCAGCAAGCACCTTTACCCACTATGTCATTTTGCTGGCTCTTAAGACGCTTAGGTCATTTTCCTTTGTAAACTGGCCTGGTGACCCTCCCTTGTTTGGGGATGATGCAAAATTTATTAAGGCCCAAGTCCCAGCAGACCTTGAAAACTTCCCTTGTATTCCCCTGAGCTGCAGTGTTACAGTATCCATAGCACCAGATGTATTCACACCTGTGCACCTTTGAAGAGATCCATCTCTGTGCCCAGGCTGAGCTTTCCCTGTGGTCTCTGTCCTCATTTTCTGCTAGAGTAAATTCTACACAAACACTTTAGGGGCCACCAGAAGGAAAGGAGGCTCATTTAATAACAACAAATATAAATGATTCCAATTTATATGTGAAAAATAGTTCCAAGGAGTTTGAATAATAGACTTCTGTTTGAACAAATCAAAGAAAGAGGTATTCATTTATTAATCAGTGAGTTTCAAATGCTTTGCAAATCCTAAGTACAAATTCATCAAGGCTAAAGACTATCGGGTATTTTCTAATTAATTATAGCCAACCTAGGCTTTCCTGCTACACTATGCATTCTTATGAAGGAAATATTGGTTACTCAGTTGTCACAGCGCAACAATTAATACACAGTTTTAACCTGTGGCTTTTAAAATAACATGCATTGAAAGAAGTTCAGCAAATATTTGTTAGAAGGGAAGGTAGGACATGGGTTTCTCTAGAGGTGATATTATGTTACAATTTATACCAGGTGATCAATAGACTGGAACATCTGTTTTGAAGGGCATGGCATATGGAGATCAGTCACCAAGACATGCTGTTTCTACTGATGGCAAAAGACAAATCCTCTAGTAAAGCTCTGTTCCACTGCTGCATCTTTCTGCTTGATGACTTAGTGGGCAATGCTACGGTGTGATGGCCCGCCTGTCCTTACAGACAGTCTTAGTGGAGCTGACGTCAAGCGATCCTTACACTTCCTTATCATGGAGGTGCTTCACTTCATCCAACCCAGCCCTTGGCACCACTTTTAAATGTTCAAATATGTGAGCCTAAGAGGGCTGTTTCTCATTCAAAGTGCTTCACATACTTACCAAGCAGAATATACTTTCAGAAAGCTGAAAACCCAAATAAAATTATGCTTATGTTTCTATGTTACAGAATAAGAGTATAATTTAGTGTTGACAGGGAAACTCTAAATTATCTCTATCTGAATGATTATTAAACTGCTTCCTAGAACTTTAAAAGAGCTTTACAAGTATCATGCTTATCTGTGTAAAGTTTTATGAAAGAACTAGAAGTAGATAATAAATGATCATATATAAATACATATATATATATCATATAAAAATCATATGATTAAGGAAAAGGACTGAATAAAGTAACTAAAGGACACCTAAGTGTTTTGACAAAAGTCACAGATTCCAGATTCTGAAAAACAATTCAGCATATGTGATTATAAAATACTAATTAAATATTGTCAATTCAGTGCAGATTAAAATACAAAACAAGAATGAGTAGAAATAATTTTATTCAGTTTTTTTAATATTGCCATGAAATTGGAGGTCGTATTTTACTAGTTGACAAAGACACGTGTGCTATTTATTGTATGTGGTTTTTTTCGTTATCAGTTGTATTGGTTTGCTTCCCTTTTCTCAACTATGCACAGTTCCTTTTTGGTGATAAAATACCATGTCCAAAAGCTACCTACCTGCTCTGCCTAGTTTCATGTGTCAACTTGACACAAGCTGGAGTAATCACAGAGAAAGGAGCCTCCCTTGAGGAAATGCCTCCAAGAGATCCAACTGTAAGGCATTTTCTCAATTAGTGATCAAGACAGGAGGACTCATTGTGGGTGGTGCTATCCCTGAGCTGGTAGTCCTAGTTTCTATAAGAAAGCAAGCTGAGCAATACAGGGGAAGCAAGCCAGAAAGCAGCACCCCTCCATGGCCTCTGCACTAGCTCCTGCCTCCAAGTTCCTGCTCTGTGTGAGTTCCTGTCCTGACTTCCTTTGAGAATTCCTTTGCAGCAATGTGGCAATGTAAACTGAATAAACCCTTTCCTCCCCAACTTGCTTCTTAGTCACGATGTTTTGTGCAGGAATATAAACCCTAAGACACTACCAAAGGAGGAGTTTATTCCAGCTTATGACTCCTAAGGGAGAGTCCATAATGATGGGGGAGGTGGGGCAGCTGGCAACCACAGCAGGAACCTCAAAGACCACATCTTCAACTATAAACACAAAACTACAAACACAAAACAGAGTAAACTCAAGGTAGGCTGAGAATGCAAACTCTCAAAGCCCATCAGCAGGGACATAGTTCTCTAGCAAGGCTCCACCTCTTACTTTTTTTCTTTCTTTCTTTTTTTTTTATTAGATATTTTCTTTATTTACATTTCAAATGTTATTCCCTTTCCTGATTTCTCCTCCAAAGTCCCCCTATCCTATCCCCATTTCCCTGCTCACCAACCCACCCACTCCCATTTCCCTGTCCTGGCATTCCCCTACACTGGGCCATCAAGCCTTCACAGGACCAAGGACCTCTCCTTCCATTGATATTTGACAGGGCCATTCTCTGCTGCATATGTGGCTGGAGCTCTGGGTACTCTTGGATGCCAACAAGTGCTTGCTGACAGGAGCCTGATATAGCTGTCTCCTGAGAGGCTCTGCCAGTGCCTGACAAATACAGAGGTGGATGATCGAAACCAACCATTGGACTGAGGACAGGGTCCCCAATGGAGGAGCTAGAGAAAGGACTGACAAGCCGAAGGGGTTTGCAGCTCCACAGGACCTGAGTACCCCCTGAGTTCCCAAGGACTAATGGCTCCACCTCTTAAAGGTTCCATAACTTCTCAAATAGCACCACCATCAGGGAACCAGATGTTCAAATATTGGAGCCTAAGGGGCCATTTCTCATTCAAACCACCACATACACTCACCAAGTCTTCAAGATGTGTGGATTGTTGGGTTTTTCTGAACGGTTGTTGGGTTTAATTTTAGCATCTCCTTATTTTGTCTGGTTTTTTGTTTGTTGGTTGTTTTGTTTTTTCGAGACAGGGTTTCTCTGTGTAGCCCTGGCTGTCTTGGAACTCCCTCTGTAGACCAGGCTGGCCTCTGCCTCGCAAGTGCTGGGATTAAAGGCATGAGCCACCACTGCCCGACTTTTGTCTGTTTTCTAAGTTTTCATTCTGCGTTTTCTCCACTTCATTTTGACATGTAAATTGTTCCCCCTATGCAACTGGAACTTTTCTTAACAATGGAACAGTGTGGGAATTGTGGCAGAATCTCGTTTTCACATCGGTCCGTTTAGCATTTCTCAGAGAGCAGGACAACTGTCAACCCTTTAAGGTACTTACCAGCAAATGTCACACCGTGCTCTAAACATCATTATACTACATCTAAGCTAAGAAATACGGTGGTCTTGTGTTCTTTCTCCCTTCTTGTGGTTCAAAGTTAACTGTAATGAAAAACCACAGCCTATTGATAAATGCAATGCAGTGATGTAATGTCACATTCAATAGCAACAAAGTCAATCACTTCAAAATCAGTGAGACAGAACTGGCTAAAATTAATACCAATTATTTTAATATTAAATTTTATTGCTACTTAGTAAATAAAATAGATCGTGATGGTTGTCACACTGGATACTGTTCTTAGAAGAAAGGTCACTTCCTCTGTCAAATCCTAGAAGACCATTTACATACAAATCTCCTGGGGGCAGTGAGAATATGTATGCATTTGATTATATGTTGACACCAAGAACAGACTTCCAAATTTGATGGAGTCATCTGTCAGACGGAGACTTGGCAGCCTTGTCCTTCCTGAATCCCCTCACCAAATGAATGTGCCTCATGATCACTGAGATATTCAAGCTTTCCACAATTTATTGACCAGTACTAGCTTTTTCTCGTCCACATCAAAAGAAAATAAAAATCAAGGGATTCTAGATGTCATTTTTGCTTTAAATTTTTTTAAGATAAAGTAAGTCAACTTCATTTGCTTTTATACTATGTAGCTCTGTATTCAGATTTTATACTATGTAGCTCTGTATTCAGATTTTATACTATGTAGCTCTGTATTCAGATTTTATACTATGTAGCTCTGTATTCAGATTTTATACTATGTAGCTCTGTATTCAGATTTTGAACTGTATTGTCACGTGCTGCTGTGGAGTCCTAGAGGCGCATAGAATCCTTTCTCTTCTGCAGTGGTGCCTACTACTGGCCATCTACCACTTATTCTCATTGTCCCGAGCCCCAGTGACAGCACTGATTTACACTGATTCTCTACCCTCTGGCCTCTGTGCAAATTCAGATTATCCACTGACTCAGATGTGGCATGGGCAGGCATGGCTTCCTGGAAGAAAGGAAGACTAAGCTCCTGATACCCACTTGATAGGGAAGCTTAGTAAGCCCATAGCAGAATCTTCATGGCCAGCGCCTTCTACCACTACACACACACACACACACACACACACACACTCACACTCACACATCATACACACATACCACATACACATTTTTACATACACACACACTCACACACACACATTCACATACACACACACACACACACTCATACCACAATACTACATACCACACATACACCACACACCCACACATACTACCACACATCACACATACCACACACACATACACACACACCATAATACTACATACCACACACACACATCACACATACATTACACACCACACATAGCACACATAACACACACACCCCACACCACACACACACATACACACACACACACACACACACACACATTCTCTGTCCTGAAGAAAAGACCGCTTCTGATATAGTCCAGATCAGTGAGACCAGGAGGTCTATTTCTCCACTTGTTTAGTAAAAGAACCCCTCCTAATGTTTTCATTTCTACTCACATGTAAATTGATTCACCTATTTTTTTTT
Source organism: Mus caroli (assembly GCF_978045245.1). Taxonomy (NCBI): domain Eukaryota; kingdom Metazoa; phylum Chordata; class Mammalia; order Rodentia; family Muridae; genus Mus; species Mus caroli. The sequence goes on along the minus strand of NW_028227258.1, from coordinate 8,191,521 downwards.
CCACCACTTCAACTTTATGAAGAAAATACATTAGCTTCAAATAATTAGAGGTCTTTGACACTTCTGGTCTCCAAAAACAAAATAACTTCGTGCCTGGTGAGATTTATTGTCCCAAAGCTGAAGTTTTCATTAGATTTCCATTTGCTGTGATAAATCCCATGACCAAAGCCAGCACGAGAAGAAGCACCCAGCATCAGGGAAGCCAGGGCAGGAGCCTGGACACAGACTCTGCAGAGGCCATGGAAGTGCTGCTGACTGGCTTGCTCCTCCCTCATGGCTTGCTCAGCCTGCTTGCTTATACAACACAGATGGTCCCCACCAGTGGCACCACCCACATTGAGGTGGGGCGTCCCATATCAATCATTAATTAAGAAAATGGTCCACAGGCTTGCCTATAGGCCAATATGATGGGGTCAATTTCTCAACTGAGTTTCTCTCATCTCAGGTGGACCCTACTTTGTGTCAAGTTGACAAAAACTAACTTACACAGCAGGAGTGTTTCACACGAGTTCTGCTGGATCCAAACTTAAATACAGTGCGATGTCCCCTAAGACATCATGTGTTTTAGTATTGCTGCAAAAATCAATGTAGAGACAATGTGCTCAGACTTCTGTGGCATCATAATTGATTGCTCACAGGAAAACACTCAGATTGTTCTTTAAGAACTGGAATGATTGTTTTTTATAAAAGAATCTTCAATACCTAAAACAATAGGCAGCACCACACTAGGACCCAATAAGTTTGTCTAACGGTTTCCTCGAACATGTCCATCTGACTTTTTGAACTGGGGTTTCTTACTGAATCTGCAATTTACTGATTTGGCCATGTTGTCTGGCCAGCAATCCCCGAAGATCCTCCAGTCGCTACAGTTCCAGCATTGATATTATAGGTGTGTGTGTGTCTGTGTGTGTATGTGTGTGTGTGTGTGTGTGTGTGTGTGTGTGTGTAGATAGAGAGATGATAGAGATAGATAGATAGATAGATAGATAGATAGATAGATAGATAGATAGATAGATAGATAGGTAGATTTCCTTGATTTTTTTTTTTTGTGAGAGCTCTAACTCAGTTCCTCATGTTTGCTTGGAAACCTGGAAACCACTTTACAGACTGAGACATCTCACTACACCCTCCAGTAAATATTAGAGAAATATTAGAGAAATATTAGCAAAGTTAATAGAGTATAATGCTACTTGTGATACTTTGAATCCACATTAATTATTCTATGCAAATTAAAGAAAAGTCATAATTCAATATTTTAACAGGAATTGCTACATCCACTCCAGTAGTGACCTGCATAACAGGCCCAAAAGCCTGGACGCTGTCCCGAGGCGAAAAGTTCACAGAAACTTAGTCTCCTGGAAATTTGACATCCCCGTAGCTAGAATGCCCCAGATTTGTCCCTGCAATAATGTGGAGGGTCTTGCATGGTTTCTTACATTATCTTACTTGATAAGAGTTAGAAATCTCAGGGCTCGCTACTCCCATATGCAGGGATTCACCATTATCTAGGAAGGAGGAAGGTTGTGGTCTAAGGAGGAACCAGAGTAGATACTTAGAACTATAGATAGCTGAGTTACACCCAAACACAGGAATTTACAATGGCCTAGAGGGAAGGTGGGCTATACAATAGACTAGAATAGGAACTATGGCAAGGGTGTGAAGCCCTTGCCCCTGACTTCTAAGATTAAGCTGACCTTAGGTGGGGCTGCTTTTGATCCCAGTTGTTAACATTGAATTTTATCCCAGCTGGTTCCTGCCAGCCCTTTGTACAAATTCCTCTGTTTTGTGTAAAAGTCACTTACAAGACTTGTGCTCACTTTGAGACAAAATACATTCTGATCCACACTCCCTTGTGTCGAGTCTGTTTGTCACCCCCCCCATTCTCACTGACTCTATGCCCATCTGTCCGAGACCCTGATTCCCACGGATTGAGGGGGGCCGACTGGGCCCGGTTCATGGCAAGGAATGATGTAAATGTCTGTTAGCTGCTTGTCTCTGGGATGCCAGCTGCTAATTTGAATGTATAGAGCAAGTCTAAGTCAACTTGTGGTGGAAGATAGATACAAGGTTATGCTGACTATTCTGGAGGAAAGCTTTGCTTTCCAAATACTGAAATTCAAACTAAATGCCACAGTTCCCCATGCATAACGAATTAGTGGAATGTAATTTGAATTTAGGATGCTTTGCATAAAGTGATTAATGACAGGATTTGAGTTATTGCCATTGTCTCTTCTTGCAAAGAACGCCTAAGAGTTTTAGTGGCTGCAAGAGAGCAGCTGTTGATATGTCAACAGCCCAAATGCTTGACCAACCTCTGAACCATAGCATGGTGCGATGAGCAAAAGGACAACAGGGCGCTCCCTGGCCCCCGTATGTGATGCCACGGGGGCTCCTTTCCAGCAGTTTCCTCATCTCTAAAACAGAATAACAGTTCTGCTTGTTGTTCCTCCCACAAGGCACTGCCCTGAAATGATGATTTATATATATATATATATATATATATATATATATATATATATATATATATATATATATATCAAGGTACAACTTTATAAAATTCTTCTGGTTTTAAATTTTGAGTTAAAACAATTTCCAAAATCACTACCAAATGTTTTACACACTTGAAGTAAGTTCACATTTTACTAATGAACTGGAGTTTTTGCATTCAGTGGGAATTTGTTTATTTAAAAAAAGCTTCAGTTAGCCTGAATGTAGTCCTGGTGAACAACTGCTTAAAACAAACATACAAACGAGCAAAAAACCCTCAAAGCTCTCCACCTCCTCCCGCATAGCGTCTTGAACCCTGAGAGGAGAGGGCTGCTGAACACCACCCATCTGGAACTGAGTTTTCCAAAGTCCCTCGCTCCGGACATTATCCAGTTATGGTTCTATGTACTAGTCCATGTCTACAGCAGGTGGAGGCTTCTCCAACGAGGGCTGAGCAAGACAGAAATCTGTGGTGTGGTGTGGTGTGGCGTGGCGTGGCGTGGCGTGGCGTGGCGGTCATCAAGAGTCAGCAGAACAGTAGTATTTGGTTTTCCCCTAGATCCATGGCCTATCCAGGTTCTTGGCAGAAAACTTGTTAACAGTTAAAGGAGATAGATGCCTCCAAGGAAACAGTGCCCTCCCACACAATAGGACTGCCGCACGTACAGTGCCCTCCTCCCACACAATAGGACTGCCGCACGTACTCACTCACTAAGATTGCTTGCACACGGTGCACAGGTTCAGGCCAGGCAGGGTTCCAGTGCTGAGAGATAAAATAGACATGACCCTAACCAAGAAGCTATCTCCAGTTGTGAACTATTCGCAAAGGAAAAAAGAGTTTGCTCCAATGGAGACTCCCTGAGTATATTAATCACAATTCAGGGTAGGCCCCCTGCTCAGCAATGATGAGCAACATAAAATGAACTTAATGCTATTTTAGTAAATTTCTTCTCTGATATTGATTTGGGCATTTTTTTGTCTTACTCATCTTTTGCTTGTATATAATGGTTTCCATTTTGGCGGGTTTGTGGGTGTTCTGTCTCTGTCTCCGTCTCTGTCTCTGTCTCTGTCTCTCTGTCTCTGTCTCTGTCTGTCTCTGTCTCTCTCTCTCTCTCTCTCTCTCTCTCTCTCTCTCTCTCTCTCTCTCTCGTGTGTGTGTGTGTCTCGTGTCTGTGTTTCTTAGAATTGGGTAGGTAAAGAGATGGGGAAGATCTGGGAGGAGTTAAAGGGAGAAAAAGCATTATCCAAATATATTATATGAAAAAAATTAGTTGAAATCTTATTGGTTAAGACAAGTATAATTTTTGTTTTGTGAAAAATTCAGTACAGGTTGGCAGGAGTGTGGAGGGCTGGTGTCGGCCTGTTGCTTATCGTCACTCTGAGTCTAAGGCAGTTTGCAGTCTTCAAGTATATGGCTCTATGGATTGGTCTGGATGGTGTACATTACCCCTCCTTTAGAAAAGAAAAATTACATACAATAATACAAGAGATTTTCTAGCCAGCCCCAAAGACGTTCAAATGGCTCTGGTCTATGTTCCAATCAGTGGAACCCTGTCTCCACTCTTAGCTGCAAGCATCTGGAAACATAGTACTCTCCCAGGCTCGGTACAAACCGGGGCACCATGAGCATCATGATCATGCTCTCCCAGGATCCAGGAAAATACACATGATGTGGCTGTGGAGAAGGCTTCGTGGAGGAAATTCTACCACGTCTTCCTAGTTGACATTTTAAATACAACAGACTTATGGTTGTGACTGAACTGTGACTCTTCTTCCTAAAACCCGCTCATCAATCTCCTCCAGCTCCAAAAATGGCTACATTCCAAAAAAAGTATTTAAAGAGCTAAATCAGTTAAAATCTGTTGTGAAGGTAGGCCCCAATCCAGTTGTGACTGGTAACACATGTACAGGGGAACTCAGACACAGAGCCGGAACCATGTGAGGAAAGGGGCTTAGACCAACTGTTGGCAAGACGAGAGAGGCCTTACGAGGAACCAAACTTGCCAATATTTTGATCCTGTAGTTACAGTTTCTTGAACTGTTGGACATGAGTTTCTCTTTTAAGTCCCCAGCTGTGAAACTGTCTTATGGAAAACCCAGCAAGCCAGTATTCTCATTTTATTCTTGCAACAAAAATAAAAATCACTTTAATGTATAAAGTATACGTGACAGTATAGGAAGATAGCAAGCATCTTGCAGTAAAATCCAACATGTGTAAAATGCTACAGAGTAGATGAGTGGCGACGGGCTTTTATTAGTTTTGTTTTGTTTTTCTAAAATAAAGTACATTTAAGGCTTACTCTTCACAGTGACCCCCATGTGTAGACACGATCATATTTAAGCATATCCACAAAATTGCTCTCTGAGATATTCATTGGAATTATGAATCCCTAGTTGAAACTGAGAAAAACTGGCAGCTTAATATTGAGTCTTCCAATCCATAAATATTCCCATTGATTAGTATTTTTAAAAATATCTTCAATTAACAGTTATCAATTTCAGCATATAGGTCCTATATATATATTGTCATATTTCTATGTAAAGGGGTCATTTTGTTGATACTATTTTGAAGTGAGATTTTTGTGGACTCTTTTAAAATTTCAAACTCTAATTGTCCATTAGAGATATGGTGATTGGAATTTATCTGTAGATCTTGTAGTCTGTGACATTGTTAATCTCAACTCTAAGTCCTAAGGAATGTTGTAGATTTTTCCATGTAGACACAGAGAGAACAGAGACAACTGTGCTTCTCCACCCGTTCTCATTTACAATGCAGCCCCATGGTCCTCTGCAGCCTCATGAACTCTGTGAGCTTCTTCTCGAATTGCTGAAATAGAGATTATAACCAGTAGTACTCCTAAATTTCATCAGTGTGCTTTTGTGTCTCTTAAAGAAGCTAGCAATTGTATTAAAGCAGCTTAAATTTGATGAGCAGATCTCTGCACTGTGCCATCCAGTTCTTGTCTCTAAACCAAAGGAATGCCAGTCATCCTTTTCTGTTAACTCATACATCAGAGTCTGTCTTTGTGTCTCTGTACCTGCCTCTGCAACCTGTTTTTTACTTAATTACATTTATTAGAATGATAATCTTTATTCCCAACTGGATGTTTAAATTATCCACACAAATTTTTGTTTTGTTTCATGAGACTAGACAGCTCTTAGATAACCCACCATAATTTCTATGTTTTCTTCTAGTTATATTGACTAGCTCTGTGGCCTAAGCTTTTTCTTTTCTTTCTTTCTTTTTTTCTGAAAAAATGGGGTAAGTTTATAGAAAGCCAGATGTAAAGATTCCCAGGTGAACTATTGCCTTTACAGGTGATGTAAAATGCACAGTTGTTCCTCTCTGACTTGGCCAGTTCACTGGTTGTCATTTCTCCCTGCTCCTGCCCATCCTCTTTAGCCAGGAGTGGAATCTGTCTACATAGATATGGTATAGAACAGATGGTGGAAATTCTAAGAGGAAACTGGATGACTAACTCGTTTCTCAGCAAGTCCTTTCTGCTGACTACCATGATTGAAGTGGGTCCTGACTGACTAACCAAGAAGCTGAGCCAGCCCTCTATCTCACTGCTCTCAAGAAATTATTCACTTTGATTTCTCAGTAGCCAATCTTGTACTGGTTCTTTGTTTTGTAGACTGTTAATCTTAACCTGTTAAGGTCTCCCATTCTATATCTGCACAGATAGTGGCATAAACAATGAGAATTCACTTCCTACACTTCGGAGAACTAATAAACTGATAGTGAGGTGCCAGTCCATCCTGTATCTGGTGAAGGCCTGCATCCATATTTGAAAATAGCTATCTTCTCCTTAACTCTTCACACAGAGGACACAAGAGAAAGACAGCCCCTCTCTTGTCTCTTCTTATATGGGTAGTAATTCCACTGTCGGGCTCCACCCTGGTCACCCCCATGTACCCAGTTACCAACAAAATCCCTACCTCCATCTTCAACTACAGTGGGGGTTGGAGTTTTAGTATCTGAATATAGGGAAATGCTAATATGCTCAGTTCATATCACTGTGGTTAATATCGCTTAGCACTATTTTTTTTTTAAAGTCAGTTTTTCAGAGCTTCCTAGAAACCAACCAATTATCTCGGGTACATAGATTATGGCGATATAGATAAAGGTATAGATATATATAGAGAGATTGCATTCTGTCATAACTGAGTAAGTAGAAGTAAAATGGCCAGGTGTGGTGGCGCACACCTTTAATTCCAGCACTCGGGAGGCAGAGGCAGGCAGATTTCTGAGTTCAAGGCCAGCCTGGTCTACAAAGTGAGTTCCAGGACAGCTAGGGCTATACAGAGAAACCCTGTCTCAAAAAACCAAAACAACCAAACCAAACCAAACCAAACCAAACCAAACCAAACCAAACCAAACCAAAACGAAACAAAACAAAACAGAAGTAAAATGAAGAGGTCGAATTATCACTAGAGTGTCTAGTGCACAAAACTATACCAATATTTAGGGGGTCAATTATGTAACAATGCAGCCCTAATATATCCATAAAAGTACCAATGTGAAAAACATGAAAACGTTGAACAGTCTCTTATGCCAACTCATAAATTGGAGACTATCTTTAATTATTATGTAAGCATCACGTATTTCCTCTCCTCCCACACACACCAGTTTATCTGTTCAATCATTTGTATCAATGTAATATATATATATTACATTATATTATTGTATATTATATAATATATATTGTATATATTGTTCATTCTTCAGTTTTGGTTGTGAGTCCTTTCCCATTGGTGCCTTTGTCTCTTTAACACAGGCTAGTTTTTGGTTTCATTTCAGTTATTGTGAGGTATTACAGGCTTCTTGTGTTTTCCCTGACCTGATCCAAGAAGCAACCATTATCCCAAGGAGCACATGACTAATTTCACTCCAATATGACACAGATAAACCAATATTTAAGCAATAGGAAAGAATTTGACATAATTAGGAACCAGCCAGCAATATTTGCTCAGAGACTTCAGCAAGAGCAGGATGCCAAGGACCATCAGTCTGAACAATAAGCCAACTGGATGCAGAACTGATTAAAATAAATAAGCCTGTGGTTGGCAGGTCAGTGGGAGATGGGGAAACAGTACTTAGAGCTGGGGTATTAGTAAAATATAAGATGTTCTCCTGGGAAAGTTGAGTAGGTGATTGCTTCTTACTACAGTCCATGGAGTTGCTATGTATCCTTAGGGGAACAATTCATGTAGAGAGAGTGGAGAACTGCTTAGTATTGTATGAATGAATTTAACTAATGCTGCCTGCCTATTTTATCAGAACTGAAACACTTCTCTTACAAAGAAGAAGAAAATTCACACAACTTACCTACCTCAGGAAGCTCAAAAGTGACAGGGTTCACAAGGCCTCTGCCCAAGCTTAAAAGCAGTGAGCGGCTGCAGGGGAGACAAGTCTATAGATTCAGTGTGTGTGTGTTGAGTTGTTTTGTTAATGTTGATAATATTAATTTTGTTTGTTATTTGGGCTCTTTTGTTGGTGTTTTAATTCCCTTAAAGAATACCATTTAGATTTTATTAAAACTTTAATAAATAAATCCCTTCAGGATGAGATTTGATTGTCAACTTATTCTTCATTTTGTTTACATCCACTGATGCCATTATAATCCCATTTAGTAGAATCCATTGTAATAATTTACTTGCCATAGAACAAAAGTGTTAACCTTCCATCTTATTTGGAAATACTCAGTGCTCATCCAGAAAGCCAACATGGATTAAAGGGTTTTGTTTTGTTTTGTTTTGTTTTGTTTTGTTTTGTTTTGTTTTGTTTTAACTACAGTCAGAAGTTATTTTAAAACCAACTGGACTCAAACAAGAGTGGAAAATATCAAGATCAAAGAAGAATAGAAATATTATAAACATTGGAATAGTAGAGAGGAAAACATAAAATCAATCCAAATGGCCTTGGATTCTTTCAAGAAGAAAGGAGTGGAGAGAGACACAAAAAGAAAAGCTGAGCTGAAGAATCAAACTCCAAACAATATTCTAAGAGGCTTGTGGAGAAACTGTGTCTGTTTTCTGAAGCTAGTTAAAGACCAGAGACCGGCCACCCTCACCTCGCTGCCCTTGGGGTGCTTTTTAAGCATTTTCTTGTCTGTGTTCTTTCTGCACTTTCTTCTTATTCAATTTGCTTAGGGTTGGGGAAAACTTAGGCTAGGTATGGATGGCCAGTATGAAAATGGTGATGAAATTTTGCATTTTTACAAAGCTTCTTTGTCCCTTGTGCATTTCATGCCACAACACATGGCTGGTTAACCACATGCTCACGTGGGATTAGGTCAGCGCCTCTCCAAGTGTGCTCTTCCCACTAGAATTGCCTGATGCCCTCATATGAAATCCCATTGCAAATATACTCCCCTCCTACAACCCCAGACTTACCAAATCAGTCAGGGTAGCTGGTCACAGCAATCTGACTTTATAAAACACCTATGCCCAAGTGATGTATGTCAGCATTTGAGACTCAGTCCCTATGTGTCAGTCACTGTAGCTTCATATTAATGTCACTGTGTGTACTGCTGCTAGAAACTGAACTGTGACCCTCCAGAGGTCACGTATTGTGATTGCTTTTGTTAGTAGGATTAGGATTCCTCAGATCTCATTTAAAGGCCCTGGCAGCCATGGTGGCTCCCCTGTAATTCTTGCCTTGCAAGATGAAGAAGACAGGGAATTCTATGAGCAAAGTAGCCAGACTAACTGAATTGGTGATCCTTGAGTTCAACTGAGAGACTCCGATTGAATGAATAAGGTGGAGAGGAAGCAAGAGAGTCTCCTGACATCAGTCTTGAACCTCTACACAAATGCATCCACATGTGTTACCCACATAAACGTGGATTTGCACACACACGCACATACATGCACATACGACATGCCCTATTTGGAAAAAAACAAAAAGCCTAGTGACTATCTCAAGTTGGACATTCTTTGAAGAATATAAATGAATAAGGGACAGAGATGTGACTCTTTTTTTACATTTAGATAGCATTACGTAAGATGAATGTACCATAATTTAAACAATTTTCTTCTTGTAGAGGTTACAAGTTTCTCAGAACTTACAAATAATGATTCCTAAGTATTGTTCATGCCAAAACTAAGAAACAAAATCAAATAGTTAAGTGGGTTTTGTTTAATGTTTTTAAGAAGCTAAAAGTGGTTTGCTTTTATCTATGTTGAAATCATTGGTGCTGCCTACCTGTCATTTCTGAGTTTTGGAGTATTTTATCCCATCCTTACCTGTCCCCTTTGAGATCAGACTGCTGCATCACTTACTTTATCGGGAGATGGGTGAGTGAAGACCGTCCTTCCAATCAAGGCCTTAACAGCCTATTAGATGCTCCACATTCTCTGCCCTCTGGAATGAGCAGCAGCCTGTGATGGTGGCTAATTCATGTTTGAGTTCTCTGAGCCCAGTGACCAAATTGCTCACTAGAAAGGAGCCACAGGCAAGGGACACAGTTTTGTGAGGATCACGGCTCTGACATTTGAGGCTGTTTGATATTATAGTCATCTATAATAGATGATATAGTAGATGACTTGACTGTCCCTACACCACCAGATTTTAGAATCAGTGAAATCTGAGCTGTGGTGTGCCTAGGGAAAGTGAAGCTCAGATAAAAGAACCACAAAGGTCACAGAAGATTGGGAAGGAAGGAGAAACAAAAACATGAAAAGCAAATTGAAGTTCTTCCCTCCCAATAACAAACAGAAATGAAAATTCTCCTTCAAGAGTCCCACATTTGTATGACTTTCTAAAGCTACCCTCTCATGGTAAGTACTCATTTATGCTGATCATAAAAACATTTAAAGTTTCAAGCTAGCTAAAGCTTCTACATAACACGCAGTACATACTAATACAAGTAACAGTATATACATATCTTTATCATCTACTTTTTTACTACAAGTATGAAGAACACAAAATGCATTTATTCACATAACAACAACAACAAAAACCCCCCAAAACAAAAAACACTCACTTCCTGTCCAATTGAAATGTGTCAGGAATGACTTGAGATCCAACACTATTTACCAAGTGGTAAATTCTTCTGACAACCAGGTGAAGAATTAAGAAAATGTACAGTTCCAGTCTTTATATTCTGACCATAGAAAACAGTTCATCTGTAGCCCTTGGTGGCACACAGTGAAGCAGGCAGGCAACTGTCCACCCCGTCGCATTCCACATATTTAGTGAGTACCCTTATTTAGGTCCTAACTTCATACTAGACACTAAAACAAGGCAGGATGCCTTTTAATTCTGAATGTGAGAAAACTAGTTATTACAAAACAGACATTTCCATTTATGTGCACATTGACATCTAGGAATTCTCTGCTTCATAGATGATTAGAAGCAGCATCCGGTCTTCAGAATATTTCTATTCCCTCATTAAACCCACTAGTAAGTGTCTTGTTCAGGGGTTATATTACAATTCAGTATAATCTCTGTATATGCAACCTTGGAAAATGTGACATGTATTTTATCTCATTTTCATAAAAGATTTACAAAGACTCCAAATAGGTTTAGTGTTTGTTTGCTTATTAAGATTGCAATTCTCCAGAGGCCCAATGTTTCCATAGTATGTGAAGCTGTGCAGACAGCAGTTTACCTCATACAACAGACTATAAATGTCAAAACAGCTTAAACACTCACACTAGTGAGCTTGTTGGAACTCCTCGTACTGTTTATTTTAATGAATAGGAAAAAACACACTTTTACTCAGGCCTATGGAAGTTATCAGAAAATGCATCCTCTATTGCTTACTGCACAGTAAACTGTATACAACAGTCACTATAACAAACAGAATTTTAGAGTCAGGCATAATATGAAACTTCTTCAACTTTTTTATATTTACAATGTGGGTTATTCTCATCATAAGATCAGTACTTTTCCCTAAAAGTTTGCTTAGACAGTATAGATAAATCTTCCAGAATATGCACTGAATAAACTCCTTGGCACTTCCCAGAGCTTTGCCTTCGTCACAGGACGGTGTGAAAAGATGGTCTCATTGTAGACATCACAGCAGTAGAGGAACAATTGTGTCCATATCAGAGGCTCACAATAAAGAGCTCTGGAGCCTTGAAACAATTTCCTTCTCAGTGCCTTCCCTCGGTTGAAATGCATGGTCATGTTAACTGCAGAGTTCTACCAACTATAATTAGGGAAGACAGAGACTTGGTTCTTCATGCCTCTGTGTTTGAGACGCCAACATCTTATTTCTGTAGGAAATAAATCTGCTCAGAAAGTAAGTGAACTGTCGGAAAGTTTGTTCAAGCTTTGAGTGCTCTTGAAATGAAAGATGATAACATTTATGTAATGTAACAGTAATCATAAATTGTAATGCCTTTTTACAATCATATGCATTCTACATGTACATGCACATACATATACACACATATTAATAAACACTCACATGCATGCACACAGGAACACACATACATATATATGTATACATATGTACATCACAAAAACCAACATGTAGCTGTCAGCTTAAATTTAAACTGTGCACATTCTTTACAACTCCATGCTCAAGTTACACCAAAAATCGTTGTCCATTCTTCTGATATATTCTCTACATAGGAATCAGTTGTGCGATTGATCACTTGTCTTTAAGTTAAGATTATCACATAATAGTGTGTATTCCTTTCGAATCACTACAAATAATTTTCTTTAAGTCTTCAGCAAGACTTAAACAAATTAAGCTATTAGCTTAATTTCTTTCAATTTACTTAGGAGGATTTACCAAAAGCAGTAATCATATCTAGTGTAAACTACCAATCAAAAGCAAAAGTTTTTGAAGATACTATTTTGAGTCCTAGAATCTGAAATCATTTTTATAGATAAAAACAATTTTGAAAGGCTGGAGTGATGGCTCAGCAGTTAAGAACGGCGGCTGCTTGAAAATGGTGCTCTCATTTCCTCAAAGAGATGAGATGAAAGCCATACTCTAGCTGTGTAAATACACAGCTTAGTCTGAGCTCAGAGCATTTTTTCTCTGTTCTACTTACCCCTGGGCCTAGGCCTAAAAGCTTCTACCCTCCAAACAATCTAATCTTCCAAACTGACTGATTCAATCTGGCTTCTCTCCACTTCTGCCTGATTGCTTGCTTGGCCTCATATTAACTTTGTCAATAAGTTCTACTCTTCTGGATCCTTCTGATTCTTTGGTTCACTCTGTCTTCACCTGTATCCATCTTGTTCTCTCTGCAGCCGATCTATGTAAAACTGTCCTGGTAAAACTAAAACTGCCATAAACACACACCAGAGCCCAGAGCCCAGAGCCCAGAGCCCCTTTCTCTCTCTCTCTCTCTCTCTCTCTCTCTCTCTCTCTCTCTCTCTCTCTCTCTCTCTCTCTCTCTCCCTCTCTCCTCTGTTCCTCAGTATCCTCTCTTTCCTGTGCTATTCCCATGTGAGTTGGGCATATCCTTTCTCTAACTCATTCAGTCAAAACTTTGATTCATCACTCCATCTGCCCCTCAATTGGACATTGCTTTCAAAAGTGACTACTTCCTTCTACAAACTAACTTTACCTTCATTGTTAGGAATTAAATGTGTGTACTAAGGGTGTATCTATATTACAGCCAGATTGTACTATAATCCAGAGCATGTCTGCATTCCAGATGGATCTTATAGACCTAGAAGGTCTTTGGATGTGATCTCTTGACAGAGAAACCATGTTGAAGATACTATTTTAAGTCTATTGAATTCACATGGTTTCAGGATTAAAATTCCTCTACAGCTGCTCTTCCAGAGAACCTGGGTTCAATTCCTAGTACCCACATGATAGCTTACGACCATCTGTAATTTCAATCCCAGGGGATCTGATGTCCTTTTCTGGTTTCAGTAGGTTCCAGGAAGGTACATGATGCACAGAAATACATTCAGGTAAAACACCCATACACACTGCAAAAACTAGTAATATTTTTTAAATGAAGCCAAACTTGATGGAAGCAAGGAAAAAATTTAAATATGAAAATACATCTCCATATAAAACATAATCACTAACCCTAATCAGTGATGAAGCTAATGTTTAGAAGGATTCTTGAAACTGAGTCTCTTTGTGTTAAATTATAAAAACAAAGGCGAAGTATGAATTAGGATTGGGAAACTTGGCAACAGAATCTTTGCCTCAGGTTAACTGCAACAGTGGAGCCAAACTCCTGGCTAATTCTAGATCTTTCCACTCCTCACTGACAACACAGGCTTTTGGAAGTGTGGTTCAACTTATTTAGTGAAATTGCTGTTAACAGAACTTCCTTCTGTCTGTGTGTGTGTGTGTGTAAGGCAGAAACAGAATAGCTGCAAACAGACTTCGAATGTGTCTTGATTGTTTTTCTTTTATTCTCTGACACAGAAAGAACAACTCAGATAAAGCAATGTTTGCCAATGTTCTTGGCATGTGTAAGTGGGATTTCAATGTTTCTATCGTCTCTCATAGGGCTCATGATGTGCTATCATGAGCTGAATCTGTGCTAAGACAAAGCCTGCATTTCTCTACAATTTTCAGAGGCAAGGGAGATTACTTCGACACTGAAATCCTATGACTTTATAGGAGGATAAACCAATATGGAAAATAATTAACCTTCAGAACAACAAATGCAAGCACTCAGACCTGTCAGTTGTGACAAGAATGATTCTCCTCAGCAGCCTCACAATATCAGGCTGGCCAACCTACACAGTGGCCATCAAAGTCACCGTGAGTCTCAGATGTCATGGTCATGCTGATATAGATTGAGGACACATGGGCTGGTAAACAGAGAAGAACCGCACACTCAAACAGAAAAAGTCTTGTGCCATTTTAAGCTTTGTCTGTAAGTCAGGGATCCTCAAATGCCATGTCACAGTGCAAGTAGCATAAGGTGCTTGGAAAAATAGGTCAAATAAAGGCACTAGGCCTCAACAGATTCATTTATTCCAAGAACATAAGCCACACAGATTAAACTCAAATGTGTGTTCTACTCAAGGACACCACATTGTATCTGTCTATCTCCTGTTGACACAAACAAATGAAAATACGCAACCATGGAGCAGTCAGCTTAACAAAAGTCAGAAGCTGTGTCTGACCAGTGTGCTCCCAAACTACACAGAGGTCCAAATGTTCCAGTTACACGATGAGTCGGATCAGCTGAGATGTTTCAGAAGTTTCCGGACTTTCTTCTAATACTGCATTGATTTACAGTCCAGCTTCACTCGATGCTTGCTGGCTCTCCTTCTCTGCAGCTGGCGACTCAGAAATAGCAGCAACCTTTAAGGAATTCTTGATGGAGCTGAGTTCCCAGATGTGCAAGCTGATGACGTTAACTCCACAGCAACGACTGGCAAGCTTATACAGATTCCTAAGGACAGCCTTCCGTAGCAGAATATAGACCCAGGGGTCTAAGATCTGATTCCACGTTGCCATGCGGAGAGCAAAAAGTGTCGTTTCACAGGTCACTGGGGAATTATTTCCATTTATTGCAATGTTGGCCATTGTTACCTAGAAAACAAGCAAAATAGGAAAAGCTGTTGATCACAGACATTTCTTCATTCCCACAGTTTTTCAAGTTGACAACAAATACGACATGACCTTTGTACCACACCTCACAAAGTACTGCCATGTTGCAAAATACTGATGGATATAAATGAATGATGCCATAAATCATGGATGTAGGCCATAGAATATTTTAATTCAAATTGACATGAAGACTAGAAAAATGACATTCCACTGTGAACAAACAGACTCAAGGAGAAACAAACATCGATACCAACAACTAGCCTCACACTTCTGGGAGTAAGAATTTTAAAGCGAATACACATTAGTTTATTCGATAGAAAATGAAAGCATACTTAAGCAAATAAATTATTCATAAGCTTGTAAGTATTTTTAAACAATGAACTTTTCCAGGCACTGTAATACATGCATTCTAAAGATGGGAGCAAAAGGATCATGTCTTCATGGCCAGTCTGAGAGCATAGAAAGGGGGAAAAAAGAACTTTAGAATTTCCCATTGGTGGTTACAATGTCACCCTCATTTTCACTTGATCCCAGAAGTGCCACTTTCTTCCTCTCTGTCTTCACTTGGCTAACATTCCCAGGAGGATGCAGGGAACTTTCCCAAAGCTTTATAGAAAAGAGTCCCCACTCCAACTGTGGCTTAATCATATCAATGTCTATTTTTGGTGTACTGTGGCCATTTCCTGCATGCATCATTATAAAGATCATCTGGTTCTGTAAATGTTTGCCACTCTTATGTTAAAGTAAAGCAAATCACCAAGCCCAGTTCTGACCACCACATACAAAGGTGCAAGTGGGAGAAAAGTGGGAACATCAGGCTATCAAAATAAGTAATAAATACATCAATAAAAGATGATTCCAAAAAATTAGAAAGATGTTCGAACCATTGGATCATTTGGGTTAAAATATAATAAAACAAAACCTGAAAATCCCAACAGAAAATAAACTTAAGACTAGTCAGAAAAAATTAAAAATGGTCTTTTTTCATACCAATGGTGTCAGTGGCTAAAGGATGGAGATCTCTTAACAAGTGTTTATAGTTTACACAGCACATTCCACAGTGGCTGCTGCATACATCACCTAAACTTGCCTCTTACAACTTCTTATCTGAGGCCCAGACCCTCTCTCCCACCAGGTGGGCCCTGCTTGTCCCACCTTTCTGATTATCAGCTTGAACTGCTCTTCTTTAAAACCCACTACCCTTTTTCTCTCCCTACTAATTCCTACCCATCCTACAAACTCCAAGAATGGTCTCATCTCCATGTGATATTCATTGTCTCCATCACAATGGGTTTGCAACTGTTTCCCCTGTGGTGGTCCTGGTCCCTATCCACAGCTACTCAGCCCCCTAGTAGACTATATAGATTGTCACAGCCCCCATTCATACCTGCTCATCCCCTATTAGACTATAGATTGTCACAGTCCATATCCACACCTACTCAGCCCCTAGTAAAGTATAAATTATTATAGTGCTCATGACAATCCTGTACTCATCTATGCACTTTTGAGTGTCTTTTTATTTCTATTACCA